>NC_137230.1:16647534-16960933 GCF_949987685.1 Ammodytes marinus
ACATTCAATTTACACAACAAACGAGGTCCTGTTGTAAAACCTGATTAAGGCGCCACATAATACAGTACTCCCTTTGGTTTAAAGGGCCTCACGAGCAGAAGATAAAATAGCAGTCTAAAACTAAGTGTGACGCCTATCTTAAACGAATGTAGGGGAGAACAGGGGAATGTGAGACATCGACGGAACACATTTTTGGTCATGTGAGAATTATGATTTCAAGCCCCTCTCATTTCCCCTTGGCCATGAAGGAGAGGGCCTCAAGATGATGTTGCAATATTTTCTTTTTCCACAAATTTCTTTTTTGCATTTAAAAGTAAATTTTCTTGCTGTCAACTTAATCAACTGTTGTGCCAATGCAAATTGATTCAGGTAGAAAAACTTCTATCATACATGTTGATGAACTACCAACATATTAAACCATGTGATGTTATGATGATAACTGAACCTGAATTGCTGAGAGAGGTAGTTTTTTCTCAAATTGTGGCAGTGGGGTAAAGTGAGACAAATGCTGTGGGGTAAAGTGAGACAGTGTCTGTGCCCTCTTTTAATGAATCCAATATATTTGAGGTAGCAAGGAGACTAGTTTGAATAAGACAAAAGATAATGCGGGTCGGAGGTGGGGTTGAATGGTTTAAGGGGTGTCAGCAAGGGCATGGTTTGGCACGTATGTATGTGGGGGACAGGAGAGTGACCATTAATATACTCTAATATGTCTTTATTCAATGAATGATCCCAATAAAACAAATGCAGAATAATATTAATCAAAGACTCAAAAGATGTAAAATGACAGCTGGGTATTGTGTTCTGAGTCCCAGGCTGTTCTAGCTGGTTCTGATTGTCCTTTGCTCTGACCCCAAGACACTAGCTGGCTCTAAGGGTTCTGTGTTCTGACCCCCAGACTGTGTTTTAATCTAACTGGTTCTATCTGTCATTTGAATGTTAATTATTGAATATGAATTATATGTTGTATTCAGTGTTTCCCCTACCATTATACAGGCCTGGCGGGGCCGCCAGGCCAACGAGACCCCCCGCCAGGCCAACAGCAGCCTGACTTAAAACATTTTTTTTTTTTTTTTTTTTTTTTTTTTAAATCAATCTTTCATTGATTCCGTAATAATCATTTGCGCGCGTCTGCGCGGCACTGTCGGTCTACCCCTCGTGTGCGCCTGTCTTTACAACCTCTCGTTTGATCATCCCATCAGCTGATCTGTGTGTCTGCGTGTGTGTGTGTGTCTGCGCGCGGCTCGATGCGCGTGTTCATTCGGTGCGCACTTGTTAAACACGGAAGCCAATGAGCAGAAGCATGACTAGCAAGCAAACGCTGAACTAGTGGCGAAAATAAAACCAGCGCCTGCTCTGTGGAAATATTAAGGACTCAGTAACAGGGACGTTGAACAGGAAAAAGTGCTGAGCAAAACTTAGAAAGTTGAAATCGCTACGTCGCCGTGGCAACACAACCAATCTGTATCAACAGCAGAGACAGCGCTGAAAAAACGGCATGCACACGTTTCAGTAAGTTTACAGAAGTGCCACACTGCTACTGCCTTTGCCATTCTCAGAAGAGCATTCATTTATTTTCAAGGGACATATTAATGTATTTATTGTTTTAACTGTTAAGTTATCTTGAAAACAGCAGGCCATAGTGGGGCTACAAGCTTTATTTTTTTGTATTTTCAATGCTACTTTATTTTTATGTTTTAAATTGAGAAATAGGCTAGATGAAATATAATGGTCGGAATAGGGAATTTGCCTTATGTAGCACACATGTTAATAGGCTAATCATGATGTGTAGCCTATGTTAATTATTTATTTTCAACAAGGCTATTTGCCTAAAAAATAAATAAAAAAAAATGTCAGTAGGCTAGCTTCAAGGTTAGGTGATTCAGATTATTCCAGAAATGAGTCCTAGACAGGACCTGTCTATATTAGATCTTAGTGTTTATTGTTTTTTATTGAAATCCACGTGTTTTTCTTCAATAGTTTACATGGCTTGTGTCTCCAAATTATTACAGGAAATAGTTATAGGCAGGACATATGACAGTTGTTTACAGAGCACATAATTAATCAGATTTCACCGCTCAAAGTGCACCAGATTGATGCATTTAACTTTAAAAGGATAAAGTTTTCTTCTGCAGGGGGATACCCCCAGACCCCCCTAGAAGGTCCATTCTCACCCAGCAGGATCTAAAAATCCTGTGAGAAACACCACATGTACAAACGTACTGAATGTGAAAGCATAACCCTATGCCCTCATTCTTAACGGGCTTTTAAAAGAGGCTCATCCCAAATGGGGTTCGTTTTGGTCAATTTCTTCTAGAAATTTGATACCCACGCGGCGCGCATACTCTTCATCAGCTCTTACCACCGGGCCTAAAAAAAATTCTAGGGGAAACACTGGTTGTATTTGATCATAGTTACTTTCAAGTGTTTAGAAAAAGGTCTTGCTTAATTGACCAAACCCCATGATTCTGTTACTAGTCCGACATTAGTTTTGGAATATTTGGTTTTGAAGCTAGCTGTCAGGATTCTAACTGTTACAACATGTGTTGTTATGGTAGTTTCAGAGTGGAAAAAGTAAGTGGATCAGTTTACCCCCTTGATTTCTCTGGTCTGTCTCAGTTTACCCCTAAGCTGGGGTAAAGTGAGACCAGAACTTTTTTTTAAATAATCATATTTTCACTGCCCTTCGTCCTGAATAAATTCTGATAATGTCCATAGCTAGGAAACATCCTGAATTAATGGGAAATGTGTACATTTTACTGATAAATCATTTTAGCTCGCTTAGAGGGGAGCAAATGTAAAAAGTGTCTCACATTAACACGTTATCCCCTATTCATGTTATTAAAAACAACAAAAACTGCGCCAGCTGACAAATAATTATCCTGCATTATGCCGTGGCAGGATGGTGTAGAGGTGTGGTTAGTGTTTGAAATGAATAAAAATGTACCAATATATTAGTGTAGCCTATCAGTAGAAAGTATCATCTTTAAAATGCTAAATCTGTATCTATTTTGATTTGCTGCCATTTGTAGAGTGAACATTGAACAACAAGAGTAATAAGAACAACACATTAAACTGCTGTCATTTTACATAGCTACGAATGCAATAATGTGATTTTTTTCTCTCTCTCAGGGCCGACAACAGCCTATAAAAGAAAGTAGGGCCTACATTTTATAACCATATTCACAAACTTTATTCATTGAGTGGATCGATACAAGATTCACTCATTACACCCAGTATCTGTGCCATGTATCCGATCAGTGCACTATTACTACTACTGTTCTATGATTTTGTGATTTTCTGCTAATCCATTTAGATAAGGTTGAAATAAAGCAGAAGGGGAGAAACTCTCTGCGACACAATTACCCTTTAATGTCTCTAGCAGTAAGAGTTGAGCTAGTGGCTAGAACCTGTCTGCCAGGGAAGTCCTACCACCCGTGGACAGCATGGTGGACAGCAGCAAACAAGAATCAGCTTTAATCATTTGTCAGGGGAAAGGTGGAGTACCCACCCTGGGCAGCTGTCCAACACAAAGCCCGGCAGCTCCTTGGGAAAATCCGGATATACACATACCATAAAGTTGACAGGGTGCAGCACAAGTGAACCACTAGGCCTAGATATGCAACTCAGAATAATATGAAATGATTAGAGAATGGCATCTCTGAAATGTCTGGCTGCTAAAGCTGGGAACTAGTCATTAAAATACCTTGTAAGGATTTATCAGCAGCAGTAGTAGCCTAGGAGTTGAGACACAAACATAAACACTAAGGCTACATCGATTAAACTGGAACAAATAAAAAATATAATGACCCTCAGCTGGTCCTCATGTGGCAGTGCCTGGTGGTCAGGTGGCTCAGGCAGAAAATAACGTAACTCGATGTGGATTCTGCTAAAATAAGAAATAAAAAACTTGGATGCCAACTTCCCAGATTCCTCTGTCAGACAGATTGTAGCCTACACGGGGGTCCAAACCTTGCACTCCGAGGGGAGGAAAAAAAATAGTTTTCGTAAAAACAGTAGCCTATTAATGTCCGTTTGTAGCCTAATAGTTCGAACAAGTGTGGAAAAGGCGAACAACTAAGACAAGCGGAAAAGCCAGGTGTAGGGAATGTTTCGACTGCCTATGTGAGGGTGGATTGGAAAAGGAGATTTCAACCAATCTGAATATGCGATTGTATTAAAGTTCAAATTAACTTTTTCACCCTGTCGCTAACTCCTGAACAGATGCTACAGACTGACATTTCCTGGAAGCATTTAACTAAATACTCACCAGCCCCGGGGCGTTGCTGTTGCCGCTGCTGCGCTGAGTCGAGAAGGTAAAAAAGGAGGATGGAATTTGAAGGTTTAAAAGTTTCCCGAAGAGTGAATAAATGAAGAGTTTACTTTCTCCGTCGCCTCTGAGCCATCAGTTGACATGAGAGCAGCTTCGTTAACAGTGGACACACCACCTTTACTCTGCGTGGTGTTAGCGAACTGCTGTCAGTGAAACAGCTCCACCTCTCGGCCGCTGCATTTTGATGCGTTCACTTGCTCCTCGGATACTCCAACTTCGTCCCACATTAGCTTTTTATTTTAATTTTTGAACAAATCAAATGCAAATAATGACAACAGTGCATGGGGAAGCAAAAATCCAGGTGGCTTATTTGAAGCATTTAACCAAAGTATTCTTACAATTTCACAATGTTATAGAGAACACAAAAAAATAAAAAATAAAGTGAAAACATGCAGTTGACGCTAAACTAATCACAAACCTTTATCATTAAAAACAGGAATTTTACTACCGAATTAAAAATAGAACTGAGTGTGTATGAACAAATGTGTGTATGCGAGTGTCTGCATGTGTTATGTGTTCATGTGCTGTGCGTTGGTTTAATGTGGCAACAACATGTTACTGCACTAGTAGCCTACATTCCCTAAAATACATCAAAACACACTAATATATGCTTTGCCTGACTTGTTCCCCTGTTTAATGCTAATAATTAACCTTAAAAAAAGTAAATGGATATTGGTTTCATGTTGTAGAACTATATTTTCAGAACTATCCTTTTTATGATTTTATTCGGTTAACAAAACCAATGTGCAAC
The DNA here is from genome assembly GCF_949987685.1 of Ammodytes marinus. Lineage (NCBI taxonomy): Eukaryota > Metazoa > Chordata > Actinopteri > Uranoscopiformes > Ammodytidae > Ammodytes > Ammodytes marinus. The sequence continues at coordinate 16,652,619 of NC_137230.1, forward strand.
AACATTGATCTATTTATTATACAAATTACATTACACATAAATCATAAACAGTCAGTTGAAGACAAAAAGGTTTTTGAGCTCTGGAAATGAAAACAAAGAAGACACTTCGACAAATGTTGTTTTGACGAAAATGATATTTTAAGAGGTCAAATGGTTACATATTTTATTTTGTACATTAACAAATAACCACTAAGAAGCCTGCTTGTACATACTGGTTCTATCTATGGTTTGGACAGTCCATCAGCCTCTGCTGTTGATCCATAGCAATAGCATCTGTCTCAAGTTTTTTTGTGGGAGTGATCAATTATTTCAGTCTGTTTTTTTTGGCACATCCTGGTTTGGCTGTCCTGAGATCTTCAGTTCCGTCGTGAAGTAAGGTCTGTAGATATAAATACCTCCAGAAACTCCGAGCACGGCAGCAAGGACCAACTGTGAGAAAGGCATTCTCCTTCGAAACATGACTTTCTGTTAATATCGAATCCCAAAGTTGAGGCACAAGATGATCCTGAAAAATGAGTAAAGCGGTGTTTACACTTTGAATTATGATGTTAGTATCTTCATTAATCATTCTGCATCTCATTTGATCTGTTGAATGTTACACGTTTTTTCAAAATGTTAAACATAACTTGCAGCATAGATGTCAGGCTTCACAGGAGCAGTTTCAAGTGAGTGAACCTGCAGCTTACATGTAATAATGTGAATGCCAGAATTAATAACACCACCTTCTATACCCTCTTCTACAAGATCATAGCACTATTGCTTTAAAAAAAATACTAGTGTGAGGCAGATTTCGATGGATCACTACAATACACAATCGGAGAAACTGGTTCACGGTACTGGTTTCATAAAAGTAACTTTAAGTCAAAATGTGCCAGGGGTATGAATAATTTCGGATTTGACTATATAACAGGTTAAGTACAAAAAAATAAAAATCTTATAAAGTCTTGTGTTGAAAATCCAGACCGGATGTACAGGCATACCGTGACAGTACTGAGCATTTAGCTGGAAATATCTCAAACATGGTAGGCTACGTATCTGGTTTAAGGACGTTTCTCTGTCATATTCATCACTCACCGAGGAAGCAGTGTTCTTAAGAGTCTGTACACCAAACAGAAACAGATAGAAGAGCACACAGGTCAAATAAACGCAAGCTAAAACTACAGCAGACTCCAAGGAGACTGTTATGTACAGCAGGAACTCATTCTTCTTCTACTTATATAAATTAAGGCAGATAAGCAACACCCTGCAGGTCGCCCCCTGGCGGACCGCCCAGTGATTTACAGAGATATTCAGATATTTTGCCAAAGTTATTATGGAATTAAAGCTAAGGTACAATACTAAAAGATCATTTGACAAAGTGTAACCACAATAAACCTGTTATAAGTAAGGTACAAAAGTGAGACATGTCAAGTAGATCTACTCAAGAGTAAAACCTAAAACACATTTTGATCTTTTAGTAGGCCTAAGTGCCTTCAGTGACTATCTCAGATTTCAATCAAGATTCGAGATTGTTTGTATCGTTGTGTCGCAACAGTCGTTAGCAATGAAATGATCCCTTCATAAAAATAAAAATAAACAGAATGCATTTGCTTTTACTCTGAAGTCGACTTTTACGTAGAGAAACAACGTTCCACCGGATGTACTTGTAAATGCGGAAGCACCATCTTGTCCTGAATCTAATGTTTACAGCATGTGAAAGTTTAATATTGTTGGTTAAATCCCGACAAAAGAACAGCATATAATGAAATGTCCTGATGGAGAACATCCGGCCGCGTCTGAAGTTTGGGAATAAAGTTGAGCAAGTGAAACTGAGGAAACGAAAATCACAACTGTATTCAAAGGAGGATGAAAATCCATTAAACAATGGTGAGGATAGGATTAATTTAATGGAGGGTTCCAACTTCTTACAAGTTCTTAAAGTCTTAAAAGGCATTTCGTTCATTCATCTATAAATAAGGCCTTAATTTGTACTAAAATGTCAATAATCTGATTTAGGCCTAAAAATGTGTAGCCACAATGTCTTAAATATTTTTTGAAAAAAAAAATAGTTTGGATCGTGAAGTTTATGCTTTATAAAGTTGGTTTGAATTCAGCTTGTTTTTTTAAAATGTGTATCAATCACACTGTTACAAAACTAGAAAACCAACATAGAAGTACATAATTCTTGTTTAATGTAAACACATTTATTTACTTAGCAATCAATTCAGGGATTCCAACTTTTTTTCATATCCTCACACTTTTTTGACAGTATATGGATATAAAATTGGTTTGTAAAATGGGTGTTTAATTTAATTATGAGTGAGTGGCATTAAACAAGTCTTATATCTAACTTGCCTTAAGCTGTAGAAGCTCTGTGAACACCTTGCTTCTGTAATAAAGACAACATGATAATATAAAATGGTTTATCTTGACTTTCTCAGGTGTCCTGAGAGCCAAACTCATCGTATTTTGTGTGGCGTTCAGGCTCATCAACTGCCTCCTGGTTCAGACCAGCTTCGTCCCTGATGAGTACTGGCAGTCTGTGGAGGTCTCCCATCACATGGTCTTCAAATATCCTTTGGTGTCACCTGCAGCGGATTCTTTAAATGTCTCTAAAACGGGGGGCGCCCGTGGGGCAGTGGGCAAGGGCGTCCCCCCGTTTTTCTCTTTCATTTGTTCTTTACATTTTTCTGTACGTCAGGGACAGGTGGCAGCTAGTCCTGTCTTTTACTTTTTACAGACAAAATATAATTAAAAACTTTATTTGTACATCATCTTTCATACAAAAAATGCAGTTTAAAAAGCTTGACAATAAAGACATCAAGAGTGATATTCAAAATGGAATGAACATTAACACAAATGAATGAAGCAGCAATAAGATAAAAGGAAATAAACTATTGATAATAAGAATGAATATTGGATAAGATAAAGTAAGAAAATCTGTTTCCCCTTTTCTCGTATAATTCACAGGACCAGAAGAAGAAACAGCTTAGATTTTCTTCCTTTTTGACACAATTACGTGATTGTAATACAATGCAACTAAACAAAACAGCAGCCCAATGTCATGTATTAGTGTCACAACCTTAACAGTTTGACTTATGGGTATCTGACCTGGGAGTGGAAGGAAGGAATCAGAGGATTCACCTATCCGCTCCTCTTTGCTTCCATTTACAAGATATTGCACTGCATAAACTGTGATTCAGTCTTTTTCCTGGCAAGTTATTTTTTTTTTACTCAGACAAATTTGATCCTAGCAAGCTTTCTGATGAATACATAGTTTTTTATAATCCTTTTTTTAACTTTGTTGGCCGTGCAGATATGGTTTCCCCGAATAATTCAAGCACTCCTGGCTGCGTATGCGGACGTGAAATTCTTCTTCCTCATCCGAACGTTGGAAAATCGTGACGTAGCGACATGGACGGTAAATATTTTTATTTATTTATTATTATTCTTCCGGACAATTACACATAATACATCATTTTCTCATTGCATATTCATACATATTACTTTGTGTTATCGTCCGAAGGGAAGCAGGAGAAGCCAAAGGCTTATCGGGTCCCGCCCCCACTGCCATAAGATTCAGATACACAGATACTACAGTTAGAATTTTTTTTTCTTTTTTTTAAAGAAGATTCATTCTAATACACAGATCATTTTAGGTCTCTATTTTCCTCTCTGCCTGTGACAATGCAGATAGTGATATGGCCTTGTCCATTTCTTAGCCTAAACACATCTGCAAAAGTATTCAAAACAGTCAGTGTGTCTGCTGACCTCGGCTACAGTCCCATAAAATGCAGTGTATTTACAAATTCTTCAGTAAATAGAACATTTTGATTAAAAAAAATATATATTCTAAGAAGAAATATGTGAAATGATCCGTACCTTGAAAAGAAGAATTTGAACATCAGTGAAAAGTTCCCACAATTGAATTCAAAAAGTGAAACTTTCATAAATTCTAGATTCATTACAACTACAGTGAAATTAATCTAGAATAAACATACTGTTCAGACAGTCGCCATTTCTGTATTAGAAATCCTTTTCCTGATTGGTTTATGTAATATTCAAATATTTGAGGTACTGGATTTTTTATTCCATGAGCTGTAAACCGTATTCATCAAAACTAAAACAAAAGAAAGAACTGATATTTCACTTTGTCTAATGAATCTCTAGAATATATGAAAGTTTCACTTTTTGAATTAACTTTTCCATGATATTCAAAAATGTTTAGATACACCTGTAGTTTATTGTTCACATTGAGGGAAATTGTCTTTGACTTCATCACACAGCCTCAAAAAAAAATGCAACGTTAAAAAAAAAGTATTCTAATAAAAAAAAAATGGGAGAAGGGCCGGATATTTTGTAAAATCATAAGGGGGACTTGCCCTTTGAGTGATGAACACATCTTGATGTTGCCCTCCCAAAATGTTCCGCCGTCTTAGCTCTTTTGTCACCCTAAACACACAACCTTTCTTCTCTTGTCTTCATGGTCTCCAGTTCTTCTGCCACCTGTGCTCGTGGTTCTCGTGGTACTGCTGCACCAGGACAATGACCAACAGCATGGAGACCACCATCACCTGCCTGGCTCTGTTTTATTTCCCCCTCCCTGGATCCAAAACACACAGCAGGTCTCGGCTTGTTACATCTCAACCTTTTTTTCTCATTTTTAATTTCTTTAATAAATTGCGAATTAACAGACACTTTCCCCCTCCCCCCTCAGCAAAACATATTTGAGCCTGGTAGCGTTGGCAGTGGTCATCCGACCGACGGCCCTCATTGTGTGGTTTCCTCTGGTATTGTATCATTTCTGGCAGGAAGAAAACAAAGTGAGGCTTGTCACTCATAACTTCGTCCCTATAGGGTTTGTGCTTTTTATCTCCCGTCATATTGATCTTGTGTTTCATCCTTTCTTCCTCATGACATCAGTCCATTGTTTCTCATTTCCAGAGCAGTGGCTGTTGTGACTTCAACCCTGATCGACTGTATATTCTATGGAAAGGTAAAACATTAAATCCAAGTGATTTTTATTTAAAAATGACACAAACTGCTGCTCATGAAGTCAGATGTATTACTTATCCTCTCTGTTTCTTATCAGTGGACCATGGTGCAGTTCAACTTCCTGAAGTTCAACGTCATCCACAGTGTGGCTGATTTCTACGGCGCTCATCCCTGGCACTGGTACTTCACTCAGGGCTTCGCCGTCGTCATCGGTCCCCACCTCCCGCTCTTTCTTCACGGCTGCAGCCTCGCCTTCAGAAGATACAAGGTTCTGCTGCTTGCAGTTGTCTGGACGGTTGTAGTTTACAGGTAAAAAGTCTTTGCTCATATTTTACAGACAGGTATTCATCAAACACCACGTAACTCAGAAATAAACAAGGATTTAGGATGATTTATATTTCATGACTAATATCATGTTTTACAGTATTTCAAAAACTTTTTAATAGAAGGGATCAACTCTTGATCAAATAATTTCAAGCCAAACAAAATCTTGAATAGCTTTTATTGTAAATGTGTTTATAATTTGTGTTTGAACCTCTAAGGTTGTTAGGCTTATTGGAAGTTCCTTTGGATAAAAGTTCCAGCTAAATGAAATGTAATGTCATTTCTTACCTCATTTTCAAAGCAGTTTTTTTTGTTGGAGAGAGATTTTTGAAACCTTCAACCTCCAATTTCAGGTTTCTGTATTTATCATATGCCAATCAAATACAGGAGCAGTCTTTGGCAATGATAATTTAAAATTAACAATGCAATCTACAAAAGAAGAAGAAAATAGAACAAACAAGCAAATCTAAGACATAAAAACGACAACAGTGCAGCAGAGAAAAAAAGGTCAAATGTAAGAATTAACAATAATATACACTCACCGGCCACTTTATTAGGTACAGAGGTTCATTTACTTGTTAACACATATAACTTATCAGCCAATCACATGAAAGCAACTCAATGCATTTAGGCATGTAGACCTAGACAGGACAACTTATTTAAGTTAAAACAGAGCATCAGAATGGGGAAGAAAGGGGAATTCAGTGACTTTATACATGGCAATGTTGATGGTGCCAGAAAGGCTGGTCTGAGTATTTCAGAAAAAGCTGATCTATTGGCATTTTCACGCACAACCATCTCCAGGGCTTACAGAGAATGGCCCAAAAAAGAAAAAATATCCAGTGAGCGGCATTTGTGTGGCCGAAAATGCCTTGTTGAAGTCAGAGGTCAGTGGAGGATGGGCATACTGGTTCGAGATGATAGAAAGGCAACAGTAACTCAAATAACCACTCGTTACAACCAGGGTATGCAGAATACCATCTCTGAACGCAAAACACAACCAACCTTGAAGCAGAAGGGCTACAGCAGCAGTAGACCCCATCAGGTGCTACTCCTGTCAGCTAAAAACAGGAAACTGAGGGTACATTTCGCACAGGCTCACCAAAATTGGACAATAAAAGATTGGAAAAGTCTTGCCTGGTCTGATGAGTCTCGATTTCAGATGTGAAAGTCAGATGGTAGGGTTAGAATTTGGCGTAAACAACATGAAAGCATGGGTCCATGCTGACGTGGACCATCAACCATGCTATGTTAAATGTTGCTTAAATCCCCTTTCTTCTCCATTCTGATGCGTGTTGTCTTGATCACGTCAACATGCCTAAATGCATTGCGTTGCTGCCATGTGGTTGGAAGATTAACTTTTTGATTTTATAAGCAATTAAACAGCTGTACCTAATAAAGTGGCCGGTGAGTGTATATAAAATAGAATAAAGTGAAAATAAGATACTGTTATGTAGGTAGTTATGAACTGGTGGTATTATTAACAATGTGTAGGAACCAACTTCACAATTAGTGTGGATATGCAACTGTCAAAATAATTTTTTGATAAATTGATAAAAAGTTTAACTCCTTTGTTGCAGTTTTCTTCCTCATAAAGAGTTCAGATTCATCTACCCTGTGCTGCCTTTCTGCATGATCTTCTGTGGTGCGTTCACATCTTCACTCCAAGCACTTCTTTGTGGTAAACATCTGCCAAAATGTGTTGTTTTTACACAACTTTACCTTCTTCTGGTTGCCCTGCAGGGATTTCTTTGGCTAATCTGAAAGCGTGGCGTGGAGCTGCTGCGTCCCTCCTGTTGGTGAGTAACCTGGCTGCTGCTATGTACACCGGCCTGATCCACCAGCGAGGAACTCTGGACGTCATGAGCAGCCTCCAGATGCTCTGTGACGATACCTCCACCCCTCCAGATGTCCTTTTCCTCATGCCCTGCCACTCCACGCCTTTTTACAGGTAAAGGTCTCACCTTAGGGATCAGTCGGCAACTGATTGGCTGAATTTTTTTAATTTACTCTTCAGGTCAATGCTTATCAATCTAGTTCATTCTTGACCTTGTCACCCAGAGGTGCATTTTGTATAGTCAAACTGAATTTGCTGATGAGGACCATGTGACACTGCCAAAATGACATCCCTGTTACAGGGACACTCCTGAAGGTTTTTTTTTTTCTTTACTTTTCTGTGATTAAAATAAACACATTTTCTACTAAAAATCTTTAAAATGTGTAATTTGTACCAGGAAAATATTTTATTAAAGAATTATTAAATAAGGCAAAGAATCCTGACCAAAGATGTTTCATTCTACATTTGATTAGTTCTAACAATGTCTAATCATTAATCCAGTAAACATTGTTAAGGTTATTATTGAGGTTCAATTACATATTCATTATTTTCCAATGAAATATTAAATGCTCGAGTGGTTCCCCGTAATCACCTTGTTGGAGGTTATTATTAAATCAATATATAAATAAGGGATATGTGTTAAATCTCAGAATATACAGTAGATGAATGCAGACTGTTAACAACTTCCTGCTTTGTATTCTAATCGATCGAATTATAATTCAAAAATATTTTTTAATCTGTTGATGAAATATTAATGTTACTTTTTTAAGCGTCATTCTTTCTGAGGACATTTAGTTCATTGTAGCAGCTTCTCTGTACTGGAGAAAAAGGAGTAAATAAGCTATTAGAATCTGAATCGGAAAAGGTTTACTACCAGGTATGAACACACATACAAGGAATTTGCCATGGTCTGATGGTGCACAAAATTAAATCTTCAATATATTATAAGTAGTTCATCTCCTATAATGATTTTCACATAAAAATCCATCAATCTTGATTCTAGACTTCTATAATAATAACTTATACTTTTACTTAACCCAACTGTCATTCTAAATAAAGTTGATTTTATTGATGCAGCAGCTGATCGTTTCCTCACTCTCTGCAGTCATGTCCACTGCCCGATGAAGATGAGGTTTATGGAATGTCCTCCAGACCTTGGAGAAGACGGTTATGTCGATGAAGCAGACATATTCTACGATGACCCTCTTCACTGGCTCAGGACGTCATTTCCCTACAAATCATCTCTACCAACGCACCTGGTTCTGTTTGATGTTTTGGAGAGGGTAAAGGTTTCATAATTCAACAATGATTTATTATCATTATTATTAGAATTGTCTAAATGTTTAATGTGTTTTTTGTTGTCGTTTTAGGAAATCTCCGTGTTCTTGCGAGGGAATCACTTTGTGAGGACAGCAGAGATATTTCATACTCATTTTCCTGAGGGTAGAGTTGGAGGAAGCATCTTTATTTATGAAAGGCACTGACAAACACAGGAACAAAAGGGAATTAATTTTCCTTAATGAGAATGTCCAATGATGTGTATTTACTACTGAAATAAATATTTTTAACTCAACTGATACTTCCTGTCTTTTTGTCAATAAAACAAATAAAAAAATGCTCTGTCCAGTTAAAACAAGCTTGATCTGGAATGTAAGAAAACTGCTAAAATAACAACCCTGTCACACAAACATTTTTGTAGCAGCAAATTTTAAACAACCAAGCCTACACGTCAAACTTTTTTGTCTCTGTTAACCTAGCACAATACTTGCCTTTCCCAATTAACATTTTCAGCAGGAAATCCGTTTAACTCAAACTTATAACGATTACGTCACTAAACACAGAATAGATCATGGACGTTCAGTAGCTTTAAAACATTGTGCAAACTTACAAAAAAATTGAGACAAAGAAGACTTTGCATCTTATTACAACCCAAAACAGGAATATCATCTATAATATTAACCCAGATAAGATGTTTTCAGTATTTTGGATCAAACGGCATTGGGCCCAGTTCTATTTTGACATCAGCCATGTGTCTGTCTATGTTTCTCCCTGATCGGCTCCACTTGCGTTCGCTCTGTGGTCGAGAACTGGATCTCTGCTGCTTTGCCCTTGGCGACTCCTTCGAGTCTCCGTCTGGTCTTTCGGACGGCCCACTGTGTAATTCAAACACACAACAGAAATTACCACAGTACACTTTGAAGACAGTGAAGCATGGTGGCACAGACATCATGTTATGGGGATGTTTCTCACACTATGGTGTCGGGTCTATTCATCGCATACCATGGATCATGGATCAGTTTGGATACATTAGAATACTTGAAGAGGTCATGTTGCCTTATGCTGAAGAGGAAATGCCCTTGAAATGGGTGTTCCAACAAGTCAACGACCCCAAACACACCAGTAAGCGAACAAGATCTTGGTTCCAGACCATCAAGATTAACGTTATGGAGTGGCCAGCCCAATCCCTGGGGCCTCATTTATCAACCGTACTTACGCACAAATCTGTGCGTAAGTAGGGCGTAAGAACATTGCCACGCAAAGTATGGCATTTACCAAAATGTACTTAGACTTATGAATCTGTGTAAATGTAAGCACAACTCTGACCATGCTTACGAACATAATCTAGTGGTAGAATAGCGATATTACAAGCACAAAGCAAAGCATTTAAGAGTTTCAACGTCTGCATTAACACTAGAACCGCCAGCGTTCTCTTTATATCTATAATCGCCACGCGTCAAATCCACCCGTGCATTTCTAGGGTAATATAAAGTCATACATTTGTTTGTTTAATCATCATCTGTGTTTTGGACCTCTTGTTTTATAATTAAGTTTCTTTAAGAACACTGATCACGACTCAGTAATGAAACAGAAGTAGATATAATATCGCCAATACATCAATGAAAACAGACGGTCAAAACAGCGTCCAAATGAGCTAACATCCTAAATGCAATAAATAGTTATGTGGCACACTTATTTTTAGGTAAGCTCTAATTGATTATTCATTAAATGTGTCACGTTTACATGTTTTGAAGCGGAGGATCCCTCCGATGCTCTCTGTGCGTCTCAGCACTCAGCTGTGAGCTGGACGAGTCGCGGTGACTCGCCAGACTCGCCAATCACTCATTTCACTTAGTAGGCTAACTCTATTGTTGTTAGGAGCTTATCTTCATCTCTTTTTTATTGAAAGAGTTTATGAATGACTGCACGTAAAGTTGTCAGATCGCGGCAAACAATGCCGTTGCCTTACAACTTGCTCGAAAATATCACATTTTCCCATGCAGCAAGCTTTCTTTTGTTTTAATGCCTGCACTAAGTGCGCTAACAAAATATGTTTTGCTTCGATTCAACCTCGTTTACAAGGGTTTCCATTTCTGTGTTGGAGAAGTTTCTTTTCGTTACCCTCGGCTCTTTACCATTGTGGCGGAGAGGGGTAAAACACATTCAGATGGTTGATAAAGGGATGTGTTGTGACCATATATGGTTAATTGGAGGCGTTTCTGAATGCAAATGGGCTGAGCGTGAACGAGCATGACACTTAAGAACAAGTTAGTGCAGCTGGTAACCAGAACAATCGTGCATTTTGTGATAAAAGCATGAAATTTGGTACACTTATAGCCAAAGGCATTCTCAAAAGATTTGGATATGGAGCCACCATGAATTTTCAAAATGGCGCCCATGGCAGCCATCTTTCAAAATGGCTGTCAGTAACAACTGTTCGCTTATGAATGATGGATATAATATGATGTTTCAGACTTATTTACCATACATAGTACTTGGTAAATGTATTTTGGATAATCTAAATGTGTCATTAAATATTCAAGATGGCTGACATCTTCAAGATTGCAGCCATCACAGGACATGGAGCTCTTTTCAAGGTTATTCATTGCTTGCCAGACCCGAGATGGAAACCTAGAGGAGTTCTTTCGACACGAGAACCAACCATGTCCACCAGCGCTTTCTGATGGGGGAGGTCTCCGACTGGGAGTGAAGAGTGATCTGCTTCCATGCCTGGAACAAGTTCACAGTGCATACTCTGACAGTCCAAAGGTTACCTGCACCATTGTAGATGGGGCAGCCATCATCCAGATGCTGAAACCAAGTTCAGTAAAAACCTTCAATGACTATGCCCATGTGATCTTCATTCCATATCTGACCAGAAAGTTTGAAACTGTGTCCAGGCTTGATCTGGTGTGGGACCGCTACTTGTCTGACTCTCTGAAAGCTGCTACGAGAGCAAAGCGTGGCACTGGAATTCAGAGACGTGTGGTAGGTGATGCAGCCATTCCCAGGAACTGGCAAAACTTTCTTAGAGTTGACAGCAACAAGACTGAGTTGTTTGCCTTTCTCTCGGAGGCTCTGCTCAGATGGTTTGTGCAGGAGGATAAACAGCTTGTCATCACAAGTGACATGGAAGTCCTTAGCAAGCCACCTCTCCCAGATAGGACATCGATTGCTCCTTGCACGCATGAGGAAGCGGATAGTCGCATGTTATTGCACGTAGCCCATGCAGCAAGAAACGGCCACCACAAAATTATGATTCAAACAGTTGATACTGATGTTGTGGTGCTGGCTGTGGCAGTGGCTCAGACTCTACAACCAGAGGATGAGCTTTGGTTGGCTTTTGGTACTGGTAAGAATTTTCAATATTTGGCAGCCCATGAAATTGCAGCAGGGCTCGGGCCCGAGAAAGCATGTGCACTACCAGTGTTCCATGCATTGACGGGTTGTGACACTGTGTCAAGCTTTGTTGGCCATGGGAAAAAGACTGCATGGGCTGTATGGTCTGTGCTTCCAGAACTTACACATGCCCTGTTGAAAGTGTCTTCAGCCCCAGATGACATACCACAGGAGGTAATGGCCACAATTGAGAGGTTTGTTATCTTAGTCTATGACCGAACCAGCACATGTACAGAAATCAATACGGCAAGGAGGAAGTTATTTGCAAAGAGGCACAATGTGCAAACAATCCCCCCTACCAAGGCTGCCCTAGAAGAGCTTGTTAAGAGAGCTGTATACCAAGGAGGGCACGTGTGGGGTACAGTCCTGGTGTCAACACCAGAACTACCTTCACCGTGCGAATGGGGCTGGTCAAAGTCACCTGAGGGGGACTATGAACCCTTCTGGACATGCCTACCAGATGCAGGCCAATCAAGTTATGAACTTGTCTCATGCAAATGCAAGAAGGGTTGTGTTGGGCAGTGTAAGTGCAAAAAATCCCACTTACAGTGCACAGCCCTTTGTGTCTGTGAAGGCGAGTGTGACTAGTCTTCCCTGTGATAGACCCTAGGTTTACCTTGCTCAACATGAGTATTTTGAGATAGAAAGAAGATTCTTAGAAATTCCAAAGTTCCCAATTCAAATTCTGCATCAAGATAAATGTATAATTAAACATAGAGATCATCCATATCTAACTAGTTGGCGGCCATTTTGAATTTTCAATGAAAATGTTCCACTATCCAAAAGACATTTACCAAGTAGTATGAATGGTAAACGTCTGAAATATCATATTAAATCCATCAATAAGAAAACAGTTGTTGCTGGCGGACATTTTGAAAAATGGCTGCCATGGGCGCCATGTTGAAAATTCATGATGGCTCCACATCCAAATCTTTTGAGAATGCCTTTGGCTATAAGTGTACCAAATTTCATGCTTTTATCACAAAATGCACAATTCCTTTATATTTTGGAACTAACCTCTTGTACTAAGTGGGATTTATCAAGATTGATGACTTACTGGTGTGCGTACGATAGGCCAGCGCACGTTTGATAAATACCGATTTTTTTGTACTTAAGCACATACTAAATTTCATTCGTAAGAGTGAATTTAGAACCTTTTCTACGCACTGTTGATAAATGAGGCCCCTGGACCTTAATCCAATAGAAAACCTATGTGGTGACATCAAAAATGCTGTTTTTGAGGCAAAACCAAGAAATACAGAGGAATTGTGGAATGTAGTCCAATCGTCCTGGGCTGAAACACCTGTTTACAGGTGCCATAAGTTGGTGGACTCCATGCAACACAGATGTGAAGCAGTTCTCAGAAACAGAGGTTATTAAACTAAATATTAGTTCAGTGATTCATAGGAAAGCTAAATCTTCATGCAATTTTCAGTTGATACAGTAAATGTTTGAGTTGTAAAGAAAAATGCAGACACTGCTATTTTTTTGAACAGTCTAATATTCCTTTTTCTTCACTTTCTGTAAAGATATAGAAACATTTGACAAATGTTTCTTCATATTTGGAGTTGGAATTGAATGTGCAATGTCCCCAATGCATTTGCGTGGATGGAAATAAAAGCTATTATTAGGATTTTGATCTTTACTAAATTTTTTAAACACACTGCTATTATTTTGAACACAACTGTACGTAAAAGCTGCAGAAAGAGAAAACAGGGTAGTATTCACTAAACATCTATATCTTGAATTATACGTTTTCCTGTTGACAAATTTCAAATTTAGTTAACCATTGACTGTACCAATTCAACACAGTACCAGTAACAAATTAATATTAGACTTTAATTCCTGGAATATTCGGGGAAACCCTATTTTAAATGAAGATTTGTCGCCAAAAGTTGCCCTTTATCTGCCCTGGAGATGAAACCTTTAGCTGGACTATTATCTTATAGAGAAAATACCATGTGCACGGGTAGACTTACTGGGGGTCTTTTGTGTAAGCCTCTCCAAAGAAGTGCCGGTAGACGAAGTCATCGAGATCTCCGAACACGCCGTCATGGAGGCTGTGATACTCGTGCATGTCGTTCAGATAGTCCTCCACGCCGCTGACAAAGTCTGTGAACAGCATGCGGTCGTGGATGAAGATGCCGTTGTGGAAGAAGTTGTTGATGAACATCTCCAGCTCTTTCCAGTGGTGGAAATGGTGGACCTCCTGCTGCAGGTAGCTCTGCATCAGCTGGTAAAATTCGTCTGCTCTAATTGGCTCCATGGCTTTGTTGAAGAGACTCATGGATTCCTGGTAGGCGCAGTCAAAAACCCCAGAACATCTTTTCATGTTGGCTTTGTGGGGGTTTTGACCTCCATCACCGGGAACCTTCTGTCCTGATTTACGTGTGTTGTGGCTGCTCTGGAAGAAGTCATCAAACTGCTGCGGGTTTCTGTGGTACGGCCCATGGGATCTGTGCTGCCATGACTCTTTTGTATTCTTCTCATCCCGGCGCTTATCATAAAAACCTCTAGCTTTGTTGAGGATGGACGAAGCTGAGTGCTTAAAGTTTCGAAAAGTTGATTTGACAGAATCTGAGAACTTCCTCAGGTTCTCCTTCACGGCTTCCTTGGCTTTTTTGATCTGCTCCTTGTGGTGATGGACAAACTCCTTGCTGGAGTTCTTCACGGCGTCAAATGTGTCTTTCAGCTTCCCCGCCATGCCCTGCTTTGGCTTTTTCACCTTGGACTCGGTTTCTCCTTTGGCTCGTGCGTCTTTGGTTTCTACGTACAGCCTCTCCCACAGGTCGGAGCGCTGCTGCTCGAAGCTCAGCCTCTTCTCCAGCTCTGTCAGACGGGACTGCAGCTCGTCTGCCTCTGAAGCAGTTTCCTTTCCAGCTCCAGGGACTTGTTCGCTCAGCAGATTCAACTTTCTCCTCAGCTCGTCTGTCACCTTTCTCTCCTTGTCAAGCTTCTTCCTCAGCGTACGGGCTTCAGCCATCATGTCTTCCCTCTCGCTGCGCAAGCTTCTCAGCAGCTGTTTCTCCTCTTCGAGCTGCTCATTCAGCCTCTGATTCTCTGACAGCAGTGAGTCGGCACCGGGTGCCGCCGTCGCCTCCCAATCCCTGATCTTAGTGCGCAGGTTTCTGAGCTCCTCCTGTAAAGTGGACAGGGACTTTTCTTCACTTTCCAGCGAGCTTTTCAGCAGCAGGTTCTCAGCTGTCAGCCTCCGCTGCTGAGACTCAATGTTCATCCTCTCCTCTGTTTTCTCTTTCAGCAACATTTCCAGGTCATCCCTCTGGGCCTATAAGCAGAAACAAATTATGAAAAAGGGAAAGTTAGTAGTTTTAAAAAAGTAGTGTTTACATGAATCCTGACGATAATTTGAAGACTCAAATCATTTGAGGTGAGATACCTGAATTTGCCCCTGTTTTCTGCTGAGCTCCTGGTTCTTCTTCTTTATCTTCTCAATCACCTTTGTGAACTGGGAAATAACTTTTTGTTTATCCAGGTCTTCCAGGCCAAAGTACCTGCTCTGGACCTGGGCGAGAAAGAGAAGAAACTAGTTAAGGTCCAATGAAGTTGTGGCTAGTCCTCACAAACGGTTATGTAGATCACATTACCTTGGCCCTTACATCTCTGTACTGGCTTCCTGTGCGTCAAATAATATGATTTAAAATCCCATTATTTGTAGCACTAAATGGTCTTTGGCTCAAATACATCTCTGATGTATTGGTATGTTACTAAGCATTCAGATCCCGCTGGTTCATCTGGAACAGGTTTAACCTTAGTGTTCCCAGGATCAAAACCAAACAAAGTTGAAGCAGCTTTTAGTTTTTTGTCCAATTCACATGTGGGACAAAATTCCTAACGGTAACCCACACATAATTATAAGCTAATTATTACCTACGTTTTCACTGACCTGGTTTGTTGAAGGTTGTTCTTGAACGTCTCCGTGAAGCAGATCTCTAATACCATCAAGTTCATACACTCCGATTTTCTCCACAGTTTTCTGTCTTTCTTGAACCTGGACTGTACCTGTAGGATTAATGACAGAAAGCATTGTTAGGGTGAGCCAATGATGCTGTTGTTCTTTACAGTTCTTGCTGCGTTACCATTCAACCCAACCTGATATGTCCTGTTCAGATTTAAGAAGCAACCATTGTTGTTAAAAACGTATTTGATAGTGTAGACAACTATTTCTCGAAGCAGTTCTTGCAAAACAAAATAAAAAAAAATCAAATATTCACTTTGAAACATAATGAAGGATTGGTTGATTTGTCAGTCCACTCTTTAATAATCTGTTATTATACTTCGGAACTCATGTATAGAAACAGTTTAAATACATTTGTTTTTAAAAAGGCAAACTATGCAACATTTTAATGAAAAAAATAATTATAGTCACACAAAAATAATCACCATAGAAGTGGCCGTAGCCCATGCTGATGGCAATGACAAGTGCGATCAGGATGCACTTGTTGAGGATGCTGCCGCCGTGGTTTTGCATTTGGACATAAAGAGCAGCAGCAGGACTGACTTCTGCCTCCTGCCGCCCCTCCTCCTCCTCTTCATCCTCAGGCTGTGTCACCAGGCTCGTGGTATTCTTCCTCAACCTACGTCTTCGGACAACAGGACTGCTGCTTGGTTCTTCATCGTCCTCGCTGCTGCTGGAGTTTGTCACTGCAGGCTGCTGCCCTGGGAAAACTACAAATAAAATACACAAAATGACTGAATGGTGGAAAGAAATGTACCAAAAAAAAGGGGTGTACGCAAACAAAAACAGGCTCAGAAAACACATGTGAGGTTAATTATGATGATAGCAATGATTAGATTAACTGATCCACTTACACTGAACAATATTGTTGCAAATGTTTAAGTTCTTTAAGATCTATAAATATGCGTGTCCTATCTGTGACGCAATCAAAATGTTTGTTTCTTGACTAAATGTAAGGTACCCAGATTTCAGTATGTTTTACAGTTTTTAATTTATTTTAATATTTGGATGATTATTGGGAATATATCCTGAATTGCAGTTGTGACAAATAGGATAATTGTGACATGAAAGTTTTCATATCATCCCATGTCTAATAAAGACTGGTATCATTATCATTTAACTCAGCAAGATAGCGAATTCTACCCAACATGTCAAACCATTTCTTTAACAGCTAAAATAACAGTTGTAAATCCTCATGTAAAACAGAAAGGGACAGTACTACTGTCACAGTACTCCTAAATTCTCTAAATTGGATCATTTGTTGTTGCTTGTTATTCTCAGTTCACATTTTTTCTCCCAATTCTTAGACAGACTGGAGCAAAAATATAAATTTTACTGTGTATTTTATATTAATTACACTTCTAATCTAAGGCAGCCAGACACACAAAGACTCACACATGCACACACACACGTGTAAAAACAGTGAAAGTGACCATGTTGCTTTTTTCAATGTGTAGCTGAACATGCTTTTAAAAGAAGCACAGTTAGTTCAGATCAGCCTGTGTTTAACAGATCTGGATTAGTTTTTTTGCATTGCTGGGCAAAGCTAGTTTCACTCTGGTTTCAAATCAGGCAACCTGGGAAATAGCGGCCTCCAGTGAGTTGGCTCCTCAGATGGCAGCCAAAGTTCACGAGACTCAGTGGAACTTTCCAGTGACTCAACATCAAACCTGCTTTGGTTATGTGGAAAACAGGAAGAGAAGGAAAGTTTTTGTGTTGATGTGTCAAATTTCTCCATGTTGCCTCTTAGGCCGTGACTGTAAATTCCAATCAGCTACTGAAGGAAACAGAATAGAATAGTTTAGAGTGCGTGTAGCTGCAGCATTACCGGTCTCTGTGAAGGCGTACTGGCTGCTGCAGGAGGTGCCCAGGTAACACTCCTGGTTGGCTGCTGCCACCTCTTCCTCCTCAGCGTGCTCCTCTTCCTCCTTCAGGTCGCACAGAGTCACAATGTCTGAGTGATCGCTGGAATTCAACAGAGTCACATGCTCCTTCCCCAGGGTGTTGTCTCCGGCCTGAAGAAGTGGCAAAATATTGACTAAGGATGGAAAAGGGAGCAGAAAACAAAGTGGCTCTTGATTGTTTAAGGAGCAGGTTATTTTTATGGTTGTATCACCTCTGACGTGCACAGAGTCTCATCTAGGGTTTGTTCTCCCAGAGTGTCATCAAGCGAATCAGCAACCCTCTCCTCAACACACTCATCTGAAAATATAATTAAAAAAGTTAAGATTAATATATATGAAATAGGGTTGCTATGATTAAAGCTGCAACTCATAGGTGTTCTCAATATTGATTATTCCGACCACTGCTTTCTTGATTAAACAATGAATTGTTTGGTGCCACAAAACACTGTATTGGATAGGGGTTTGAAAGCCAGCAAATAATCATTTAAGAAACAGATAACAGTGAGTTTTTGGCATTTGTGTTTAAAATCTAACAAACCTATAATAATCAGTTAATCAGATAGGTCCAGATTTCTTTTTTTGTCGATTGACTAATAGTTTCAGCTCTAATCATATTTAATAATTCCTTTCAAAACAAATGTTTTTCCAAGGGTAAGCAGCAATAAAGCAACCTGCAGGTGCAGAGGCCTGTGTGTCCTGCAGCTCTGCTTCCTCCACTGGAATGTGCTCTCCATATTCAACTGCCGCCTCTGATAACAAGGTCTCAATATCTGAACCCTGAAAACACAACAAGCAGACATTCAAACTGGGCAAATTGAATAAATATATCTTTATTGATTGATTAATAGCTGTTGATTATTCAGGAAGAGCAAACAATATTTCTATTTTCTACCTATGATTTGTAGCTGTAACTGACAAGCTGGTATTACTGTATTAGAAAAGATGACTGATAGTTTCCATTGTGCCTGAACTAACATCTGTTTGCCAGCTACATGCTGGAGGCATTTCAGCGGTTGCTTAATCAGTGTGTGTCAACAAAAGATAACATCCTCTATTTTCACACCTGGAAGAAATTTATCAAATCTCTTTAGGAAAAGGATGAAATAAAAAAGGAAAGAGAAGCAAATGTAACAAATTAGAAAAGAAAAGTCTTCAATTGCACAACTCCCTACACATACAGTGCCTTGCAAAAGTATTCATACCCCTTGATATTTTCGACATTTAGTCACGTTATAACCACACACGTACATTTATTTTATTGGGATTTTATGTGATAGACCAACTTTTTTTATAAATAAAAAACTGAAAAGTGTGGCGTGCAAAAGTATTCAGCCCCCTGAGTCAATGCTTTGTAGAACCACCTATCGCTGCAATTACAGCTGCAAATCTATTTGGGGTATGTCTCCGCCAGCTTTGCCCATCTACAGACTGACATTTTTGCCCATTCTTCTTTAAAAAATAGCTTGAGCTTCAGATTTAGCATCAGATTGGATGGAGAACGTCTGTGAACAGCAATTTTCATGTCTTTCCAGACATTCTCAATTGTATTGAGGTCTGGACTTTGACTGGGCCATTCTAACACATGACTATGCTTTGATTTTAACCATTCCATAGTAGATCTGGCTGTATTTTTAGGCTAGTTGTCCCTCTGGAAGGTGAACCTCCACCCCAGTCTCAAGTCTTTTGTAGACTCTAACAGGTTTTCTGTCCTGTATTTGGCTCCATCTATCTTCCCATCAACTCTAAACAGCTTCCCTGTCCCTGCTGAAGAGAAGCATCCCCATAGCATGATGCTGCCACCACCACCATGTTTCACGTGAGGTTGGTGTGTATAGGGTGATGTGCAGTGTTAGTTTCCTCCACACATAGCATTTTGCATTCAGGCCAAAAACTTCAAGTTTGGTCTCATCTGAATATGCATGGCTTGTGGCAAGTGTTGGAGGAAGGTGCTCTGGTCAGATGAGACCAAAATTGACGTTTTTGGCCTAAAACGCAAAGTGCAATGTGTGGCAGAAAACTAACACTGCACATCACCCTGAACACACCATCCCCACCGTGAAACATGGTGGTGGCAGCATCATGCTGTTGGGGTCCTGTTCTTCTGCAGGGATAGGGAAGCTGGTCAGAGTTGATGGGAAGAAGGATCGAGCCAAATACAGGGCAGAAAAACCTGTTAGTGTCTGCAAAAGACTTGAGACTAGGGTGGAGGTTCACCTTCCAGAAGGTTAAATACCCTAAACATACAGCCAGATCTACTATGGAATGGTTCAAATCAAAGCATAGTCATGTGTTAGAATGGCCCAGTCAAAGTCCAGACCTCAATACAATTGAGAATATCTGGAAAGACTTGAAAATTGCTGTTGACAGATGCTCTCCATCCAATCTGATGCTGAATCTGAAGCTTGAGCTATTTTGCAAAGAAGAATGGGCAAACATATCAGTCTCTAGATGGGCAAAGCTGGTGGAGACATACCCCAATAGACTTGCAGCTGTTATTGCAGCGACAGGTGGTTCTACAACATTATTGACTCAGGGGGGCTGAATACTTATGCACGCCACGCTTTTCAGTTTTTTATTTCTAAAAAAAATGTAAAACCATATTTCATTTTCATTCCACTTCACAATGATGCACCACTGTGTGTTGGTCTAGACTCTAGCACATGAAATCCCAATAAAATAAATGTAAATGTTTTAATGTGACAAAATGTGCAAAATTCCAAGGGGTATGAAATCTCTGTCATGTGATTGGTTTATACCTCAGCAATAGGTACAGTCACACAATGTTCACAAAGGGAGACAATAGGTGTCAGGATGTCTCCTGGTTGACTGAATCGCACAGCAGGGAATGTCTGGAGAATATATGAACAATATACTGGCTCTACCTGTGTTAAATGCATAATGCAAGGAGGAGGGGGAAGGCTGCAATCTAGCTTTAATTAGCATCTTGTGTGATAATTTTATCCTTACATATGTCAAAAAGTATTTGATTACTATCAAATTAACTTAATATTCTGAGAAATCTCTACAGAAATTGTCTGTTCAATATCAAAAAGTTCACAATCTGTCTCCATTGAAAAAAAGAAAAACGTTTGCAATTTGGTAAAGAAGATGTTAAAAAGTTTGCCTGTAAGTTGTGATCACGTTATGTTTGAGATGATGAACTGAGAGTTTATTTACTGCTGATCATGGGATTTGATCAAAAAATTATTGTTATTCACATTAATTAATTTTAAATTTTTAGATAAATTTAAAAAAAATAGCTGTGATTAGCAGTGAAGGAAAAACGGTTTACCTCATTACTAATAATGGTCCAGCCACAGGATGACTCTGTATCACTTGACGTCTCTGACATTTCTGTCAGTTGTCAGCAACATACAGGGATCTAGAAAAGATCAGAAGGTAAAATGAGGGAGATAATATGTTGTTGTGAAAAATATAAGGTTGGTAAGTGTTTTGCAAGATGAATAAATCTACAGCTTCAGCTACAAGAGTGCAAACAATGTGATACAAGCAGCATCTGTTAAATAAATTGAATAGCTTCGAATTCTGAGTCAGATATACCAATAAACAGCTTTCTTTGGAGACAGGTCTCAAGCAGCCTGTAACCCTGTAGGGAAAGTCCCCAAAGCTCCACAAAGCTGCTTGTTTGGGGAATACCTGCCACAAATGTGTAGAGATACAGTAGGCCTACATTGATTTTGACTCATGTGGTTGCTTTGCTATGCTATTTTTCATTAATCTCCTTAGCATACCACCTGTCCAGTTATTACATATTTTTTCTATCGTAGCCCAATGGTCGCCATTCAAATACTTTGTGTATTAAACAAAATAGGAGAAACAGCGACGGGTGGCGGTGATAGATGGTGCCAAGTCCTGTGGCCTGGCAGCGGAAACAGCCAACGTCTGTCGCTGCGGAGACATACGTCCATGAGACATACAAACAGAGACGGGCTGAGTCTGACGCTATCTTCGTCTGTTAAAGAAATATACTAAATAATGATATGTAGCCTACTAGCCTAGTTGGTTCGTTGCTAATTAACTAACTTAACAGGCTGGTTACGTCGCCTAGATCAGCATCGTCGGAACATATATTTTGCACAGTGTGATAAACGTATATGATATTTGGCAGCTTCATAACATTTCAAAAAATAAGAAAAAAGGACAAACTCACCGGTGATTTACGCCCAAAGACGCGCCAGCTGTCTGCAACAGACTCCAGAGTTGTTGCAGTAATAAATGCCCGAGCTCAGGCTATCTGTTAACGACACAGAGATATAAATATAAGGCGGGAAATGTAGTTCTAAGGTTGTACAGCTGTACACGAAGGGCAACGCTAACACCGAACTCGTAGAACTGCATTTCCCACAAGTCAGCGTTGTGTCCAAACAGTTCTCCACGAGGGTGGAGCAAAGCAAAACAAATCATAAAAAACATAAACAGGGAAGCGCATGACAAGTTGGGCTCTTACCCTCAAAGTTCCATGGCGCTAAGGGGGTTTAATAATCTGCAAGAGAAAAACACAATACTGACCCATTAATGTGTTTTAGTGTGAAAAAGCTGTTCTAATGCTGAGAAGTTAAATTGACCAATACAAGCACGTGCTCGTATTTGTTATGGCATAGTAGCTAGTATAAGGTTATACAGGCTGTGAGCGCGTGACATCTCTGGCTCAGCTTCTCCGCGCACGCAAACGAGTTGGTTAAGTTATAATAATGTTGCTGGACTGGTAGGCCAAGTTTAGTATCTTTAAATACTACGTGATTACTTGTTATGTGGTGATACTATGAAACCTGCGGAGAACCTGTGTTGTGCATAGGGCCAAGGCTACATACGCTACCATATAGGCATACTGTAGACTGTAAAACATTTAAAAAATATATTAACAAATAATGAATGTGTCTATGGCGCTCATTTAAGTAGGGTTATTATTTAATTTGAGTCAAGAACTCGCAAACACTGCAAAATACCGACATCAGACATACAGAATACATTATAAAAAATAAAGCTACAGACTTAACTCATGTCTGACCTTCTGTTTTTACAATTACACAGCACACCCTCCTTTGATTTTAACAATTGAAAGACATAGGCTACAATGAAATTAGGTCATCTCGTCTTATTTGTTGGGTAATTTGTCTGGTCACCACGTGAAATTTCAATGCACAGTATTATCGTAGGCTACACTAAACTATAGCCTACAGTGTTTTTTCTACTTAATTATTAGACTGTAGGCCTACTTATTAAAATTGTTTGTTATTTATTTATTTAGGCTACAATACATTTGTTTAATAATTTACTATGCCTTTTACTCTGTTGCACTGTCCCTTTTGCTGCTGTTAAAGGTTAGAATGTCCCAGCTGTGGGACAAATGAAGAAATGGCTTGTTTGTTAAGAAGTTGAATTCTCAGAAAAGATTAAACCACTTAAAAATTTAAATATTTATTTATTTCATTCGCTGTTTTATTTAGGCCTATTATTAGTTTTGTGGTTTTGCAGAATTATTGTAAAGTAATTTCATTGTGGATCAGTAAAGTCTGCTGTTTACATGTAATAACAGTAGAGGTCAGTGTTTCCATGGTTATGTCACTTGTGGTGTGTGTGTGTGTGTGTGTGTGTGTGTGTGTGTGTGTGTGTGTGTGTGTGTGTGTGTGTGTGTGTGTGTGTGTGTGTGTGTGTGTGTGCGTGTGCGTGTGTGTGTTTGCGCGCGCGTGCTTAGCTCATAGTTGTACATAATTGCAAAAAGAGTAGCTCATATTCAATTTGAGAAAGGGTATTTTTCACCAATTAAATCATAGGCTATATGGTATTGAAAAGTATGTGAGATTTTTCGAACATTTTAAAAATAACGTGCTTAGAATTGGACATTTGGGTGTATTTAAACTTTAATTGTCCCAGTTTAGAGGTTAGTCACTTTTTTAGGAGTCATACCATCTAACATATTTAAAAACAAACTTTTTTAAGAAACAAAAGTATAGCCTTATGAAGTTAAAGTTGCACAAATGTTCTGTTTCTTTAAGTAAAGGTTGCATTGTACAAGTTATGTCCCTTACTCTTAAGTTTAAACATTTTTAATTTGTTGTAGATGGTCAAACTAATTTTCTTAAATCTTATACATGACAATGCAATAAAGTTCATAAGTGTATCATGTTTTCTATGTTAAACTGCATATCTGGAAATAAGTATAGCTGTGAACAGAAGTGAAATTAAATTAGAGGAGCAAAAAGTACATTGCCTTAAAGTAGAAGCTGTGATAAAACTAAGTACATTTACTCAAAAGTATATGTGTCATGCCAATGCCTACTTATACTTCTCAACATTAGTTAAAATTGTAGCGTTGTTATAAATTAAGATTGACTTTAAAATAATTAATTAGTGAATTGAAGAAACATCAACCAGCAACTATTTTTTTCATGTACAATGGCAAATATTGATAGGTTCATACTGATATAGTACACAACAAACATTGTGAAGGTGTCACTTTGGGCTCTAGGCATTTATCTCTATTTTCTGAGTAGAGAAATAATCCATAATAAAAATAATCATTAGATGCAGCTCCAACTCAGTGAACTGCAACAGTAAAACATTGCTTAATGGATGAGTCATAACATCTAATTATATAATATATTATAGTATATCCGTCTGAGTATGTTACTGCTAATACTAACATTTTCCTGATTTTACTTTACATACTTATAGCCTACTTTAACGCAGGACTTTTACTTGTAACATAGTATTTTACAGTGTTGTATTTACTTAAATAAAGGATGTAAAGAACTATTCCCAATCTGATTTGAACCAGATCTAGAACTTAAAGCACATTCAGTAAAAACAACTGCAGACAAGTTGCATTTTTTGTAATTTTATTTAAACTTTTATGAGAAACAGACTTTTTCATTATTAACCAGTGTCTAAAATCTCATAGCTAAAAAACATTTGGACAAAAATCCGACTTGTGAGTGATCATTGCTGACAAAGACAAACAAAAACAAAACATTAACAGAAAATACGAGAATAATAATTACAAAAAGAGTTACATTCAATTTTCAAGACTTGAAACCTGCTTTGTCTTTGAGGACGAGCAGCTGTGGGTCCCCCTGAGTTTGACTGTAAATGACCCACAGCGCTCAGAGAAGGGAGGAAACAAAGCCAGTCTGATAACACACAGATCAAGCTCTGAGTTTTATCCCTTTTAAGTTTCACATGATAGGATAGGAAAGTATCAACATTCATGAGATAAAAGACATGCAGAACAACAGCCTGGGTCCCTCATTTGGAGGAACATCTTGACCTCAATCTTACATTACATTGACAACCCCAGTTTATTGAATCTGCAATGATCACACTAATATAAGAAAAACAAAAACCTGAGGTAGCACTTGTATAGCTGTGTGAACTGCAAAATGCCAAATTCAGAACCTACTTTACTGCTGTTGAAAACATAAACAGCTCTTTGTTTTTGTGAAGTCAGAGGCCACTATCTTGTCACAAACTTAAAAAGAGTGTTTTGGCTTCCGACTCGAGTGCTAGTTTACAGATTATGAATTGAGCCTTTAAAACACAGAACGTTACAGAGTTAAGTTAAAATGGAAATGCTTATCATTTTACTTCCCAAAAGCAGGTAAAACATGACTCAACTGTGTTAAAAAGATTATTTTAAAAGACAAGACAGATATATAAAAAAAAGGCTAGGACTGCTTGATTTTGTGGACATAAGTGGTCACATTTTCTGTCTATTTATCTTAGTCTGACACATTATACAATTATAAAGTATGAGAACACTGAAAATGACAACATTTCACACAAAGATAGGATTATTTTCAACTGATCTTTTGCCAATATGCAACGGTGACCTTAAAAAATAAACTTTGGTTTCCATTGTTTGCTTTTCAAAATAAAAGTTAAACTGATTGTGTCACTTTTTCACTCCAAAAAAGTTCCATGATTGAATCCTCCGCAGAATCCTCTGATTAAGAATACAGAAATGTCAAAACTTTTGTTTCCCCACTGAGTTTTCCAAAATCTTTAGTATTATGTAAAATAATTCCAAAACAGCAATACATTCAGTTTGTGATAAATGGTCTATATTAAAGCCTACCATTTAAATACTTCCCATGTTAGAAAGTATGTTCGTTCTATGAGAAGAAATCTCTTAAATACAAACCCTTTGAAACATTTTGTAAATTTAGGGCGAAAAACATCAGTGGGGGCACAATTCCACACGACTGTACTGTTGCAACACAGACACTAATCAATATAATTCACTGCATTTGACTCTTATAATTCCACCTACAATGTACAGATGTCTGTTTGCAACAGGTTTTCGAGGAATTCTGCAACAGAATAATTTGGCTCGTGTGCATACAATATTGATTATTAATTGTCACTCCATCAGCATTGAGTACCCATGTATCTTGCTGGCACTTTCTCAGAGTTTTAACCCAAAACTTTCTTCACTCTTTATAAAAATCACAGGTCAAGGCCACTGATGTGCAACGCTTTTGTTTGAGGAGCAATACCTCAACTCGTCTCAAAGGCCGCATTTTATCTTTGGTCTTATGTGTTATTCGATTATTTCACATTCCTCAATCACCTTCTGCCAGAGATTAGATGAGAGACTAAAATAAACAAAGGTAGCAAACACGTCTTTGGGTAATAGCGTCATAGTCACCGCTGCACATTGGCTGGTTATACAAAAACTACTTGGAAGACAAGTGCTAATCTTTATCTACGCTACGGCAAAGCATTAAACTACTCAGAACAAAAGTTACTACAATGTGTACTCAGTAGTACATTATCTTCTAACAAAAATAAAGATTTTTAAAGCATTTTTTTGTTTGCATTCAATTCTTCACTTTCATTTCTGATTAAAAACTTCCATTGCTTTTACTACAATCATTCTTCTTCATGTGATGCATCCTCACGCGGAGCTTCTCCCTCAGAAAGATTAGGCTTCGGTTTCAGCATCTGAGGGCTGCTCTCCACATTAAGGCCAATTTATAAAGCTTTTCTGAACCGACATTCCGCTGCAAGCACTTCTGGTGTGTGAATCTTTACATGCATTAAAAAGGAAGAAGTCAATAAACAAAAAAAAGAGTCTGTAAAAACAGGACCTGAGGAGAAACAACAGAGAGGGTTATCCATCTGTGGGGAGGGCAGCGTTAACATCTGAGCTCCTGGCACACAATGTCAGAGAGATACATTCATAGCATATTCTATTAGGCAATTACACTCTACAACGGTTTAGTACTGAGAAGATACCCTGTCAGTTCAGCATGTAACACTACATGACTTTTCAAACGTACTAAACCTTTGTTCCCTGAGTTTAGGAAAACAATAAGACAATAAAATCAATTCTTGAAACAAGGTAGTATAAAACAGGAACGGCAAGGGCGGCTGCACATTGACATACAACACAAATTCATACATTCATTATCTTTTCATGCCATTACTCAATAATGGACAAAATTAACAAAACATATTATTAATACTGGCTCAGCACCTCAGCGACATCTGAGGCGATAAATAACAAATTTCCCACACTTCGTTCCACATAACAGGCAGAACGAGACGAGAAAAAGTGGCAGCGCCCTCACCATCCACACATCAGAACAAAGTAAGAGGAAAACACAATCAAGAAAAATAAGTCATCAGGAAGTATCAAATGTGATGTAACTGAAGCAGAACATCGCATCATGTAGGTATAAGTAGCAGGTATTAAATATACAGTGGGAGCTTACACGGAGGCAAACCGAGGTAGATATTCAGCAAAAAAGGAACTCACACTTCCCTTTCGCTCCAGTGATAAACTCTCTTAAATAATGTCAGAAATGACCCTTTTGTCACATTTTTGACTTTTTTAAACATTCATGGTGGGTGAGATTTTTTTTTTTCTTTCAAAAACATAAACAAATAAAGAGAAAATTAAAAGACATTCATTGAATGAAACAGAAAGAAGAAATCAAATGAAATCAAATGACCCTCCCCTGCCAACAGCTGGCTTCCTGATCATTGTGTGTTGGACCAAAAGAGGATAAAGGTTTTAAAAAAAAGTTTCTATCGTTTCTTTGCACCTTTTCTCCCTCACACTTATTCAGGCTATATGGTACACTTGCTTAGGAAAATATCTGCAGGAGGGTTTTGTGGATGAACGATTTCCTGTTTTCTCTTAGTGGCGCCTACATAGTTAAAGGATTAGTTTGACATTTTGGAATCTATCCTTATTTTCTTTCTTCTTATGTTTATCAGATATAGCTAGTTTTTTTTAAGATAATTTCTTGGCATTTTCAAGCTTTATTAGATAGTACAGAGTTGAAATGGGGAGACAGAGAGAGAGAGGGGGGATGACATGCAGGTCCACGGGTCGGATTCGAACCCGCGACCACTGCAACGAAGGCCGGAGCCAATATGGTACGCGCTCTATCCACTAGGCCACAGGAGCGCCCCGATATAAGTAGTTTTGAACGTATGATCTGATGTCAAACTAATACAATCACTGACATGGAGTTTAAATGAACAATACAAATATGAAGCTGTAGTGAGAACACCAGCATTACACTGATATGCTCAGCTGTTTTTCTACTTCATTACATTCTGACGTCTTTTGCAAGTATACCACTGCCTCCACACACACACACACACACACACACACACACACACACACACACACACACACACACACACACGCACACACGGTGACACAAACACCGTCTCACACACATTCCTGAAGACAAAGTGCCGACTGAGTACTGCTCTGCGCTTCTTGATGACAGTGGCCTATCTCGACAGACTCGGTTAGCTTGTGGTTAGTCTGACTCTCCTCCGTCAGTTCGCCCGGCTCCTCCACAGTTCCGCTGCACTCTGAGCCTCCGCTGTCCTCTGCTGAGAGAGACTGTGGGCGGCTGCTTTGACCCGACGAAAGGTTTGTCAACTCCGTCTCGTTGTGAGAGTAACGGCCCGAGTCGCTGGTTGCGTGGCTGCCCTCGCTGTTGGAGGAGCCCTCCGTGTCAACCCCGGGACTCCAGAGCAGACCCTGTAGGGTGATGGGCTGGTCTGGAGACATGGACAGCTCCTCTTCAAAAGTCAACACTGTGCTACCGGTCTGGTAGGAGGCGACGACATGTCTCATATTCTATAGCGCAGAAGAAAGAAAAAAAGCATTCACTTAGTCTTGTGAGTGTTTATAGCTGCAGATAGCTGCAACCTACCTTCATGCCACAAAGATCTTATTCATTGGAATTACAAAAAAGCTCAAGAAGTCTCTTGATATCATTTTACAAAATGTGAGTGTTGTTTACAGGTTCCTGAAAGCTCTGTTGATATTAATTACTTGCTAAAACACGTTTCAGCTGAATTTCTGTCGCTCTTAGAGTATCATTTACAACAACAAAAAATATACAACTACCTCTATATCCTCCAGACAACCCTCATGTTTCTTCATTCATAATTACCAAATGAGAAAAAGGAGCAGCTGGGGACCATATGCATGCACTAAAATATATAGAAATAATACAAAGGTTTAAGTTAGGGGACTTGAATTGAGCTAAGAAATGCTTTAAACTGAAGCAAGATTTCGATCCCCAACACGGTTAAGGCTACAGTACAAATGGTGACAGTCAGAGTCAGAGCCAATCTACAAATTGCTAATGACAATTAAACAAGCAGGGCTCTTGATTCTTATTAACCTTACCTGTACTGCTTTACTGTCCTTTTTCAGATTACTGCCGAAGGAAAACCATTTCTCCTTCTTCTCAGTGCTGGGCTGAACAGGGCCAAGGGAATTGATCAGGAGATCTGTTCCACCCTACAAGTACATTGTAAGATTGAAAAGGTACGAGCCATGTCTAGTACTAATTTTAAAATTAATTGGATTGAACATGAAACATTTTTAAATTACTTTACCTCTGAAATTTCCAATTTCCATGATTTTCTTAATGTTTTATAATTTTCGTTAATAGCTCTATCATTAGGATCTTCATTTCCAATTTCCCAAAAGATGAGTAATATTTAACACATGGTCAATCATTTCCCAGGACTGAAATACAACAGGCCACAGTTTCTTTTGACCACATTACATGCTGTGCAAAGCTTTGCTGTAAGTACCTTGGCATCAATGAAATGGTTTTGACTCATCATTGGCACGGCCAAGTCAGCGTTCTCTGCTTGTCCCTCTGAGGCCAGATGTCCTGCAACCGGGGAAGATGCACTCCCTCCTTCTCCGTACGTTTTAACAGCGGAAAATTTCCTAGAGGGAAACAAACATGATGTCACTACAGACTCAACAAAACTGTCTTATAAAAAACATTTATAAGCCTCTGTTTCTATCAGAACACTGCTTTGACTGCGTTACCTGTTTTTGCCTCTGCAGACGATTATAAAGGCGCAGATGATGATGCAGATGAGAGCGATGCTGACGCCCACGGTGATTCCTGTCATTGACTTTTGGTCCAGGTGGTAGAAGCCGTCAGAAAAGGCTGTGAAAGACGAACGAAACACAGATTAAAGGGAGAATATAGTCAATTTGAAGCTTCATAAAGGGAAAACTCCATTCCCAAAGATATCAAGTGATTCTGACAGGGTGATGTCGATGTCCCTTTACCTGTGGAGTGTGTAGAGCCATGGGGATCGTGACCAGAGGAGAGATCTGCTCGCACAGCCAGCTCCAGCGTCTGACAGAACGGCCCGTCTCCAATGTCGTTGGATGCAGAAACTTTCACTAGGTAAATCTGGCTGGGCTTCAGCTTCTCCAGCAGAGCCATGGTGATGCTCCCTGTTGGTGAGAAATAACGCTGCTGTATAACTGCACATTGTGAATATATTGCCTTTTTATGTCTCCACTCTTAGATCGTATAGTGATCGCATACTAAAGTTGGGTATAGAAGTGCATTTAGTGGTAATATCTAAAGGAATAGTTGGGCATTTTGGGAAATGGGACATATTTGCTTTTCTGTCGATATTTAGATAAGAAGATCGATACTACTGTCACATCTAAACAATAAATATGCAGCTGGAACCCAAAGCTGATTAGCTTAGTTTAGCATGAAGACTGGTAACAGGGGGAAACAACTTGCCTAGCTGTAGCCAGTTGTGATGTCACAACTGGGCAAACTGTAGGGTTATACTACATAGGATCTCAGAGTTCAATACACCTTCATATTCCCACTGGTGAAGTAGGCCTTTAATTTACTTTATTAACTTTAAGCTAATAGTTCATCTTGAATAAACACATCTGTTTCTCCAATATGTTTCTGTGGAGATCAGTCAGCTGACCTTTGAAGAAGAGGAATTTGTGATGCAGTGAAAGACAAACATAAATAGAATCCTCATGGCTCGGAGGTGCTGTGTGTGAGAGGAGCTTCTTAGAGAGGGTCAGAGGATCAGGGCTATACACATTCCCTTATCCAGGATCACCAGGTCTACACATCACCAAGGTTCCAGCAGAGGAGGGGGTGATCAGTGTGAGGGGAAGGGCTGAGCTGGAGGGGCTTTGTGAACAACAGCTTCACTTTTGACGCTTTCACCAGTGGGGGGGAGGAGGTGGTGAGTACTTTAATGTGTGTTTCCTGGGGTCATCTGTTCCTGAAAAAACCTAAGTTGTGTCACAGACCAGATACAACAAAAGCTTAATAGTATCCAAAGCATGTGTCTGAGAGGAATCGTTTAAGAGATTTGGATATTTTCTCAGCTCTCCATATTAAGTTAACTTATATATATATATATACAGTACATATACAAAAGTAGCACACGTAACACAATGGTCTTTGTTTGGAAAATGTCAATAAGAAGGTAAATCAAAGTCTTTTTTTGTACCAACATTAACCGTCCTAACTGGTTTATTATCAGTAAGACAAAAGCAGTGAGCTCAGTTTGTCCTGACACCATGAACAGAGATGTAGATTGGAGGATGAAATTAGTTACTGATTTCCAATGGACCATTTGTGTGGGACAGGAAGAAGGCTTTGTGAATCCCTCCTGCCCTCCCCCTGCACACTTGTGTAACCTCTCTCTCCCTCTCTCTCTCTCTCTCTTTCTCTCTCTCTCTCTCTCTCTCTCTCTCTCTCTCTCTCTCTCTCACCTTCTCTATGCAGCACTTGCCACTCCCCAGCTATCCAGGCGTGTCTGGAGGCGTACAGGATGGTGTAATGTGTTACAGCTACGTTGGGGTCATCTGGGGGTTTCCATGAAACCAGCGCCGTGTCCTCTTCAATCAGAGTCACTTTCACATTGGACGGGGGCAGAGTTGGAGCTGGGAGGGAAAAGATGACAAGAACAATGTTAAATGAAAATACGATGATACACCATAACAGGTCAGACGGGGCCCTTACAATCATCTGAGAAACTTTAAACATGGGAAAATAATCATTGTGTGAATAACCAGTTTTCATGGAAAATAAAAATATGTAAAGGCTGATTTCCTAACATGAAATGACATTTTTGATTAACAATTTCAACCAATAAATGTACTGCAATACGCTATTGTAAGTCTATATATCTTTACAAGGAAAGTAACATTTACCTAATAACAAACATATGGAAAACCCCAGAGATTGGGGGGGTCTTGGTAAGAGACGAGAGTGTAACATTTGATCATTTTGTACACACTCACCATCAGGGGAAGTGGTCTGATAGACCACAGGGCTCCAGGGACTGGACAGCTTGTCAATGTGAAGACGAATAGCAAACTCATATTTGGTGTTGGGCTCCAGATCTCGCACTAGAAGCTTCTGTTCATTCCTGCAGAAGGAAGACACAACAGAGGCTTAACGGGCCAGTTCACTCAAAAGATGCTACACCTCATTCTGCCTTGACGAGGATCTATCATCCAAATCAGTTCAATGTGATTTTCTGAGGTTTGGAGATATCAGTTGTGTAGATCATCAAAACCCTTGTGTATTTTTGTCTTTTATCATATATTAAAGCCTTTTTTTTATCAGATGTTGATTGTTTTATGATAATATAAGTATCATTAATCAAATGCATTCAGTGGCATTTGATGCAACGTGCCACAAAGAAAAGAAAGAGTAACGTGTCTTTCAAATTAAAATTATGTAGTTAGTTGTATTAATCGACATATAATAAAATTGTTGTTATGCCCAGCAGATGGTGATATGGAGCTGTGCCGGCAACAACCCCTCAGTTGGTTGCTGGTAAAAGCCACAACTGAGGTGCTCTGATGACCAGTAAACTTTCCCCAACAAGTGTGACTCAAGTATTTATGTTGTTACGTGTTGTAGATATTTTTTGTATTTTTTTGGCATTTTTATGCTTTATTGATAGTGTAGAGACACTGAGGCTTTGACAATCAACTCCTTCTGAAACGTCGAAGTAATGTCAATAACACAATATGTTGTTAAGATAAGAGCTGAACTGTGAGACCAAGCCATGATACAGTAAACTCCACAAAACACACAGTAACATTTGTTACACAGCTGTAAAACACTGCTCGAAACAGTAAAGCGACATACAGTTATCCCCACAAATGTATTAAAGCTGCACCAAACAATATTGTTGTTCATCGGCTGATAAGACACAAATCAACTTACTAAAAACTTTTGCCATTACACTTTTGAAAGACCAAATATGTCAAACTTGTGTGTGTGTGTGTGTGTGTGTGTGTGTGTGTGTGTGTGTGTGTGTCCAGGAAAACATATTAAAACAGCTTTGAGTGTGAAGTTGTATGATGAAAAGGTTCCTACGTCTGCAGGTAAAGCACCAGGGAGGCGTTCTGCAGGCCCACTGGGTTGCAGCGGACAGTGTAGTTGACCGCCTGGCTGGAGGTGAAGGCTGGTCGGCTCCAGTGCAGAAATACAGAGGTGGAACTGTTAGTCTTGGTGTACACGTTGTGTGGAGGAGGTGGAGGGGGCACCATTCGATCTCTAACAGCTGAGAGAAAAACATTAAGAGTGATGTCATTTCATGCATTTTCGTAGATATGAAAAGTGTACATACAAGGGACGCCGTCACGCTTCCAACAAACTGGAAACAAAATGTCTCAAGTATATTTTGTGACTTACAGACACATCCAGGGGTGCTGATAGTCTGGTCTGCCTGGTAGCCATCTCCCACAGAATTATAAGCCAGAAGCCTGACGTGGTACTTCTTTCTTGGATCTACATTAAGAAAAAATAAAGAAAACCAAAAACATGTAATGACATTATATCATAGAAATGTGGAAAAACAACCCAAAGTCCTGATGTGGACTTCAGTAAAAACTCGGATAGATTTATTTTCACCCGCACTCAGCATTCAATGTAATATTTCAGGATGACAATGGAAGGAAGCAGAGCAGATACATGAAAGAGAGCTGGACTGTGTGGGTGTGGGGTCAGAGTTGGTGTGATGGTGTGGTGGGAACTAGAGGTGAGGCATTGCGACAGATAATCAGTGCCGCAAGTCCTTTGGTCAGTTTCGGCCACACTCAGGGCAGCAGAACAGAAGAGACCCGACTATCCATCACCCTGTCACCCCAAGTCTTTGGTTTGCAAATACGAAAGGCCCCCTTCTCCGGGTCCATTCAGGCCTGCTGGTCAGTGGTCAGTGGCCACTCCTATTCAGGTCCAGAATCTAAGGGGGGTTAAGGAGCTGGACAAAATCCCCTGGGAAGGACATTGCTGACGGTCAACAGCAGTTTCAGGGCGCTCTGACCCTGAAGACCCTGATTCCGAACAAAAGCCATCTGGCCAAATGTCCCTTTTAGCCCACAAAGAATGATGATCGAGGTAACGATTTGAATGTTGCATACAATATCAATGCTGTGAGTTGTATCTGTCAACTCTAACATACACAAAGAGAAATGCCCACTGATCCCCAACTTCAAATATTTATTAAAGTTTCTAAAAACGCTTGGTCAAAGTTTGGCATGGAGAGATAGTATTTTTAAGAGGAAACTGATTTTTTGCAGTGGGCAACTATTTTTGATTGACAGAATACGATCAGAGCATTTTCTTGACCCTAATATGAGAGTCCTACTGTCTTAACTGCAGAAAACAAACTAACTTCTATTGCTGTATGAGACAAGGGAGAAAAGGGAGACCACAGGAGATGAATTGGAGGTTAGATAAGTTTAGGAAGGGTGGAGTCCAGCAACTAGCACCCCCACACCGCCCTAAGGAGTTTCAGTGGAGCCACACCAGGGCCAGCAGGTCAGGCCGAGATTAAACTCTAAGAATCTGAGGTCATGGGTGTGAAACATGAGATGAGCCTGTTCTTTTGCTCGGGGATTCTCCGTGCCCACAACTGCATGGCTATTTGCGGAGACAATATTTAAACAGCATCATGAGCTGCAGGAAGAAATAGATAGAAGTCTTGGAAGGGAGATGAAAATAAGTTATCTTGAATTATTTATTTTTCATGTTGCAGTAATAAATAAAAAATAAAAAACTGTCCTTTTATTTCAACTTTTTTTGCACCTCTACCCAGCCTCACAATACAATGGGCCTGCCGTAATTATGCGAGAGAGTAGCTCTGCAAGGGGGGAAGTGGTGACATCTGGGCCACGACCTTTGACATGGAATCTGGGCAAGCTAAATCCTGCAAAAGGAGGGGTTATAGGCCTCTCTCTGAAGGGGGAGGGTCAAGCTGAGGAAGTGAGTGGAAAAACAGGGAAACACCAAGAGTCAAAATAAAATGCCACTTAGTAGGTGATGACACAGTTTCCCGAGAAATCTGAGAGGCAGGGTTTGTTTTTCACTCACAAAAACCTGGAGCTCTCACATAAAAACGTGATGTGGTCAAATCAAACACACAAACAACTTGTTACTTCTGTATCCATAATACTAAAAAAACTACTTAAACCCAACTCTCTACCATAGCTAATAAAATAGTTGCCATTATTAACCCAATGTATTATGTATATGATCCTGATATTATGGCTGCAGCTAACATTTATCTTTATCGTAGATGATTTTTTTCCACTACTTCTGATCAAACGTTGAAATTAATTTTATGTAAAAATATTTCAAATTTGTATAACAAATTCTCTTTTTTCAGTTCTACCCAATTGGAAAATTGGACACAGCAACAGTTGAAAATGTAAATGAGGCTGCGTTACTCCAAATAAGTTACTCTCACATGGTCTCACTCTCATAAATTAAGCTGTTGTATTAAAGGAAATATTTGAGCCATTTGTGGTCACCCCTTGTTTTTTTACAGCCAAAATGCAGATCCTGTTGGGCCCTGAGGTTTTGTTCTGGCCTGCGAAAGGCCCCCCAGGCCGCAGCAAACCAGGCCTGAACAGGGACCATAAATGTCATCTCCCCCATGAACCCTCACACCAGCATCTATCATCTCTCTCTCACTCCTCACTCCTCCCCCCTTTCTCCGTTACTTGCACAAATCAACACACCTACACATACTGATGCATAAGCAAGTTAGGCACAAAATGTCCAGAATTCAAAATAAAGCTTTCACACCATGCATGCTTTACCTCGTGTTAAATAAAAAGGAATGGACAGGAGGTAAGACGGCCTGCAGCTGTGAGATAAATCTACAGTTATGCACACAGCGCTGCCTGGTGCCAACAGGTATGAGAGGTATTTAAGCCTTGACTACTACAACTACTAACTATGTTCTTCTCGTGGCCAGGGCAGAAAAAACACATGCGAGGAAAGGTCACATCACCGTGTCATCTATACCCAACGGGAGCCCCTCAAACACATTCCTTTCTCTCAGGGTGTGCTTTCAATCATGTGGATGGTCATAGTCATAGAATTTAACAGCAAGCTAAGAGCATGTACTTCTAGAGCTGTACACAAAGCTGAATCAGCAGCATCCACTTTTGCCACAGCGGGTAGCTTCAGAATCAATGTTATTGGCAAAAAAGGGACGGCTGCTGTGTTCAACATCGCCTGTATTAGAGGAGCTGCCATTTACAGTACAGGCCGATTGAATTTTCAGGGATCCCCTGCTGAGAAAAATCAACAGGCAGCATTTGGTTGCCTCGAGGACACAACATGTGCACTCCTAAATCAAATCTGTGGACAGTAATTCAATATGCAGCTACAACATTTTCCAAATAATGATTCAGAAAAAAAGTTAAACTATAATATTCCTAATAGAAGGGGAAATGTATTGAAAAATATTCCCACAGAACAAACTTTCTCTTGCTCATTAATGTCATTTCCCTGCTAAAGTAGAAAGCCCTGTCTGCTCTCTTGTATGTAAATATCAACATACCTACATTGCAGTAAATACCATTTCAATCACTGACAACCACTGCATTACATATTATGAAATAGTCCAATCATTGATCACCGGCTCCTGCACATTCCATAATTTCTTATCAGTGAGCAGTTTCTCATGCTCCACACTTTTGGAACAAATTACCAGAAGATCTAAGGTGTGCCCCAGCTCATCAACTGATCACCTTTAAAGACTGTGTAACTTCCGAAAAAACTAAATAACACATTCTTCATTTTGCAAATGAAAAGTGAAAGCTATTAGCAATAAAACAAGCTCTTGCTCAATATATTAACACAACTTTAGCAAACGTTAGATACAGTAGATGTAGTTTTATAAATCATACTAATGAGTGAGTTCACTGACTGTATGACTATTCTCAAGGCTCTTCCGCTAACATCGGAGCAGGTTTTAGCACTCATCATGGTTTTATAGCAGGGCTGCCTCTAGATGTGTCTACCTGTTTACATTATTTTGTTTTACATTTTTTTAGGCTTTCAAGTTTGCTTTCAATTCTTTTTGAAATTTTAAAACAACATCCTCTATGAATTGTGGTGTATCAAACCATTTGGCTTTGATTCGTCGCGCAGTAGGGGAGAACGGGGTAATTTGTCACATGGGTTGGATGTCACATTCGTTATATCTCGCCACCAGAGCGCGCTAGCTCTGAAATGTTGATATAAAAAAGGTCCAGAATTGGGATCAGAGGTCACATACATAGACTTCCTTGGAGTTAGACTGCTGCATTTCAGGTGAGAGGATGTTTTGTGTTTTTCATGTCAAATTCAAAATATTTTGCTTCTCAGTATTTTTCTTCTAGGCTTTTACACAATGGGTTTATAACAAAACACTTGTTACCCTCAGAAAGTGTGAAGGGTAAACTATAGTTTAGATTGTGGTTAGCAAGCTAATTAGCTGTCAGATGGTTGTTGGCCTTGATGCTAGCAAGAAATTCAAGTTGGGGTTGGTCGTCAAATTTTTTGGGGGGTTGGTTGTCACATGTTATCTCAAGGCTGCAGCCAGAAAAGGAACTCAATAACGAAAGAAATTGTCAAGCTGTATCCTCACTGACACCCCAGAGAAGGAAAGAATAGAGCAGGAAAAGGCAGCTAGCAAGCAAAATAAAAAAGGGCAACAAAATCAAAACAACCCAGTGCATACCAAACTAGACCAGCTGCCAAGGCTACAGTAACTTATGTAGGCCTATTTGTCAACTTGACAATGCAATTAAACATTCAAATTTGGTTCTGCCTCCTTGCCTTCTTTTTAAGATTTTTCCCATTAAGATAACATTGTGACAAACAACCCCATAGTGTGTGACAACTGACCCCTTGATGGGGTTGGTTGTCACAATGTGTCAGAGTGTCTTTGATGGTAAATTACTTCTTCATTACAATAAGTTGGAAAAAAAGAGAGACACACATTTCTAGCCAACACCTTAAGCTTCAATTTAATGTAGGAATGGCTATTGACAGATGTTTTGGTGATGAGCAATTCTCACTAGAGTAAATAGTGTGCCTACTTACCCCGTTCTCCCCTATAACCGAAATAAGTAAAATGTCTTGAAGAAGGAAGAACTAATCCGTAAAAAAGCTTTAAGGCAGTTTAGACTGATTCCTCGCAGCACGGCAGGCTTTTCTCTGACACAGGATGAGTTGCCACACAGGAGGTCAGATGCTGCATTTTACGTCTCTACCCTTGTGGACAGTGCTGCAGCTAATTCATGAGAAATAAATCTCAGAACTGCAAGATAGTGAGCTCACAAGACATGCTCATTGTTTGCCCTACAGCTCGGTCGGTGAGAGGCTGAATTTCCTTTAAGTCTTGGCTAATAAAGTATATTTGTGGCTCTCAAAGCCAAACACAATGAGAGTCTTTGATGTCAATGCTCCTCCAGCAACACTGCTCAAAGCACTCATAAAACACATAATAAATCTGCCTACACAAAACAGCATCCCTCACTTCGACACACAGCCCTGCAAAGCTCCTTTATCAGAGAGGAACAAAAAGAGAACTCTTCTTATTCAGCGGAAGCTTTATTTTTGATGTTGCTAAGTTAAAAGGGTATAATATTTATCAGCAGCTGTGAGCGCAATCAGGTGATTTTTAAAACAT
Source organism: Ammodytes marinus (assembly GCF_949987685.1). Classification (NCBI taxonomy): domain Eukaryota; kingdom Metazoa; phylum Chordata; class Actinopteri; order Uranoscopiformes; family Ammodytidae; genus Ammodytes; species Ammodytes marinus. Next base: position 16,691,599 of record NC_137230.1, read on the forward strand.
CAGGTCTCTCCATATTAATAAAAACCAATACAACCAATCTGACAATGACTAAAAAATTATTTGGAAGAATGTAATCATATTTGGTTCTCAGTTATTTCTTTCTGGAATGCATCCGAAGACAGTGTTACACATTACTTAATATTTAGCTAAATTAATATTAATATTTATTGTGAGTTTAAAAGTGGGTGCATTATAGCACCAGCATTAATAATCGTGGTGTTTAAACTTTAATCCCTTGAAGTAAGTGTCTAACAAACTAAATGCCTGCAGCTGACAGTTAGAGTTAACACCTATAGTCATTTATAGTGCCTCCTCATCTCTTTCTGATCCCGTTCAAGCACTGGGCTTCCTGATTTACAAGTCAGCTGCTGACCACCTGGTTGACCCCTTTTGGCCACAGATGGTCAGTTGTCCACTACAATGGCCTGATCCCCCTTTCCTCTCTCAAACAAAAAAACGGCCAACATGAATCTGACCTAAAGGCCAGAAGAGCTGTGATATGCCACAAACTGTATCCAGCAGCTGCTGAAAAGACACACATACTGAAATCCTGCGCAGAGGTTGGGAGGTCATTGAGGTGGGATGTTGTGCTGTTCTGCTCCACAGATAATGGTGACACATGACAAGACTTAAGCCTCATAAGCTTGGCTGTCAATAGATAATGCTGCTGGCTGGTCCTTAACCAAACTTGTCCATCACAAACTTATACATTGAAGTTTTGCTTAGCCTAAACATGAAAGCAAAAATTCAACTTTGAGAGTGTCAGTCGGTTATAGAAATATCTGGGTTTATGCTCAAATCCTTCTTCAAATTGGAAATGCTATGAGTTATGCGAGCAAGGCCAAACATTGCAGAATAACATTCACATCAAAACAGGCAGTACAAACCTGGACCTTATCGTACTAAAAGGTTTAAGAAAAATATTTTTTCTAAATACTTCAGATCTGGACAAACTTCTAGTATAGATATGAAGCTTCTGTGACCTGCTATGGTGGTTGAGTGTTGGTGTCAAAAAATCTAAATACTTAAAATGATCTGAAACAAAACTCACCAAGGCCTCCAATGGTGTGCTTATTATCCAAGGCACGCAGTTGAACCGGGGCGCTCTCCGACTGGCTCTCTTCATGGTAGAAAAGTCTATAGCCTTGCACACTGACTGAGTTCCTGGGTGCTAACTGCCAGCGTACCGAAATAGTGGTGCAGTTTAAGGGCTCTAAATGCAGATCGGGAGCTAGAGGAACTGAAGAAAAAAAAATACACCAAAAAAGTAATACTTTATTAAGATATTATGAGATGCACTGGGAAAAAATTCAAGAAGTAGTCTTTAAGGAGAAAAAAAATGTGATCAAAATGTTGCTCCGTGAGTCAAAATAAACAGGGTTGCTGACTGTGCTTAGTATATTCCCTTTATGTAATGTTCTGCCCATCAGCATCATATGAGGCTTTTCAGAAAAAAACTAAAATGCCGTTCTTTGGAACCTGGAATCTCATCACCCAGCTGTTTCCAGTGTTTATGTAATGGACGGAGAAGATTCCTGACAAGGATTTTCTTTGAAAAGTGAAACTGCCATCTGATGCTTTACCAGCTGTTTCACACTCAATGCACACCAGAGACAACCACACAAGCGGTTGAGGCTGCAATTTCACACATTTTTATTTTCGGAATGAGGGGAAAGTAGTTTACCAATAGAAAACATGTCTGAGTTGAAACTGGAAACAGAGGGCAATGGAGATGGGCAGGAAGAACAAATCCCCCCCCCCCAACTCAAAGCTTTCAGATGTGGCTCTAAACAGCCATTCTTGTTCCCACCCAGCTCCCTTTATGAGCCATGACTGAAACCCTTCCAATGTTTCTGACACCGCAGGGCAAAGGTCACAGAGTAACAAACGCAATGCCTTAACAAGATTATTAGAGGATGCTCTTCTCTTGACTATGTCTCATGGTCTAAAACAGTGATAAATTAGGTCATTGAGCAAATTCCTCTGTTTATATGTGATTTTTAACTTTTTTTACACACATTTGAAATATCACAACTTTTTTGTGATCTTTGTGGTTACATGCTGGTATTTCAGGAATAACCTTCAAACCACTCTTGTAGGCCTACCTCTAGCACTGGATGCCTTTGGAGTGTGGTGGGACGTCCAGGCAGACTGCTCACCCCACCCTACGCTGGTGGCAGCAGTGATACGCAGGAGGTAGATGGTGTCAGGCTGCAGGTTCTCCAGGAGATGCTGGCTCTTCTCTCCAGGTAGCTCCACCTGTGAGACCGTACTCTCAGAACTGGTGCGATAGGACAAACGGTAGGCGGAGACTCGGCCACGACTCAGCTTGTCTGGAAGGGGCTGCCATGACACCTGGATGTCCATGGGACTGTTGCTGGTGAGACTGAGCTCAGGGGCACGGAGGGGAACTGTGGGCCGAAAGAAGAAAAAGGAAGGTTTAGACCAAAATAACCTTTTTTTTTCTTGACACACTAATTCTCTTTTTGAACGTGTTTGAAGTCTAAAATGTCACCTCAAGCAAATATTGCCATACAGAAATAGGGGAGAACGGGGTAATTTGTCACACGGGTTGGTTGTCACAATCATTATATCTCGGAACCAGAAGGCGCTGTCTATGAAATTTTGGTATGTAAATATCCAGAATTGGGATCAGAGGTCACCTACATAGTCTTCCTTGGAGTTAGACTGCTGAATTTGAGGTGAGACGACTGTTTGTGTTTTTCATGTCAAATTGAAAATATTTAGCTCCTCAGTATTTTTCTTCTAGGCTTTTACACAATGGGTTTATAACAAAACACTTGTTACCCATACAAAGTGTGAAGGGTAAACTATATTTTAGATTGTGGTTAGCAAGCTAATTAGTTGTCAGATGGTTATTGGCCTTGATGCTAGCAAGAAATTCAAGTTGGGGTTGGTCGTCACATTTTTTGGGGGGTTGGTTGTCACATGTTATCTCAAGGCTGCAGCCAGAAAAGGAACCCAATAACGAAATAAATTGTCAAGCTGTATCCTCACTGACACCCCAGAGAAGGAAAGAATAGAGCAGGAAAAGGCAGCTAGCAAAAAGGGCAACAAAATCAAAACAACCCAGTGCATCCCAAACTAGACCAGCTGCCAAGGCTACAGTAAGTTATGTAGGCCTATTTTTCAACTTGACAATGCAATTAAACTTTCAAATTTAGTTCTACTTTCTTGCCTTCTTTTTAAGATTATTCCCATTAAGATAACATTGTGACAAACAACCCCATAGTGTTTGACAACCGACCCCTTGATGGGGTTGGTTGTCACAATGTGTAAGGGTGTCTTTGATGGTTAATTTCTTCTTTATTACAATAAGATAGAAAAAGTGAGGGGTACATATTTCAAGCCAACACCTTAAGCTTCAATTTAATGTAGGAATGACTATTGAAAGATGTTTAGGTGATAAGCAATTCTCATTAGAGTAAAAAGTGTGCCTACTTACCCCGTTCTCCCCTACATCAACCACAAACTGACCCTAGAATTGGACGTTTTTAGTTGTACCTGTCCATCTCACTCTAGTACATGATATATCAGTGTATTTAACTGTTGAAAAGAATATACTATTTATCAGCCCACACTGGGTGTATGCCTCACCATCCTCCAGTGTGTGCTGGAACACGTGGTCCGACATACGACTGGCTCCCATGGGCATGTAGGCCACCACATAGAAGGTGTAGTTGCAAGCTGGCTCAAGGTCATCAATAATGTAGCGAGTAGTGTCGTTCCCAATGACAACTTGATATTCCTCATTGTTTAATCCTGAAAGGATAACAACATTGCAAAAAGGGGTTTAACAGCTTTATATCAAAACAAAATATATAAAATTATGAATGTTTTTAAAAACAAAGTTGTTCCTCTCCATTTTCACTTGCACTGGTTTTCCCAAACGACCTACTGAGTAGTAGTAATTTAATTAGAGCCGAATAGCAAAGTCAAACAATAGATGTACTCATGCCCTAGGGGGAAAAATTACCTAGTGTCATTTCTGACCTGGTAAACAAGGTACTTTAGAAGTAAACTAAAAAACTTTCTCCAGAGTCTGAATGCTTCAGTTAAGCCCCTCTGAAAAGTGTAACAAAGAATGACTTCCTGTCCATTTCACACCCTCCCGCTGCTCTCACAGAATACACACTTTTGGACACTCCATCACATGGGCTAATTAGTTCCTCCTTTCATTAGAGACTTGATTTAGTGCCAAGCTTCTCTGTCTGCAGCCTCAGGTGCAGCTTGTACTGTCCTATAGTCTTTCATGAACAACTATTCTTTGTGACTGGAACCAAGGAGATTGTGTTAAGCGGAAGACGCTGAAAATCTAAATTAAGTGCAGAATCCCTTAAAGATGCCAGTTATTCAAGTTGTTCAAGTTGTTTTTCTTTATATTGAACAACTTATCCCTAACCAGCACGAGCAGGTGTTCCTTTTTATTCAGTTGAATTCTGTACGTTTCATTTCCCCAAAGGAAGTCAGTTGCATTATAAGAGAAGTGCTTGAATGAACAAGCTGATCTTGTTCTGAAATGTTGAATTGTTTGAATGTGACTCCCAGGACAGCTGAAAGGCTTTCCTGCTGCCAGACTACAACCCTTGTGCTTTTTGTGAATAGTTTTGTATGCATACTATCAGCCAAAAGGAAGGGACCGTGCATCTTTAAACTACTATGGAATGGACTATAGGGGCCTATTCCTGTTTGTCAAGAAAAAGTCGTTCTTTTATTGAAGGAGTGTTTTTTTCCCCCTGACCTCTGCCCACCAACATAGCACTGACAAGACATAGTGAGCTCCCACAACGTACTTTCTAGGAAGGGCCCTCTGGGAGTACTAAAGAATATGTGAAAAAAAAAAAATATATATAAAGCCCTTTGTGGCTCCAGAGAAAGCTGCTTGAAATCTGATGAATTGCTTCACTCAGGATCGGTTAGGTCTGAAGAATTATTTTTTTTTAATTAAATCTGGAGGTATTCGGTAAGAAAGAAGTGAGTTTACCAGACCTCTCTACATTACCCACTGTTAGCATAACACATCCGAATCCCAGAGAAAAAAAGATGGTGGTCTAGGTGCATTATGTGTAATGTATGCACGATATGTTGACATGATATGTTGACATATGTTTGACGAATAATGACAATGGACAACATGAAATAAAATAAAAAGCGCCATCATTTTTGGTCTTTTTTGTTTTAAACTATACAATACAAACAGAGAAGTATCTCTTTAAAAGCCATTTAATTAAAATATGTAAATATATGAACGGTTTCCTTCCACTAGAGATAATATCTGATCAACACTTTTTTTACAGTATGTGCAGTGAAATGTCTGTGTGGCAGACTCCATATTACTGTGCGCAAAATCGAAAATATACAATAGAATAAAATAAAATAAGATACCATAAAGGTAAAGTGTTAAAGTTACTACAAGTATTATATAATATTACTGTTCACATTTGTTCTCTCACCTTTAGCCTTCATGTAGTGCACTGAGTAAGCAATAACTTTATCCGAGTTATAGAGAGGACTCTCCCAAGCCAGAAGGATGGCGGAGCTTGACACAGTGTCACCTTGGAGGTTCCTGGGGGCACTGGGCCGGTCTTCTGACATCACCACAATGAGCCTGGCCATTGAGAGCACCGACCCCTGCTCGCTCTCGGCCTGGCACTGATAGATGGCATCGTCCTCAGGGATGATCTGGTTGATGACTAGTTTGCTGTGGGCAACAGACATGCACAGATGAAGAGTATATGTGCACAGATGGCTTCATCCCAAGGCTCCTTCACCAGGGTTGTAGTCATGCTATAATTACCTCCAACAAGCACAGATGAATAAGGAACAAATTATAGGGAAACCAACTAAACTCCCATTTGTTCTGCTGTAAATTATTCAGTATTCCTTTCTACTGTAACGGCAGCAGTGAATTATTTATTTCAATTCTTTGAAACTGCCAAACCGAAAGGCTGTTAAATGAGTAGTTTCATGGTAAAAGGAATTAGGTTTCCTGTTCTCTGCATACAAACGCAGATACATTTGACTTGTCCGGGAAAGAGGTTTATGGATAAGGAACAATCCTTTAAATACCTGTTGTACATCTTGACGCGGCCGTTGGAGTGAACTCTCTGTCCGTTCTTGAGCCAGGTGATTTGAGGCGTCGGCGCTCCTTCAGCTTGGCACACAAATCGTGCGGTGCCTGCACGTGGACGGGTCACACTCTCCGGCCACTCCACCAAGGAAGGTGGTGCTTTAAGAAGAACAACATCAGTGAGAATATGTAAGAAGATTTTGGAATGAATCGATTACAAAACCCAAACATACGCAGCCAAACTTCTGCATATCTTTACCTAACACAGTTACATTGGCTGAAGCGACAGTGTAGTTCCGGGTGCCTGGAGTGGTGGCTCTGCACATATAGACTCCTCCATGCTGGGGCTTGATGTCTGTGATGATGAGGTTACCGTTTCCCAACACTTTGGTGTTGTAAACATCAATAGACCTGCTGTCAGCTCGGCTCCAGGAGATGATGGGTCGGGGATTTCCTGTGGCCATGCACTCCAGGATGGCATTCTGGTGCAGCGACACTGAAATGTTCTGTGGGCCGGCAATGATGTGTGGCCTCTGGGGAAGCTGGGGGCTGGGAGCTGCAAAGGGAGAGAGAGAGGAAGAGGGGGAGAAAGACAGCTTTAGTTCAAGTGGTCGTGTGATGTAAAAGACATGCAAGTCACAAATGCTTTAGCAAATAAACAAGTATTTTTTTCTTTTTTAAATAATTTTCTTTTTATAATTTTTTCATCATGCAATAATCCAGTCCAGACTGCAAAACACATTTTTCCAAACACCGACAATAGTGTTTGCCATCCCACATGCCCCAAACGAGTGCAAAACAAGACATGATTTAATTGACATATTTATTAAATTATTTATTTTTTATTATTGTCTGTGTTTTTTTTAATCTATTCATTTATGTCACTTTTTATTATTTTCATGTTATTTGATTACTATAACTTATTTATTTAAAAAGTATTTTAAACAAACTATTGACAAGTCTACAAATGCTTGAGAAACAAAAAACAACTATTACCTTTCTGTGATATTGCAGTGTTGGTTACAAAATGTAAATACACTAACTCTCTCATAAAACCAATCCCATCCAGTCGACAACAAACTCAAGTTTCTGCTTTGTGATGCAGACTTCACTACTAATAAGTTTGTTGATGCATTTACACAATACACTTTCAAAGAGACAGCTGCGTGACACACCTGGGGTTACAGTGAGGGTGGCCTCCGTGCTTCGGCGGCGGCTGGCAATGTTGGTGGCGATGCAGCGGTAATTTCCAGCGTGTGACCGTTGCACCCCGTGGATCTGAAGAACACCACTGGGCAGGACTGTGATCCTAGACCAGAGAGATAATGGAGCATTTATCACTTGCATTATGGTGCAGTTTAGACATCAAATATTTAATAACAAGTTATTATAATGCTATGAAAGGACACTAGTTATACTTTATGTTGCGCTTTATACTACCTACTGGCCACATGTACTCTGTATGTGAATGATGATAACAATGGAATGAAACTGGAAAGCAACAGAGTGCATACCTTTCATTGACAAGGGGTAACGTGACCCGATTGAACTCCCACGTGATGATGGGAGGAGGGTGAGCACTGATTTTGCAGGAAAACCTGGCGACTGAGCCCTGAGTCACCACTATTGATTTGGGCTGGATTGCAAAAGAGGAAATACCTGCAGCAAAACAGAGGATGCGAAATGTTTTAATATACATAACATAAACACACATTTCATGTACTGTAGTACTAGTCCCAAACTGAAACTTAAAAAAAATAATAACTCTACGATATTTATTCTCATACTTTCTTGTAAGTCATAATGAGATGGTAAAGAAACAGCATAAACTGTGACCCAGAAAATAGCTAATAAAACTTAAGTAAATTAAAAGAGTAAACAAAGACATGAAATCAATATAAAATGGAAACTCCCTAATCACACCAGAAGAGGTTAAGTCACTATTAATATAAAAGTAAAGTGCATGTGGCTTGTCCAAATCAATGGATGATCATCATTTTATTGTCGATTTCTGCCTTTCCAAACATACATTGATGCGTTTTAAACATCCATCCGTCAGAAAACAGAGAAGCCTATGACCTGAAGCTACAGACGTGCTGAGTGCTGCAGGAAGGTGTTGACTGGAGTCAAACAGGAGCTACATCCTGCATGGATAGTGTTTCCCTGAAACTGAGCTGTTGTCAACTCAACCACCAGCTGAGCAGCAAGCAAATGAGGCCCAACGTGAATTACAATAAGGTCTTTGATAGTGAACCAAACAATCAACAGAAGTGTATGCATTTTATAATGATTTAAGTTGTTTTAGCCCCTTTCGTTAATAAATGTTCTCTTTGACAGTGATTCCCCCTGGGTTGTAAAAGTCCTAAAAGCCATTAAGGTCCCCCCACTGCTGAACCGTTCCCCTCTGTGCTCAAAGAACTGCAGAAGCCTGAGGTCAATCATTTATTACAAGAAATCAATTGCACTGCTGTTTGTGGTATAGAGCAAATACAGGGATTTACCAAAAAATGCTAAGCATCACAGCACGCTAACCTTTTATTCATTATCATAATTATATAGAATTATCCACGCTGCAGACATGGAAAAAATCAACAGATGTGAATGTTTCCAGACCAGACCAGAAAAGCTCTTGAACAAACATACAGTCACTCACTCAGCAAAGAAGAAACATAAAGTAGCAGGCATCTAGTTGAAGCCATGTGTGTGTAGTTATCAGTGCGGAAAAGCATCCCACAAAACATCCACACATCCCTATATAGTTTTCTAGACACACAACCCTTTGTCATAGAAATCTTTGCTTTCAAGAAAAGTCTATAGGAAATCTCTCCTGTATGTCTGTGAGGGCCATGATGGATGGGTGTGTGTAAGCAATGTTGCCAGGTGTTGTGGTGCTTAACAGCAAGAGAACTCTGACTGCTAAAAAAAAAAGATAGAGAGTAAACACTAATTCAATTTCAACTTTTATGCCTCCAAATCAAGCGAACATTTGTGGGCCAAAAAGCACCTACTTCGGCAAGGGCAAGGAAGAAAGTTTAATTTTTTTCCATAAAATGACAAGGAGTAATTTGCATTTCTGATTAATAAATAATTTTGCCATGATGGGAACAGAGACACGGGACTTGAAAAATGAAAATTACTCTTTATTAAATGCATGGAGGTTGTTTAGTTTGTTTGTTCCCAGTTCCTCGGGTATGTGTCTAATATCTTTTATTTTGGACAAGAGGCAAACTGTCATCACTCTCAGATCTTTTAAATCAAATTAGTCCTGAGCTGTTAGCCCGCTTGGGTTGTTTGATGTGAGGACATCAGTAGGGAGAAGCACTCAACCCCCCCTTCACATGCACACCCTCTCCCACGTGTTAATGCAGGTCTTAAAAAAAACATGCTGAAGTGGTATGACTGCAGGGCTTGAGAGATGAGCTGTACTGATCTTGTGCCTATCTACTTTGCCTTCACATTCAGTCAAATGATGCTGGATTGACAAACAGCTGGACAATCATTGATTATTGATCCTACTAAGACAAGGTGGAAAATCCATAACTGCTAGGGTTGGCGAACACAGAAAGCTCTCTGTGATTTACTTTGTTTTTCTTTAGTGAATCTGGGTTAACTCATTCAGACATCTATTCTTTTTATGTTGAAACAAAAATTACACATATTTTTCCTTTTCAAAGCGAATACATGTGTGTAATTTATTTAATTCCACCAAAATATATAATAAGAAAAACATTCAGTTTAAAACACAAAGTAAGCTCCTAAGGGCCTATTCCCCAAAAGCATAAAACAGTTCTGACGATCTGCCCTTCTCAGCAATCTCACCTCTCACCTTTGACATCCATAAATTCCAAAGCACCCAACTCAGGCAGACGACCCCTGCTAGATCACCAGCACTGCAGCTTACTGCCGCCCTGCTAACTGCCTGGAAATCACTCAGTTGGTTCTCCAGCCAAGACGTTTTTAAACACTGCTTTTCCACTGTATCAGTGACGTCTGGTTTTGCTGTTAACACAGAACATCATACTGTAGGTAGAATGAATTGCGCAATGAAGAATTTCGCACTATATATATATATATATATATATATAAAAACTTATCTATAATAGTTCATATTATATATATATATATACATATATATATATATATATACACATATATATATATATATATACATATATATATATATATATATGGGAGAGTGGGTTGAGTTGAGCAAGTGGGGAAGTAGTGCCACCCCTTGTTTCTATAATGATACAAGAAATTGGAAATCATCCTGTAAAGAAGGGAGACCAATGGAATAAGATATAAGCACATTTAAGCTCAAAAAACGTTTGTCTTGCCTTTCGAAGTAAAATTTCCATGATCAAGGTTTTTTGATTATTGTGTCTGAACTATTATAGATAAGTTTTAAAACATTTGACACATGTTTTAGTGCTTTAGTATGCTACACTTTGAGTCTACACAGTTAGCATGATGTCAGCCCTAAACTGCTGCATCATGCTAATTATCCAAAATTCTGGGGTTGGGATGATATGTGCCAAAGGGCCTGGGGTGAGTTATAAGTAAGTAAGTAAAATGTATTTATAAAAGCACATTTATAACAGTTTGCACTGTCCAAAGTGCTGTACATAGTGCATTCAGTAGTTAAGAAATTAAGGAAAAATAACAAAATGAAAAGACATAAAGCCCAGACATCCACATATAAACAAAGATAGTAGTGCAGAGGTAAGATAGTTAATGGGGAGGAAAAGCCAGGATGGATTTTGAGCCTTAATTTAAAAGGCAGAAATGGAGGGGGAATCCCATATGCCAGGTGGCAGTTGGTTCCACAAGAACGGAGCAGCTAGTGCGAAGTACATTTCTGAGAGTTGTGCCAGTGGCATGGCTGTATACACTGGTCACCAACAAGAAATTGATTGTGTACAGTAGCTCAGAAGAGAACATCTCCATTCCACTTAACGACACCACTGATGAGAGTTCAGATGGCCATAAGATGATGATGGTGGCTTTGTCATTGTGAGCTTTGCAGGTAAAACAATCTAGATCTACCATACCTTGTTTATGAGTATTGACCTTCAATCTTTGTAAAATATTTACTTTATTTACTTTAAATAAACCTTTAATAAGTAATTGTCTAATGAATTTGTCTTGCATTACAGTTTATGAGATATATATCAATGGCACAATTTACCCCATGGTATTCTCTATTCTCTAGGAGCAACTTCCCCCGCACCGGGGGATGCACCACATCCTGAAATATACATACATATTTTAGTTGGAGACTTTACTGTCAAGGCCTCACTTTAAAGTCACTTTGAGTAAAAAGTGGCATAGCTCCCCCCACTCTCCCCTATATATATATAATCATTATCTGCTTCTAAAAACTCATATGAATTACCTTCTTGTATAGTCAAAGACTCCATTACTGTTCATGATAAGGTTGAAATGTTAAACTGTTTTAATGAGCATTTTATTTCTTCTGGGTTTTTGTTCAATTCTGCCTCACATTCTGCAGTGAAATCTGTAAATTTGGGTAACAATGCTAGTGATGTACACCACATTTTTAATATTACCCCTTTTACTGTTGCTGAGGTTCACAAAGCCTTAAAGCATTTGAACCCTAGAAAACCGTCTGGTCCGGATCACTTGGAACCAAGGTTTTTGAAATTAGCAGCAGACCTAATAGCTGAACCATTGACACATCTTTTTAATCTCTCATTGGCTTCAAACAAAATCCCTATGATCTGGAAGGCTGCTTATGTTCTACCCCTACTAAAAGGAGGGGATCCAAACATTTTAAATAATTACAGACCACTCTCAAACCTCTCAGTGTTATCAAAAGTCATGGAATCCCTGGTTAGTGAGCAGGTTAAAGATTATGTCCATACTCATCAAATATTATCTGTACATCAATCAGGGTTCCGAAAAAATCATAGCACCACTACTGCTGCCATGAAAGTTTTAAATGACATCATAGAAGCTCTAGATAAAAAACAACATTGTGTATCTCTCTTTATTGATCTATCTAAAGCGTTTGACACTGTGGACCATCACATTCTGATACAGCAACTTATTAAGATTGGTTTCTCTGATCATACTGTGGGATGGTTTGTCAACTATCTCACTGACAGAACTCAGGCTACTCAGTTTGATGGATTTACTTCAGAGATGCTTACAGTGCGTAAGGGAGTTCCCCAGGGTTCAGTTCTGGGACCGCTATTATTTACTTTGTATATTAATAGCCTTGGACAAAATGTCCCAAATGCAGCTTTCCATTTCTATGCGGATGACAGTGTAATTTATTGTTGTGCATCCTCGCTCAGTAAGGCTTTTGTTTATATGCAAAGTGCTTTTGATCAAGTGCAGGCTCAGCTTTGTCAACTGAAGCTTGTTCTCAATGCTGATAAAACCAAACTTATGGTATTTTCAAATTCCAGAAAGATTGTGTTAAATCAGAAAATTTTAACTTCCCAAGGTAATGAAATTGAGGTTGTAACTACTTAAAAATACTTGGGATTTATGATTGATGACCACATGTCGTTTAAACCCACATACAAAACCTGGTGAAAAAACTGAAACTAAAGTTAGGTTTTTACTTTAGGAATAAGTCATGTTTCTCTCTCGAGGCCAGACGACGATTAGTCGAAGCTACCTTCTTGCCGGTTCTTGATTATGGTGATCTGTTGTACATGAATGCATCAGCTCACTGTCTACATATGTTGGACACTGTATACCATGGAGCCTTGAGGTTCATTACAAACAGCAGAGCCTTAACCCATCACTGTACACTGTACTCAAGAGTAAACTGGCCTTCTCTTTTTATGAGACGACTTAGTCACTTGTATGTTTTTATTTACGAGGCGATCTTAGGTAAACTCCCTTGTTATTTGTCATCGTATATGTCCAGAAAATGTGTCCCCCATGCGTTAAGGTCTCAGGACATGGTGCTCATGACTGTTCCTCAAGCTCGTACAGAGCTGGGTAAAACAGCTTTTAAGTTTTTTGCGCCGTCGTCATGGGATAACCTGCAAAAGCAGCTTAAGCTAGTAACTCAAAACAAATTTAAGGCTGTTGTTAAGAGTTTGAAGTTGGACTCCATCGGAAATTGTGAATGTTTTTAGTTAAGAATCTTATTTTTATGTTTTACAACTGTACTTAATATCGAACTTGTATTTTGTATTGTGTTTTATGTGTAACTGTGTTCTGCTGTCTGAACAATTATAGACACGTTTGAAAACATTTGACACATGTTTTAGTGCTTTGGTATGCTACATTTTGAGTCTATACAGTTAGCACGATGTCAGCCCTAAATTGCTGCATCATGCTTATTATCCAAAATTCTGGCGTTGGGGTGATTTGTGCCAAAGGACCTAGGTGAGTTATAAGTAAGTAAGAAAGTAAGTAACATGTATTTATAAAAGCACATTTATAACAGTTTGCACTGTCCAAAGTGCTGTACATAGTGCATTCAGTAGGTAAACAATGAAGGTAAAATAACAATAACCAAAATAAAAGACGTAAAGCCCATACATCCACATAAACACAGATAGTAGTGCAGAGGTAAGATAGTTAATGGGGTGGAAACACCAGGGTGTACATATGGGTTTTGAGCCTTGATTTAAAGGCAGAAATGTAGGGGGAATCACATTTGTCAGGTGGCAGTTGGTTCCACAAGCACAGAGCAACTAGTGCAAAGTACATTTCTGAGAGTTGTGCCAGTGGCATGGCTGTATATGCTGGTCACCAAAAGAAAGTGATTGTCTACAGTAGCTCAGAAGAGAGTGACATCTCAATTCCACTTAACGACACCACTGATGAGAGTTCAGATGTCCAGAAAGATGATGATGGTGACTTTGTCATTGTGAGCTTTGCAGGTAAAACCATTAGATCTGCTAGGCCTTGTTTAAGAAAATTGTCCTTCAATCTTTGTCAACTATTTACTTTATTTACTTTAAATACACCTTAAATAAGTGATTGTCTAATGGATTTGTCTTGCATTACAGTTTATGAGATATATAGCAATGGCACAATTTACCCCATGGTATTCTCTCCAACCGCACAACTTACACCACACCGGGGGCAAGCTGTGCAACAAGACAACTTTTTTTCCGAAAGCTATATTTCTTCAACAGTTTATTCCAGATCCAAAGTTTTTATTGCCAGGGATGCACAACACCCTGAAATATATGTACATATTTGAGTTGGAGACTTTACTGTCAAGGCCTTACTTTAAAGTCACTTTGAGTGAAAAGTTGCACAACTTAGGCCACTCTCCCCTATATTTTTTTTAAATCGATTTTGCGAATTATGAATCGCAGAACATAGGAATCACGCCTACCACCCCTACAAAAGATATACGAATATGAATCTGTCAATATGACGCTTTCCTGATTCACTTCTGTACATTGTAATCGCTAACTGAATCACTCGTCCAAACTGAACCTGAAGAGTGAAGCTGTTTTTGCTTTTTTTCACTTCAGCATGTAACAGCAGATGGGCCTGCTGATCCCGGCAGCTCAAGAAACTGGAGGTCAATGGACAGGTCAGGCCCAAACAAAGGTTCCCTTACCAGGAATTAGTTCAGCTCTCTCTCCTCCGGTTACTGTGGTCAGTTTCTCAGCCCAGTGTAGCCTACGTATACCGGCACGTGAGTGAGCTGCTAGAGGTACACCGAAATAATTAACATCCACTAATCGCTTAATCTTAATGGAAAATATTTGCAACCTTTTTTTATTTCTTTAATACATCCAACTGAAAAAGGGCACTAAGTAAGCAGTGGATTTTTTTTTTGGCCTTTCAATTTATGCAATTTGTTTTTACTGGTCTCATTCTAAATAACACTATGCACAGAAACATCTCTACAATGTGATTCTACAAGAAACCTCAGCTCCATTTTCAAACGCTGAAATACTGAAGCACATTTTACACGTCTAAAACACATCTTAAACAACGCACTTTCTATCTCCGATCTGATCTCAAAGTGAACACAATATATGACCTGTGAGGTTTTGCAAAATTCAACTGTCACAATTATTCTGTAATAAACCACATTATTTTCCACTGAAGAGACATTCTGGGGTAAAAACAAATCCAAAGCAATTATTAATCCTTCTAAAAGTACAACCTGGTTTGTGCTCAGTTATGCTGTGTTCACCTAGACCAGCAATGTGGATGGCAAAGACGGCCCCCCGACCATTCCCAACCCAAACCACCCCCCTAGGATCTAACCTTTGAGGGGAGACATTAAAATTGATCATCTCCTGGTCCTGCAATCTGCATGCTCAATTGATAGCCTGGAGCATCAGTAGGGACCATGGAAAAACCTTCATTTCATTACTGAAACAAACCAAAAGTTTGAAACATTATCTTCTTATGAGTCTTTCGCCTGTGACCCTGATGGTTACGTTAACTCCAACCAAAAACCACCATTTAATTGAGTGACGAGTCCTTTACAATGTCCAGTGACCCTACTGAAATTTAATAAAAGGCTCTTGGAAAAAAAGAAGGCTGATAAGCAAGAAGGAGAAGAATGCAGAGCTGAAGGAGGACACACATCAATCACTAGCTGGCTGGCAGATGTGCTGCTAAACACAGGCTGCAGCAGGACAGTCAAGTGACCACTGGCCTGCTTTAACAAAGACCTATTCCCATGAGCTGCCTGCGTGACCTCTCAACGCACAGACTGGGCAGTGGGGGAGAGCGGTGTTGGAAGGAGCATTCGCCCACTCCTCCAATCCCTTATCTCTGACACAAAGTTTTCCAATCATTCAACAGCATCCCTCCACTCAGCATAGACAGTGGCTTCATTGTCTCAAATCTCCATATCAGAACACAGAGTTGAAGAAGTCAATCTGTAAATGACTGCATTATGTCTAATCCTTTGTCACGCTCTATGACAAAATTAAAGTTGTGTTATAATACGCCAGATGACATTGGCAGTAACTGATAAAAAAATGTGATGAGCATCCAGCATTATTGCAGGGAACATTTAAGTCTTGTGCTCTGTCTTGCCACCCTCTGTATAGGGAACAATTTAAGGACACCTTTGACCTCTGGGCCTGCCGTTCAGAGGGAACCACGGCAACTTTTCGTGTCCAGCAGAGGAGAAAAGCAAGATTCCTGGCTTTGAGTTGTCTCACTTCAGGCCATTTTGTTCTTTCACACCACAGCTCCTACACTGTGCAAAGGTTTGCTCCAGGCTTCTTGGTGTTTCTAATTGTGCCGAGCCAGGCCAAGTCAGATGCACTCCTAGACAACTTAAAGTAATGCTGTGATCCTGGCCTGGCAGCCTATGGACACACTGGTAAGGTAAAGTAAACATTGTAAGTGAACAGCAGGGGCTCATTTAAATTCCACAACAAATACAGTGAATAATACTCAGCATAGCAGATCATCTGTATCTGGGAGAATAACCTTTTTCCCTTTTTTAAAGTTTTCGTATTAGTTGGAATACACTGCCTATAATATACCAAATACTTCTACAGTAAGCTACTTCACTCTATCGTAACATAGTTAAATAATAATATAGTTTTAAAGTTTCCATCTTATTTATTGACAAAGTGATTGGTCAGATCAATATCAGGGATGCACTGATTTGATACCCTGATCAGTATTGATGCTGATATCGTCCACTTTCAGGTATCGGTCAAGATGTGACAGGTCCACATTGAATACAGTTTGTTGATCAATGTTATCGTATACATTTTGTGTTTCTGTAATCCTTTTCATTCATTCTGGCATGGTGGGAAAAATTATTCAAAAGAGTTCCCACCAAGGAATTTGGGAAAGAAAAAGTACTGAGAGAAGAAGTCGTATGGGTGCATTCCTAAAATCAAAGGTGGAGTCAGCAATTCAGGTGAACGCTTGTCGCCGAAATCCCTTTTTCTCAAAATCAGTGAATATCTCCTCACACAATCCGCTACCTATACTGTGTGTGCGCTGGAAAAAAAATCTGGTGTTAATTCACAACCTAGGCTCTGTCAACAGGTATGTAAACAAATGATATGTAAACAAAAGGGCTCTGACTGACCCACCGTGGCTAGCAACATGTCTGTTTATAGAGCTTAGGCCGATTATTTCTCCTCAGCTTTCATGCCTTTTGTACCTGCGATCACATGGTGCAAAAGGCCAACATAAACAGAGCCAACTCAGGGGGGCAACTTCTCCACTGAGATCCCCATCAATCTGAACTCTATTGACAAAAGTCACAAGGAGAGGCTTGTGTGTCACATTCCTCTTCATCAAGGCCAAATCCCTTGTCACCTTTGTGCTTTAGCAACACAATGTTTAAGGTTACCCTCCATCACCATCACATTCCTCAAAGAACAACAAGCCCCTCCACAGCCTCAACATATGAGCATGATTAAAAAGCCATTAAATAGGTACTATTCCTGCACTAGAGACATAAAACATTCCTATTGTCATTCTTACAACAACAAATTAAGCTACAGCAACTGAAATGGTAGCTTGGCTGATAAAGAAGGAACTGAGGCTCCATGTGTAACACTATCTTTCAGCTGAAGAATTTACAGGTGACAAGGACACGGTGACACATGTATTACAATGTTAATAAAAATATGTGTACACAGTCTTTCTCCAGTGATAATACATCAAAGACAAAGGACCACATATCTCTGTTCATCTCTGAGCACTGCAGACCTACATGCAACAGGCAGGTCATAAAAGAGAGGCATGCTGTTTAATGAGGATTGCCACCCTGAGTTTTCAGTCAAAATGGAAACTTAGAATCAATCTCTGGATCCCTTTAACTTTATCAATTAACGTAATTAGCCTTGCAGTGGGCAGCGGGGTCCAGCTGTTCTGTCCACTGATATCAGGACAAACAAATGTCCTCAGACAAACCCTTTTCTTTTGCAGGCATGGGGGGGCAATGTGGACAAAAAGGGTCATAGAGAAAAGCTTTTCACTCTTTCACCAGAGTAGTGAGGTAGAAAGCAATTGTGTGCAAAGCCTCCAGCCCCTACTGACCTGGCGAGGCCTGCCATAAAGTCCGGTCATTTAGACACTCAGAGTAAGGCAGCGGTACTGGGGGAATGGCAATTCACATTGGTGTGTGTGTGTGTGCGAACGTGTGTGTGCGCACAACTCACGACAACCCCCACTGCTGCCTCTGTGTCCTTCAACTGAGCATTTCGCAGGTATGTGCAAACTTTATGAGCTTCCAGATAGACCCTCAAGCAGGTCTAAGTGCCATTTTAAAACAAACTAGTAAAGCTTACTGGCAACCTTTATCACCTCATAACTTTAACAATAAAGCAGGTAAACTACTCAATTAATTAATGGAACTACATATACTTTTTAAATACCAGAAAATATCTTGGACTGGAAACAAGACTTAAAATGAAAACATTTTCCACTATGGAATTACATGGAAACACGGATTACAATCCAAGGAGAAGACATGAGAAACAGGTAGTATCTGCCTCATTTAATTTAACATACATTTACATTTCAGCATCTTGCAAGCAATGTTAAAAATCCATGTTTTAGTACACATTGGAATGCATTACCAGCAAGGAAAAAGGACTTAACAAATATTCTGCACAGTGGCACAGCAACTTGCATGGTTAGGGAGGAGGGGATATAAGGTCCCAAAAGACCAACTCTGCCCGACGCTTCCCTACTCCCCCTTTAAAATATGAGCCAGCTCACACAGCACTGAGGGAGAAAGCATCCCAGAAGAAAAGAACAATTCCTTAAGCGATCAGGGTGCAATAACATGAAAGCCCCAGCCTGTGAATAGGGGTCATCTGCTCTTTAGCATTGGAGAGCCGGTATCCTGGACAGCTCCTAACCTTTCAAAAATGCTGCTCCTTCATTAACACACCAATGGGCATGTCCAAAACACTATCTTTAGGCTCCAACTTTGAAGACTTTGGAACCTCTTCCTCCACTGCTACCACTCAAGCTGCCCCTCAATGGATCACTGAGCAGCAAAAAATAAAAGTAATGTTTATGCGTTTATTTCACATTGCATGATGCACATAGGGAGATTTTTTAATCTCACCCATTGATTTAGCAAGTAAAGGGAAGGGAACAAACAGAATATACAATACATCTGACTCAATGTCCATCCCCCTTACATCACATCACAGCCCACTTTTCCAATGTGATTCCACCATGATACTCACTTGCGATTGTAAGCCGGGCTTTCTGGCTTAGGATTGCGCCATACTTGTTGTGAGCGAGGCATTGATAGAGCCCTTCATCTGATTTTTCTCCTCTTCTGCTCTCCACCTCTGAAATATAAAGGGAGTCGTTGGGGAGCAGGTACACCCGTTCGTTCTCCACCACTCTTACTCCGTTCTTGAGCCATCTGACGTTGATGGGCGACTCTCCATGCGCCTGACAGTCCAAAACAACAGCTTCCCTCCGCATGGCTGTGACATCATGGGGCTCCTTGATGAAAAATAACTCACTAAAACATAAAACACCTGCAGAGAGGAGAGAAAAGTGTGGAGTGAAGGTTGTTTTCAGCATGTTGAAGAAGAACGCAGCATTCAGAGAAAAGATACACACACTGATCCAACTGCTGAGTGATTTGAAAAGCTGAGTTTTAAATCAGTCTGAATGCCTGTAGTCAGTGATAACACTTTATCTGGGTGGGTATACAATCAATGTTCATACTCTCAATGGATACAAGAGTCAAGAGTGACACCAATTAAAAGGCCCAACTGAGGTGAAATAGCACATTCGAGAGGCGATACCCGCCAGCAGGAGGTGTATTGTCCTGTACAGTAATTGCATTCTTGCTTCCTGCTCCACTTTAATCTAATTACATATGGTTCATAAAGCCACTAGCTGAAGGTAAAACAAATGATCCTATCAGTCCGCAGTCTGTTACTGAACTCTCAGCATGAGCTTTAAACCATTTAAAAATACATGTGGACTGAATACAGAGCCTCATTCCAAAATTAAAAAAAAGCTTTAATTAAATTAACCAACTTTGCCATTTCTTCACTTCCAATTCAAAGCAATCACATAACAACCATATTTCTTAATCTTACAAGTCAATCTTCAACCTAAGAAATCAAACTAAGTGACCAATAAAAAGCCTGGCCATAGTAGCCTATGCATTTGCACTGACACACTACTTTGCTCTCATTTCAGCTCTGTAATCGGATTATACCATAGACTGTGTATGAATATAGCGTACTGAACAAATAAATGTTTTTAATTAGTTGTTTTACACTTTACAATTAACAAGTAATGTAACTTCTGTCTGCTCAGCTCTAACTAGCCATGTAATGCATCCATATGCCAATTAGATATATATGGCAATAATCCGAACAAACCTCACAAAGATTTGGATACAGGATACACAGCACTTTCACAAAAGTGAACAGCTCCAACTGATGGTTAAATTTCACTGGTGGTTAAAAACGTTATCACCGTTAAGAGTTAGCCTATTATTTTAATATCTAAACGTGTTTATTTTATTGACATTGACTACATAGCAGTTCATCGTCCATGTAATGATATGTTAACTTGAGTCCCAGCAGCATTAGGAAGACTGTTAAAAAAAACGTTAAAGTTGAATTTATACGCTGGAGACTTGAGGGTAGCCTACACAGTCAAACATAAAAGTTCAAGTCATCAGTCAGGGATGAACCTCAACACACCAGTAAATTCGTGTGTGTGTGTGTGTGTGTGTGTGTGTGTGTGTGTGTGTGTGTGTGTGTGTGTGTGTTTTTATCTTCCAACTATGTAACAAATTATCACAAAACACTCCTTACCTGAGATTGGAAGAAAAACGACAAAAAATAGAAACAGCAAGCGCTGATTTAATTTCCTTTTGACATTCGCCATTTACATGAATTGTCCGTGCATGCTAGCTACTCTCTCATAGTTGTTCCTGCCGGATGAACTGGCTGCTACTGAGGTGGAGGAGGGTTGGTGTCCGGAGCTGCAGGACTCCAGGCTAGTTTCCCTCCTCTAGGGATGGACTAAGTCAATTAATCATCTCATCTGTAGGTTTGGGTGAAGCTTTTGGTCCAGCGCCACCTAGCGTTAGCTGTAGGTCAAATAAAGGACATAGGCCTCCTGAACTCTGCATCCACCCATCAGCTCTCACTATGCGGTTGCTATTATTAGGCTACCTATTGGAGTCTGCAAAAGAAAGTTATCGTTTGGTTATATGGAAAAAGTTCTGCTGCAGAAGTAGGCCTACCTGTAGGCTAATATGAATTTTACATTTCAGTGTATCTTTGGGGATGAAGTCTGAGATAGGCTACATCATGATACTTTTGAAAAGCAATCTTTGCTAAGCAATGAATCATGTTTTGAATTTAAATGATACTACTATGCTACTTTTTTTCTTAAGCAGGATAATGTCTTTCCACTCTATAACATGTGACAACCTGGGGATGTTATAATGCATACATAGCCTATCACTCCTTAAGTCATTTGATGTGCAGTTGAAATATGTCAAGAAATGTTACATGGAGGGTGGGAATTTATAAATGTTTATTTCAACGTTTTATGTCTATTATTCATGTAACTTACATGATTAATACCTTTATATCCCATCAACATCTGTCAAGTACTTTCCTCAACACACCAACTTCAACACCATCAGTAACATAATTAATTGATCAGGAATATTAATACTGCATGATCTGTAAGCCTATCTATAACTTTAAGATGAGATATTTCATGGTTTCCTGTGTAGTGTACAGCATATACTATAGAGCCTGACAAATACTGCATGTTTTTTACACTGTCACTGTGTTTGTGACAATAGGACTTCAGCACTCTCAAACAGATAATGTTAATTCACTCTCAATACCAAAGCCCTTTTACCTGACCTGTATCAATACAAGTGCAGCTGTATTGATGAGCCCTGATTCCCCAGTATCACAGACCAACTGCCCACCAAATGCTCTCTGCTGAAATGGAAATGAGTTTGTCTCTTGTCCTTTAAAATCGAGGGCCTTCAATTATGAGGAAGCATTGATAGGACCAGGACAGCTGCTGTGTCAATGTCGATATTGATCCGATGCCCATCATTTATTGTGGATGGGGGATCAAACCCTCTCCCTCCCACGGTCCTGGCCCCTCCCTCTGTGAACCTTAATTCAGCAGCAGGACCGCAACCCAGCTGTGATGTCCGCTCCATTGGAGACAAGAGAAAAAAACACTAAGAGCAGATTTGGTCATAAACAAATTGCCCAAGGGCTATTCTTATGAACGTAACAGAAATATTGATCATGTTGAGTAAAATCATGCAACAAAACATGTTAACTGTGTACTTAAAATACTATTTAAGACATTCAAAAATATGTTTAAAGGTTCAAACATCCTCAATGCACTTGAAAATGAGACTAACATTCAACATAAGAAATGCAAATTCAATGGAAAGTTGCTCACTGAATGCAAGCTAGCATTTTCCCTTTTAATAAGAGTTCAAGCAAATATTGTAGCTGCTTTATTCAGCTGTGACCAGTTTGGTTCATTTAAATTTGGATCAGACTAATGAACTGGAACAAAGTAGAAGCTGATAATCAATACACAAGTTGTTTATGTATTTAGCATACAATCCAGCAATGCTCTATTTGCAGCTTCTTAAACATTATGATTTTCTACTTTGTAAGATGTGCTTTATTTGTTTGTTTCCCTAAAACAAATGCAGTATTAAGAAAAACTAGTAGTGCCATCTTCAAGTTACTTTAACTTTTTTTCTTTTGTTCGCATTAAATAACTTTTGAAACTAATCAGTAGCCGGTGTCAAGTGCCTTCTCAAGATTTAAAATTTTGAATAATTACTTTGGTACATGAACAAAACATATCTAACCCTTTCCATCCCATGGTTGAAATGACCTCTACACACTTCATGACCTATTTGCTTGTTACGTTTCCCTGAAAAGCAGTTTGTACAGTATTACATAACCAAACTCTGGTCCTCACCCCCCCTCTTACATAACGTGAGAAAGCGAGAGCGGCCTGATTCATGTTCAGCCGGTTCCTCCCCAGGGTGTGTCATTAATCACGACTTCGGCTACAGCACCTGTCAATACGGCACAGCTTGTTGTTGGAGTGACGGTCGGCCTCATGTGAGCTCCGGCCTATCTCTGAGACTGGATCAATGCAGTAAAAGTCATTATCAGGTTATGAATGTTGGTGAGGTTTTCCCAGGACCTGTTCCTATTGGCTGAGGCCTGTGTTGTCCTGCTCCCACACATGCCCATCCCCGCTGACCCCTAGAAGTTTTTCCTAAAGGCCGGCCTGGACCCTGTGTGACCTTTCCACTGACCCCTAAGGAGGGGAGTTTTTTTTATATAGTTCTTGAGGGGGGTTGGGGAGAAATTAGGAGTCCCACAAAAAGCTCTGGCCACAGAGGTATGGGTGAGCTCTCTCCACATACCCAGCTCTCTGTAACCAACATTACATATGAATTACGTTCCTCATACTGTAGGTCTAAATTAGCTGCACCCAGGAACAGCTAATTTAGAGATGAACAGTCAGAATGTGTTTTCAGCTCTGTTATAACGCCAAACACAGTTTAAAATGAACCACAGTGAAACCCATTACAGAAAAAGAAGCTGAGCTCAAAAATAATGATCAATGTATTTCCTGTCAATACGATTTGAAACAAACCAATTGTGTTTGTCAGATTTAGCTTTAAAATTAGTTGATAGTCTTTAGGAAGAATAATATAGTGTTCTTTATCTCCCCCTGCTGGAACAGTCCAGTACTACAAACCCCTACAGCAGTGCAACCACAAGGATACAATTCATGACATACAGTATGTGGCACCCTCAATAGAAACAGTACATCTCTGGAATAAGTTTAAGAATTTAAATGATATTGAAGAATACTAGAAGATAAAAATGACTAGATAATGTCAAAAATAAAATGTCATACAGTGTTCATTGTTTATACCCCAATTCCGAAAAAGTTGTGACGTTATGTAAAACGTATATGAAACAGAATGTGATATTTTGTTAATCCTTTTTAACATAAAATCAAATTGAAAACAATACAAAGGCAATATATTTTAGGTTTTACCCTATCTATTTAATTGTTTTTCGTAAATATATGATTATTCTGAATTTGATGCCAGCAACACATTTCAAAAAAAGTTGGGACAGGGGCATCAAAAAAGATTGGGAAAACTTTAGAATGTTAAAAAACTAAACTGTTTGGAACATAACTCATATAACCATGTTAACTGGTAACAGGTGATATTATCATGAATGGATACAAAGTGGCATCCCTTAAAGATTCAGTCTTCACAAGCATGGGGTGAGGCTCTCCACTTTGTGAAGAACTGCAGAGAAAAACAGTCCAACAGTTTAAAACCAAGATTCCTGCAAATAATTTAAGATTATGGATCATGGATCTACAATCCATAATGTATAAGATTACAATATTCAGAGAAACTGGAGAAATCTTTGCACGTAACGGGCAATGTCCAAAATGAATATGTTATGCCATGACCTCATTGTTTTTGTAAATCATGAACGTTGTTTCCTCCGGGCTCCAGAGAAAAAGGACCATCCAGATTGTTACCAATACAAAGTTGAAAAGCTATAGTGTCTGTGATGGTATGGGGGTGGGTAAGTGTCCATGGCATGGGTCACTTGATTATCTGTGAAGGCGTCATTAATGCAGGTTATTTTGCTTTCAAAATGTAAACAATTGACAATGTCCTTTTTCAGTTCCCAAATGCTTACTCATAGTTTTTAAAAGAAAGGGTGATGTAAAAAAAAGGTAAACATGCCCCTGTACCACTTTTTGGATATTTGTTGCAGGAACCAAATTTAAAACTTGAATATTTCCAAAAAACAATAAAGTTGATCAGTTTAAATAAATACATATGATGTGTTTTTTGTACTGTTTTATATAGATCAACGCCGAAAAGGATTAGGAAATGATCACATTCTGTTTTATTCACATTTTACATAAAGTCCCAACTTTTTCGGAATTGGGGTTGTTCTATGTTATATATACTGTATGTATATAATATAAATAAATAAATGAAAAGCTGTTGAAAAATATCAAAATAATTTTTTTTTCTTTCTCCATTGCCAAAAAGATAACCCAGTTTTGAGAATTGAAAACAAACACTAAAATCAAAACTGTGTTTCGATTTGTAAAACAACAAATGTCAAAATCACATGCTGGCGTCTCACAAAGGAAATCCTTTGTAGACAAAGATAAATATCACACACATCTAAAATATATACATAACATATTTACAATGCATAACTTATTTTCTATTTAGAGTTGTTGACCAATCCATTAATACATACTTACATCTGCATATAACTGCATTAAAGTGTGTTTAGCAGGGGGCACTTTCAGCTGAAAGTAGATGCCAGCAACGTGGGTGTCGGTGCCATATTGACAGGATGCATATGGGGTTGGGAGGCAAGTCAGATATTTCTCATTTAACTCCTACCAGTTGAATTACTCAGTAAAGAGGCACCTGTGACCTGTATGGATTTGGGGTTTGCAACATTTTGAGGTGTAGGCCTACTTGAGGTGACTTTTCTACATTCACTACAGAACGCAAACCAGTGTTTGATGAGGCGGGGCATGAGTGGCAGTTGGTGATGTACAGTAGGGGAGAACGGGGTAAAATGTCACACGGGTTGGTTGTCACAATCGTTATATCTCGGAACCAGAAGGCGCTGTCAGTGAAATTTTGTTATGTAAATATCCAGAATTGGGATCAAAGGTCACCTACATAGTCTTCCTTGGAGTTAGACTGCTGAATTTGAGGTGGGAGGACTGTTTGTGTTTTTCCTGTCAAATTGAAAATATTTAGCTCCTCAGTTTTTTTCTTCTAGGCTTTTACACAATGGGTTTATAACAAAACACTTGTTACCCATAAAAAGTGTGAAGGGTAAACTATAGTTTAGATTGTGGTTAGCAAGCTAATTAGTTGTCAGATGGTTGTTGGCCTTGATGCTAGCAAGAAATTCAAGTTGGGGTTGGTCGTCACATTTTTTGGGGGGTTGGTTGTCACATGTTATCCAAAGGCTGCAGCCAGAAAAGGAACCCAATAACGAAATAAATTGTCAAGCTGTATCCTCAATGACATCCCAGAGAAGGAGAGAATAGAGCAGGAAAAGGCAGCTAGCATGCAAAAGAAAAAAGGCCAACACAATCAAAACAACCCAGTGCATCCCAAACTAGACCAGCTGCCAAGGCTACAGTAAGTTATGTAGGCCTATTTGTCAACTTGACAATGCAATTAAACTTTCAAATTTAGTTCTGCTTTCTTGCCGTCTTTTTAAGATTATTCCCATTAAGATAACATTGTGACAAACAACCCCATAGTGTGTGACAACCTACCCCTCATGGGGTTGGTTGTCACAATGTGTAAGGGTGTCTTTGATGATTAATTTCTTCTTTATTACAATAAGATAGAAAAAGTGAGGGCTGGGGTACACATTTCAAGCCAACACCTTAAGCTTCTATTTAATGTAGGACTGACTATTGAAAGATGTTTAGGTGATGAGCAATTCGCACTAGAGTAAAAAGTGTGCCTACTTACCCCGTTCTCCCCTAAATGCGGACGTAAATTAGGTCCTCTATTTGTGTGTCCAGTTCTCCACTTGTCCACCACCTTTGTTTTATTTTCATAAACACTCTGGCTGTGTCTTGATTCAGAGACCACGCACTTGGTAGGACGCAGTCTCGCGGTCTATGAAGGCTATAGCCTATGAAGGCCGATTTTAAGGCCGGTTTTAAGGCCAACGAGCCTTGTTAAACGAGACGGTCTCCGCAGGTCTCCGTTTACGAGCATTTCCGGTTTACGTAACCTTGCGTGACGACTCGCCGCTCCTGTGCTGCCTAGCAACCCTGATTGCTGCCAACGGAGACAGCCCTGTCAGCGGAGGAAAAAAGAAAAATAAGTTGTCTACCAGACGAAAAGAAAAAAAAGTACAAGAAAAAAAGAAAGGATGATAAAAGTTAAGAAGATGGAGCAACACGTTGCTGTTTTGTTATTTTTTATTTTATTTTATGCAATCTCTGAAAAAAACGCAATGAATCTTGGGATATGTTGGGCCACGAAGGATACATCTGATGCAGCCTTCAAAACTGCTTCAAAACCGTGAAACGAAGGCTGCATTTCACGACCGCATATGAGGAGCCTTGCAAGGAGCCTTGCAAATGGGACAGCCTTTGCGCGCCGCTATGACGCAATCGGTCTTCAAATGCAGCCTACGAGGCCGGTTCCAAGACCGCAACCCCTGAATCAAGACACAGCCAACATGTTACACTCACCCATACACTCCTGGGACTACTGATATTACTGATTTATGTTTTCTTGATGTTTTAGTTAATCTTTAATTGTTTTGCCTAATAAAACCTTTTGAGGTTCCTCTTTGTGTTGCAAGAAGAAACAAACTTGTAACAATTCATTGTTTATACACTGCTGCTTATAAACACGTAATAGGTAAAGTGTTACTGAGAACTATGTGAAAATAATCAGAAATTAATATGAATGGAATGCATTTCATATTGTGAACACTTCATCAGCCTTTGCAGTCATTTAGCACAAACGACAGAAGTGGCTCAAACCAATAATGAAACTAATAATAAAAACAGCTAAATAAATGGAAACGTTAGAGACAAAGACACAGAAAATTGTTTTTATATATTTCTTTATTTTTCAAATATATTTAATTTGGTGTATAGGTCACATTGGGATTTACCAGCGCATTTCACCCTTTAAACTGTTGTATACATGTTGCATGCATGCATGTTGTTGTAATGCACTTATAGGTGTTATAGTCAAATTCTATAATAAGAAAATCTGATATATCAGGAAATTAAGTGTTGATCTATTCATTATTCTTCAGTAAACAATACATATATAAAATTACTTTAATTTAGAGATTAGAACATCAATAATCAATCAATTTCTATGATACATAACAAACGAAGGCCTCTGTATTTAATCCTTAATATAGGTGAAAGAAGAAAATGTGCTTATTTTCAGCAATGTTCACATGTAAACATTTCAAACACATGTGCACTTGAAGCATAGGATCGTTATCTTAAAAGAGCGATTTAAGCGGTCTGCAGGTGACAGATTGAGAAAGTTTCAGACAGTTCAGAAGTAAGACTAATCGATATTAACAAAGTGCTTCACTTTATAAAAGCATAAGTATAAAAATTGTGTTGTCAGAGACAAGAAACCAGCCCACCATCTTCCTTTATCAACGACCTGTAAACATGGCAGGCAGTGTAAACATTTGTTTTTTACTATTCAGAAAACGTTAAAACTACGGCTTAAGTACAGCTACTTTTACTTTTCTACAAAAGGTATTACAAGTGATTACTCATTTTGAAAACACTAATCTGTACACACCAGAGCAAGTTCTACTCTTAAAAACAGAGCACTGTGCTGCAATTAGACACCCGTGTTGAGTAGAGGAAAACTAAATGATCATTCATAGACAAAAAGGCAACAAAACATACTGTATGCAAAGTGTATGATAAGGTCAGTTAAGGTCAAGCTACTGGCCAGGAGAAATAATGCATATACGCATTCATCTATTCCTGTGATACTTTCACAGTGTGTGTTGAACTTGAGTAGAAGCGGCATAAAAATGTAGAGGTTCATTATCTGCCAATTTTAAAAAACTTTGAGCGACAGTTTTAACAATTAAATGTTTCACCGCAAAGTTTTATATTTCTATGTACATTGTATTTATGTAATAACTGAAAAACTCAAACATAACGTGTATGATTATGCAAAAGATTTCAACACAATCTAACACTGCATGTGATCTTTGGATCTGTGAATGACACAGACACAAACCACATTATAATAAGCTTTGCCCATTAATGGTCCTGATGTTGGTAGATCACTACTAAACTGAATGAATGAGTTGTTCAAACTAGTAGATAAAACTGCCAAAAATGCATATATTTGGGATCCGCATCAGTATTTCTGGTATGATGGAATGAACAATGTATAATTATTAATATAATTTAAATAGAGTGAAATCTTTACACCTGTTTTATTAAGGTTGAAATGCAAATCTATCAATCAGGTTTTTGCTGTTTTAAACTCCATGTGCATCTGGAATAAACTGCTTCTACGTTGTTGCCTTCATGTTTGAATTTTAAAATCTTTGCACAACATTTTTTTGTACTATTGTTTACATTTCGGGGCCATTGACATGTTTAATGTTGATACTGGACAGGAGACATGGGTTATGAGTCTTTCAACTACAATGTGAAGACAAAATCTCACAAGTGCATGATGTAAGAACAGGCAATTCAGCCTAAATAAAAACTAATCATTTTGTAAAGTTAGGCATTTTTGATATACAGTTTATACCTTTGCATTTTTGCTTTGTAAACTCAAGAGCACCCGGAGATATTAAATACAGCCGTCGCTCCAGTCTTTCCTCCGCATGCGACTCAACAGAGGACCAAGGTGATGGTTGTGTGACTGTCCTTCATCTGTCACACAGCTGGCAGGTTTGGAACCTGAGTCTGACACACAGCTTTGATTCGCTCATCAACGTCTTTGCATCGCACTGCTTGGCTTTACTCCGATGGCTGTTATGTCCCTTCAACTCATTCACAGCGGAGGGCACTAATCCACTCCGTCGAAGCCCTGTGCGTTCTCAATGGCAATGTTAAGTTTCTCCCTCAGCTCCTCAAAAGACTCGTAAGGAGGCAGGTCCAGTCGATTAAAGCTGCAGGAGGCAACAGTAAAGATGTGTTATGTTGGCCTAGACTATCAAAAAACTCAAAAATAGTCTAAACTACATTGCTTCACATCATAACAATAGATATTAACAAAATAAATAAATCACAGGGAAGTGCTTACCATGTGTGGGCTCTGGGGAGTTTATCACGTGTTCCCCACTGCTCAATGGTGAACAGCTGTGGTCCATTAGATCCTGAAAAATGAAACCATCAAATGTCAGATAAATAAAAACATACAGCATGATTTTTAGCTTGAAGTTCAAGCCACCTGTGAAATGAAGACGGTATAGAGGGGAAAGATGCAAGGCACAGGCTAAAAAAAGTTCACTTAATTTAATGCAAAATGAAAATAATTATTTTAGGGATGGATAATCTAGATTAACAAAACATAATATTAAGGAACAAACAACTTTCTAACAACGACAGCATGTAGAACTAAAAAAAAACACTGTAGGTCATCTCACCATAGAGTTCAGCAAAGCCATTCATTGGGACCCTTGATGTGCCAGTCACAAACTGTAAGAGCCGAATTCGCTTTTCTGCATCCATCAACAGCACCGTCTAAAACAACAGATACAAATAAATAACTAATACAAAGCTCTTCTCAAAAGAGAACCAGAGCACCGCTTGTTTACTCCAGGCGTAGAAAGATGTCTTACTTTCCAAAACCACTGGATAACGGCATGGTTGGAGCAGTACGTATTCTTGTACTTGGTGTTTTCTCTCCAGTCGTTCACATCCACATCTCCAAGACCACACATGAGCAGCTGTTGGGAATGAAGCGAGGCAGGTAGGTTATCATATAGTTATTCACCTAAACCGAATTAATCTGCTTAATTTCAGCACAACGGACAGACTGAAAGCTCACCTCCAGCTCGTTCTCATCGAAGATCTTGATCAGATCTTGTGGTATCAACTCAAAGAATCCCTAAACACAAACATATGACAGATCCTTATTATTAGGTTGTTTCATGGTGTCTGTCTACTTTGTTGCATAAATAGTATCCTTTACATCAAAGCTTTATTTCCATAGAGCTATATATTTTGGACTAAATATTTTACTGGATTTGATAGTGTGGACTTTTGTCACTGTAACTAGAGCATTTTTGTCGGGATGTTATTGATCAGTGGATTACTATAAAGCCTGATAGGTGAGTTTGTAAAGGTTTGATTTCTTGTTAATGGTCTGACAGAGGTGTTGCCTTGATTGTACTAGCTGTTGTGTGATCACAACTTGAAATGGTTTACATTAGTTCAATCACAAGAATCTCAGCTTTGCTGATATGACACATGATAATTCACTTAAACAGCTGTGTACATAGCATAGTTCTGTATTCAACAGCCTGACAGCCCACAGGCCTCTTATCCAAATCTATTCAATATTGGGAGGAATACTGGATTACTAAAACAATCAATAGCTGCAGCCCTAGTTCAAAATTGTTACCTCTTTGAAGGCCGTCATCTGCTTCTGTATCCTGTTGACAAACCTCCACTGCATCACCAGACTGCCAAACACAAAGCAGAAGATTAGCATCAAACCATTATATTAACCCTTTAAAGATGATAAAAAAATGTTTTTGCTTTAAGTGAGTGAGGAGATCTGCTGCTTACTGGATGTATTCCTTCTTGGTGTCATTTGTGATGACAATCTCTGAGCCGCCTGGCTTCAGTTCATGCTGGTGAGTCTGAACAGGGAGAAAGGGAGACGTCGCGTACATCACACAGAGAAATCACAACATTGAAAGCTGTTGAGGCAAAAGACTGCATGTGGAACAAACCTGTCCAAACAGTTCTTCGTCAACCGTGAACCTCAAATCCAAGTCTGTTGGGTCGTTATCCAAAATCCACTTCAATGAGTTGAAATATTCACTGTCCTGAAAAGAAAAGAGATTTTTAGCGAATTAATTTCTTCACATTGAGGTGGGAATTATTTGAGGTGTTAACTTAATCATTTACGGTGGAAAACTCACAACAGACTCCATGTCCTGGAGAATGATCGGCTTCTGCAGCATCATCTTGTAGAAAGGCCGAATGAAGAACGCTTTGAGAGACAAAAACAAAAAGATGTATAAAATTGCACTAATCGGCTCTAATCCCGTTGACCTTCCCTCTGTTGCTTCCCATGTACATTAAGACATGTTTTAACAAGCAGCCGACAGAATCAAGTAGCGCTCACCATCAAGCAGTTTGCCATGAAACACAGCCATGCCTGCCACACGGCCGATGAACTTGAAGTAGGACAGGTGGTCTTCATTACATAAACCTGAGTTAGGGTTGATCTGCAGTGTGTAGTTGTCCCTGGAAGATAAATCACAAGACATGAAGAGGAACTATTATTTTCTTAAAGGCCTACTTCACTGGTTGGAATATGAAGGTGTATTGAACTCGGAGATCCTATGTAGTATAAATGTGCAAAAAAAAAATTAATCGGATCATCCTAGCCTGAGAAAAGGCAGAAAGAGTGTTTTATGGTCTCACTGTCTAACCCTACATTTTCCTTACTGTGACATCACAGTAAGGGTCAGGATTAACAGGACAGCTGGGCCGAGGGAAGACTGAGGAAAGAAAAACCTCATTCATTTATAATAGTGATTTTATAATGATTGAACGCTGGTTCCGTATGGGTGAAGTATTCCTTTAAGTCAGCTGATCTGCTTCCTGACCAAAAGTGACTACAACACTGGTATTTGTTATAATTATAAGAAACACAATTCGGTGATTTTTGACTTGAAGTTTGTACTTGAGTTGCGTCTCATCCCAAGTTATGTAAATAGCACCTTCTGTCCCCATGCATATAATTCATAATTGCAGTTACCAGGCCAAACTGGATGATTTAGGCAGTGACAAAAGGGGTAAACAATTTGAAACTTAACACTGTGAAAACAAAAATTAATGTCATGGAAAATGTCTCTAATTTTTCCAGACCTGAATATAATGTGAGGAGGAGGAGAGACTGGGATGTGCCATGCGAGACCGTTTCAGATGCCTTAATGAAGGCCGTATACAAAAAGACAGAGCTTGGACTCACGTGGCAGAATACTCGAACAGTCCGTAGTACGGGTTGAACATCTCCTTAGACATGAGGAAGAACCACTCCCTGGCCACGCCTCCATAGTCCAGTCCTTTCTCTCCCTCAAACTCTACCCACAGTCGCGCCTTCAGCAGGTCCGCCTTCTTCACTGCAAGGATGCGTCGGTATGAGTCCTCCAGCACTGCATTCCGTCTCGTCTTCAACTCAAAGCGGTTCGGGATGTCAGCCTAGAAAGAATTACAGTATATCCAGTCCATTAAGGAGAGAGTTTATTATCATCTACAGAAAACACAGGTATTTCCGAGGTGGAGATATTTGTAGACACTCTTAAAGTTTCAGTTCTCTCACCGGTTTCTTCAGCTTCTTCCGGAAGTAGTCATACTTCTGTTTATAATCTCTGGAATAAGGCACTGCCTAGAATCAACAAAGGACAATCAATCTTAACCTCATGACCTACACTGTGGTCAACGATACATCTTTGCAGGAAACCTTAAAGCTATAAATAGAAAACTGCTTTTTATTGTCTGCTCATATCATGTTACTGAAGAATAATTTGTCAAATACAATCCATACTTACTGGTCCAGTTATAGCCGAGTTCTGTAATCTGGGATCATCCCATTGTGTGGCCCTGGTGTCTGAATAATAATAATGATAAGCTTTATTTCTAAAGCGACTTAAAACCAGAGTTGCAAGGTGCTTCACAATACATAAGGTGAGTGAAAAAAATTAAAATAAAATACATCACAGACTATGCAATAAAAAAAAGCATAAAAGACATCATAGAAATATAAACAAAATATAAAAGAACATTAGAAAGAAACATAAGAGGCGATTCATCAAACATCTATTTATGATTAAAAATAAGATGTATATCAAGTAATACGCACTGTGATCTATGTAGAATATCCTCCCATCAGTGTGGACCCTCTCCTCCCAACCAGGCTGAAAATAAAGAAAATATCACAAATTTATAACTTCAAATATATTACAACAGAGCAATTGAGGCACCCTGTATAATTGTTCTGGGATCCAAGCTGATTAATGTCTTTCAATTGATTAGATGTGATTTGCTGTACGGGATGAACTTACAGGTAGAGGGCCGAGGTCAGACGGGTCGAGTGAAGCCGCTCTCCTCATTTGCACAGGAATCTTTAGCCTTGGATCTTCCTGTTCAGAGGGAAAACAAAACAGGGCGTGTCAGTCAAAGAGGAAATGTGTACACAATATGGACACAAAATTCTTTAAAAAAAAAAATTGCCACCATGAAACACATCAGAAAAAGTTAACTTAGCAAACTGAGAGCCTTTCTTGTCATGGAAATAAACTGCTGGCTTTAGAGCCCGCCCCCCAGTGGCCCTTCAAGGAACTGCATCCCAGAGTGGACGGTCACTTCACCAAGCACATGTAAGGTCTGCTGCCTTCTCACCCAGGTAGTAGTCTTTGTGATGTGGTCGATGAAAAAGGGTCTTCCACTGGGAGAACTGCGAACCTCCCAACCGGCCGGCAGGAAGCCAGATTCATACGTTGCATCTGGGCCCGGGGTGCCCTGAGGAGAGCCTTCAGGGGCCACCGGTGGAGAGGGGGTTTGAGGTAAAGTTGCATTACTCTGTGCTGGTGGTGCTGCTGCTGCTGCTGCTGGTGCTGCTGGTGCTGCTGCTGCTGCTGCTGCTGCTGCTGCTGCTGCTGCTGCTGCTGCTGCTGCTGCTGGTGCTGCTGGTGCTGCTGCTGCCTCTGAGGTCCTCTGTTACACAAAAAACACAACATGATGTTAAACAGATGAGAACATTTCACTTGGTTTAAGATCAACACTTGTTAGATGTTAGTTTATTTTCAAGAACGAGTGTCAGTATACATACATTGGCCTGCAAAAAATATAAAAAAAGAGAAAAAAACAACTTTGTACCTGTACAAGTGGTCGTGTCCATGAAGTGCTCCGAGTGTTGTGGTTGACAAAGTAGCGTCTTCCTTTACTGTCTCGCTTCTCCTCCCAGCCTGGAGGCAGCTCAGTTGAGGTTGGAATCAACTTTTGAATGACAGATACATTGGATACAGTTATCAATACTGAACGTATAAAGCTGACTGAGCAACACAATACCAGCAAAGATATATATAAATTCACTTAAACATGTTCCTACATTTCACAGCACAGGAGGTCAGTAAAGAAAATACCCAAGAGTCTGTAAGTGTACGCTCTTTACACTTACACAGAAACATTTAACACAGGTGTGGTTAAAAATGGGAAGGAGATATTTCAACAAGGAGTGAAATACTCACCACAGGATTGACAGGATGTTCCTCTCCTGTTGAAGAGCGGACACTTCCTCTGACATTGGAATGGCTTGAATTACTAGCATTGTCCTGCACGAGAGAGGAAGGGGTGTCAAAGAGAACAATGATCACTTGGCTATTAATATGAGTATACTCTCCCTCCCTGTCTCACTGAAAGCGTGGGGTTCATAGTAATCTCATTGTGAGTGTCTCTTCCTCTGAATTTTGGTAACGGGAACCTCATGCTGCTGCACAGAAAATGACTCACTGTCTGGGAGGTGCGCAGCTCGCCAGCTGTGGCCCCTGACACTTGAATGTTTCTCAGGTCGTCGCAGAATGAGCTGAACTCAGGTATGGGATTGCGGGGTGTAGGGGATACGGACTGATTATTGCTGCTGTACGAGGTGGACTCATCCTCTGTGATGATCTCCCAGCTCTACACAAAGAGACAGGAGAGACTCATCAGGAACACACAGCAAGGGGAATAGCCAATTAGATCTGACAACACATTCCTCAGTTCTAATATACAGAGTTACCAACTGTTTTATAGGAAAACCTACAAGTCAGTTAAAGTGGATTTCCTCAAGTGTTTACGCCTAAGCCCTCAAAGGACGTGCCAAAACTACACTGCAACACCTGGCTTCAACATGGGATCTACACAGCTATCAGAACACATGTGTTGTGGACAGGCTGTGTGATATCCTTAAACCGGCATTAACTTATTACTCCAGTCACTTCGGGCACAGTGGAAAAAAGCTGTGAACGCAGAAACCTTTTAGGCCAATATGTTGAACTTTTTAGCAAATAGGTGCGTATTTACACATCCAGCAAGTTCAAGTTCAACCTTATATACAGTATATAGCACATTTTAAAACAACAACAGTTGACCAAAGTGCTTTACAACCTCAAAAACAAAACACAGAAAAATCCATAGGCAAAGAAGGAAAGACAAACCACAGTAGAAGAGGTCAAGGTGTAACTGAAACTTAACTTAGAGTTGAAAGCCAACAAATACAGAACGTTTCAGTGGTCCTAGCAGTTCTTATTTGAATGGGTCAACTATTTCACACATTAGGTGCAAATATTGAAAAGGCTCGGTCACCTCTAATTTTCAGTATGGATCTGGGAACATCCAAGACCATCTGACACAGCAGATACGAGCAACTATTATTATATTGGTCTTTACCAACTCATGAAGAAAACATCTGGCTCTTTAGCTGCTAAATACCCCAAGATGTTCCCCAGCTCATTGCTAACTGGGTCTCTGTGATTTGCTAGTCTGGAGTGAGTACGTAATGGTTGTATTTTTAGACGTTTTTCACTGAAAACAATGCCAGGGAGCACAAACAAAACTAAGCTCTCTGGGATATGAACATTTTTATATTTGTTTCTCTGAGAGTAAATTGAGTTTTGGCATTTCAAAACTCATAGGTCTGAACAGAAAACAGCACAAGAAGGATATAGTGTAGAAGTAAAATGTAAAGTGTTGAAAAAAATACCTCAGGAGAGCCTCCTGTGGTGTTCTCTTCGGGGTCTGAGATCTGTCTGCGTGTGCTATAAGCGTGCTCCACATCCGAATAATTGTTCCGTCGTCTTTGCAACTCCACAGCACGGTCCCTATTACACACACACACACACACACACACACACTTACTATCAGTTCTGCACCAAAAAGGAAATTTTTGGGGGTGAAGTCTTACTGCACTGTGGGCCGTATCCACTGCGTGGTTCTGCTCTCATGGTTGACAAAGTAGGTTCTTCCCAGGTTGTCCTGCCGCTCCTCCCAGCCAGAGGGCAGAGCAGGGAGCAGCATGCTCTGCCTGGGACCAGACATGTCCTGAGACTCCAGAAACTCCCAGCTAGGCTACACAACAAGAATAAAAAGATTTAACTGTTAAGTGGCTTCAAAGCTTTCAGTATATTTTACAAAGGCCAAGGAAAAAGGTCTGAGACAAATATATATCATTTAAGGACAAATATAAAACATTTAAGGCTATCATCGAGGGAGGCAATTCATGCTCTGAAAGAACTTTGAGGCTGCAGATTTAACATAATCAAAGAGGATATGACATGCATGTTGACATGATTGTCCAACTTACATCTGTGTTCTCAGTCTGCTCTGCTGGTTCCTCCTCTGAAGGTGAGGCATTTGGCAGGTAGGTCATTTTGAGACGCAGGTGACCTTTCACTCTGGACTTGTGGCTGCGTGACAGACAAAGTTTTTCTTTTTGCTTAGTAGGATATAAATATTGTCGTGAGGATGTTTGAAAATAAAGTTTCAACTGTGGCCTATCATTCCTCATGCAAAATAAAAATGATAAATGGAAATGGAAAGGCAAATATCAAATAACCATGAGATCATGCCAACCTTCGTGGGTGAAGCAGAAAATCCTTGAATGTGTAAGGCCTTTCTGTGTTAGGATTTTCTGTCTGAGAAAAAAATAAAACAAAAAAAGGAAATCTTTAATTCTCTAACAAATGTTTTACATCCACAGCCGTGGCACTGTATCATAACATAGTTTATTTAAAGATGACTTTGTATGCATGATGGTGACAGTGTACCATGGAGGGCTAATTTGTGGTTGTTGTATTTATAAATGAAACAAAGCAGAAACGTAACATAACCATGACGGACCATGTTTTAAAAACTGTTGATTAACTAAGTCGAACAGACTCATGAATAAGCGCGATGCTTGTTCATATTTACACGGCGATACACATGGGTGAGATTAAGGTCAAGAGCTTGTACAGTGAAAGCTACAGTAAGAAAAACAAAACACACTGAACTGATATGAACTAGCACAAATCATAAAAAATTGTCACCATGAGAGAACAAGGATTTCCTTAAAACCAAGAACTCACCGGTATCTGATTCAAGGGGACGTCCACCTGTCCCAGAAAGTCGTCACGTGTCTGACAGAGAGAGAGAGACAGACAGAGAGAAAGAGTCACACATAGATGTCAGGTTCATGACAGGAATCCCCACACACACACACACACACACACACACACACACACACACGCCAAGACATGTTCTGTTACTCTGCCGTCTTTGGAGTAATGAGAGCCACTGTAATATCCCCACAGGAACATGCAGTGTGTATTTTTAGTGGTTTTCAATCTCCTATCATATCTCTATCATATCAGGACAAGGCCTTTTTGTGAAATATGTCTTCGTTACACACAGCCCAATCAATACTATATTTTCATATGTGAAACAACGAGTCATTTGACTTCATCTATTTCTGTATAGATTTAGTACGTAGCCTAGATAAGAGTATGTTTACCAGCCTACAATGAATGGGTGCACTGTGTTATCGGAAAAGGGACTGGACTGGGACCAAAGAATAAGGCAGTATTTGCCCCAAAGACATGAGGCTGAAGGCAAACACAAACCAACTGCACAGCTGGAGTGAATAAATGAATGCTGACGGCAGGTCAAACTGTCCAACAGCAGTAGATATAGATGCCTCCTTAGTCCGGCCCTTGCACTTCTTATAGTGCAGCCAAGAAAAGCAGTTAAGTCCAGGTTGAAAGACAGGGCTACATGTACACATATACGTCATTACATTCTTATAACTCCTATTAAAATTTCCCCTGTTCTATGGCTTTTGCTTTGCAATGATATCAATCACAAATGCCAACTGTCCAAATAATTTTATACAAATTAACAAACTCATAGCCATTAAAAAGGTAATCATTAAACATTTCATTGATTGAAGTCAACCAGTCTTACTACAAGTTGCTTCTAATTTAATTGATCTAGTAATGAAATCTTACATCGATAGCAGTACCAATCTGTTAGTCACTCTAGATAAAGACTGCCAGATAAAATGGAAATCACAAATAGAAATAAACAGCAGTGCTGCAACTAAAATGCACTTTCTTTATTGTTGACATGTTTCAAAGTTAAAAGATTAATAATTTGATCCATTCAAAGTCAGAATATAGTGAACAAGACTAAATTAAATGTCCCAGAGCTCTAGTTGATGTCATTACATTTCTTATTTAGACCAAACGATAGTCACTGAATGTAGAAATATCCAGTTTACCATCAAGTGAGGCAAAGAAAAGCAGCAATTCCTCTCAAATGAAAAGCCACAACTAAGGAAAAAAGTAACAATCAATTATCAAAATAGCAATACAATTCTCATTGTATATGTCAAGCATACTGTATTTGTTATCCTGCAAGCTGTACTGTAATTCACATTTCTATTGAGTAGCTACTGTAATGGTTGCAGTGCGTTTTGGGAAAGCACTAAGCGCACAGAGTTTCAGTATATGGGCCATCTCATATTGTGACTTTGTTTCCCCAATCAAATACAAATAAATAGATAGAGTATACATGTCGGAGGACAATTTTCTCTCATACACACACACAAGGTTCATAGCAATGACTGACCCTGCTGTTTTTTTTAAGGTCCAGTAGTTAATCTTGATAGTAGTAACAAACACAGTTTTCTATAAAGTGAAACCGTCTCTATATCTTTGGAGATCAAAGAAAATGTCAATTTAGAGCATCCCTGAAGGTTCATGTGACACTCAACGCAACTCAGTTTAGCAGGTGGCATTAAGCAGTGCTGACCACATGCTGTGTAAAGATGTGGCACACTGGCCCATGTTTTGGTATCTGCGGAGCAAGCTCAGTGTCGTGCAACGACAAACTTCTTTTAACAGGTGGAGAGCAGCTTGTGAAACCTAAACTTCTGAAGAGACACCCAGCTAATGTTATTGGAGCAGGCAAAAAGTGTCTGACGATGAGCAATCCTGATGAGGAACTTAAGTACACATCTGAGAAACAAATCCAGGACATACGTTATACTTTGGCAAAGACACTCAGGGAGAAAATATGGGCTCCGACCCCTGAGGCTCTTAGAGCTATAGGCTATGCTTCATCATCAGCAAAAGAAACAGCCTGATGGCCTGCACTGTTCAGTTGTTGTGCTAATAGAAAGTGTATAACCAAAATATTTTAATTTGAAGATGAAAAACGGTTATATTTCTCCAGACTGCTGTCTATGTTCCAGTTTTGAAGCCTAACAGTTAAGTTTGTTGCTTTGGGGCTCTTATTATAATGTTTAATTTGTCTTATTCATTCCTGTTTGTCACCTCAAGCTCCACTCAGGTCATGATTTTATACAAAGTCACGTTTGTGTGGGCTGGCTGCACCACCCAGCTGTAAAAACAGCATGGTAGCCATTTTATATACCATCTATGGTTGTAGCGTACATCCGGCCTCTCAAAATCTGCCCTCAAGTTACAGGCGTCCTTAGTGACGGTCATGTACTGTAGGTCATGTTCAAAATTGTGTTCCCCAGAAAGATAAATTATAGTTGCAATAGTTTAGCCATTATTACAACACCTAGGCTCTTAATCAAGCTCTTATATATTTTTTTAAACTTTTTTTTAAAGATTATTCTTTGGCATTTTTGCTTTTAATAAGATGGTTTGACACAGAGATGAAATGGGATAGAGGGGAATGACATGCAGAGAACGACCAAGGGACTGTGCCTCTAGGGGACGCTCTTATAACCAATACACTACGACCGCCCCAATGTTTCCTATGCTCACATAGGCTCACAATCAATAGTTCCTCTGATATTATCCGTTCCTCCCATAGAGTGGGAAGAAGCAGGGCCACCGCTCCCTATACGCAGGTTACGCAGAGCGCGTAGAGCACCAAGTACCTGGGGGGGCCCCCCAAAAATGTAATTAAATTTTTTTCATATATAAATATTTTTTTATTACAAAGGAAAAAGAGATGATTGGGCCCCCCCCCCCCCAAAATTGAGGTTTCTTAAAAAAAAATCATGAAAATCATTACATTACAACAAATATATAAATTAGTTATGAACAGGCCCATCGTTGTTTTTTCTTAATTGTGTAACCATCACTCAATTCGGGCAAATTAGATCTTTCCCCTAATTAGGCCTATAGCCTACCCAGCTTTATCAAGCTGTTTTTGATTGGCGATTCATAATGGCAAGCGGGACCGGCGGCAGCCAAGGGGCAAGGGTGGGCTCTGCCCACACAAATGTGCGCCCTTAAAAAGTGAAGAAAATGTTTTTTTTTCAGCCAATTAAAATATGTCTATTTACTATACCAGGACCATTCCTAGCTTCTGATTAGGTAGGCACGGCGACAGCCCGCCTCCAAATTCACCCATCACCAGTTTTTCTGTGGTCACCTGTCAATCACGTCCACAGAGCGCAGTCTCTCCTTTGCAAAGGCAGTTAGTAGGCTACTCAGCAACTTTTTTCACACGTTAACCTGTTCTTTCTGTTAAATGCTGTTCTCAAAAACTCATCACTACAGCAAATTTGCCAAAAAAAACAGTCGCAGAGATCTTGCAAAGGCAAAAAAAATCCGCTTGCGCGCATCTGGGTGTTTATTTTTGAGGGGGAGTAATTTAAGCTTAAGGCACCCAAAAGCTTAGCAGCGGCCCTGGGAATAGATATAAACATGTGTATCTTTTTTTTTTTTTTTTTTTTTCCGTGTGTGTGTTTGCGTGCGTACGCGTGTGTCTGCAGTGCTGACACACACACACACACACACACACACACACACACACACACACACACACACACACACACACACACACACACACACACACACACACACACACACACACACACACACACACACACACACACACACACACACACACACACACACACACACACACACACACACACACACACACACACACACACTCACACTCCAAGAGACAGACAGATCGGCAAACTAGCTTTTATCATCCCCAAATAGTTTATTTGGAATGTAAAATTAATAAATGCGTGTCTCCAGAACATATTTAAAAACTTTATTTGAAAATCAAAAATCAAAACCGGTTTTCGTTATGATTTACTAACCAGTTACACGTGTACATGTGCACACCCCTAATGGAAACATTTGTGATGTTTTTAGTAATCAACAATTTAAATAACATTGGTTATGCCTTTTTGGAAGGCTTTTATTGCAAAATCAATACCTTTAACTACCTCGCCTATTGATAAAAAAAAACTTTGAATAATTTGATGTGTTATTCTACAGCTATCCCGTGGTATTGTTATTGTATTTTATAAAACAAAAAAGCCGAAAAATGCTGAATTTGGTCCTATAAGACTCACAAACACAACAAAATAAATTAGGTTAGTAGTAGGTTATGGTTCAAATGCAGAAGCAAAAAGTTCTGATTAAAGTATTTCACCTTAACTTGTGTCCCGTGGTCACACCTGGTTATTTATTAACTCATGAAGTGAAGCATGTGGGGTTAAGAGGGCAATGCAGATAAGGACTTTTCATAAAACTTTCCACAATGGGATTGTTATCATCATTATCGTAACAATCTTGGAAAATCTGGATTAAGCCACAGTGATTTGTCTCTGAAGAAGTCTGCCACAAGATTCCTTATTTTTACTGTTTTTGCAAGTGTTTCCAAATTATTCAAATTTTGATGTACTTTAGAATAGTGTCACCCACTGTTGTTAATCCGTTACGAGTGGACATGGCCAGCATATAAACAAAGATGTGCTGTATTTGGTGCAGAAGAATTTCTGCAGGAGATTCTAGCATTGAGGACTCCGGACATCAAAGCTTTAGTGAAATTAATACTAACTTGTAGTTCACAGTAGGGTTGGGCGGTATCCTTTTTTTAATACCTTTAAACCTTCCGAAAATGATATGGTATTACCTTCCGATATTAAGTTTCCTATTGCTACATTTTAAAAGAATACATTGAAATAATCACTATGACCGCAAATACAAATTTTTACTGACAGCACTTGAACACATCACAATCTACGTTCCAAACGAGGGAAAAGAACGCATGTAATTTACTTGA
The DNA here is from genome assembly GCF_949987685.1 of Ammodytes marinus. Lineage (NCBI taxonomy): Eukaryota > Metazoa > Chordata > Actinopteri > Uranoscopiformes > Ammodytidae > Ammodytes > Ammodytes marinus. The sequence goes on from NC_137230.1 coordinate 16,734,533, forward strand.
CTTGAGTGTGAGCGTGGTGGGTCTAAAAAAAAGCTTTTTTTTTTTTTTTACAGGTTCTTTAATCGACAAATAAGACCGACATTATAAACAGACATAGTTTTGTCATCACTTTTAAAGCATCTTCAAACACAGGCATTGGTTCTGCTGCTGGACATGGACACACAAACTCTTAAGGCATTTTTTATAAACATGCACCAGGCATTTTTTATGACGGTGTCTATCGTAATTAAAGGAATACTGTTGCTATTTTTTAATACCCGGTATAAAAGTGGTCAAATAAAATCTTGATTTACAATAGCAAATGTAGACCTCCAAAGTAAAGGGACCGACTACTTGCTGGAGGAGACCTTCTTACTTGACAAGCTGCTAAATGCAGGGGGAGGCTGACACCTGATACTTAAAAAACACTGCCTGGCAGGGGGACCCATAGGGAGGGGACACACCACCCTTTTACTGGGAATGGCTCACGCTCCCATCCTGCCTATATTACATTGCCCCCACCACATAGACACACACACCATGTCCACAGATGGCTGGCATGACTGTGCGCTGCTCTAGTATCACGCTGTTAAATTTGAATCCACAGGACTGGGCAGTGCTACAGACCACCAGACTATCTGGAGTCAGGGGGAATATTTCAGAGGCACTTTATTTATATCAGCAAGGGGCACTGCTTTTCCCACCACTAAAATTAGACCGGGTAAATACTTAAGTAGATTACTCATAGCGCTAACAGAATAATAAAATGATTTAAAGTTAAGCATATCTTCTCACACACACACACACCCTAACAAAAGGACAGTAACAACATGAGAAACGGGTAACTTTTCCTTCTTGTTTACGCCTTTCTTGGAAACCAATATGCACAAACAGATTTACTGTAACGTAACCAAATACTTCTGAATGTTTGTCCTCGCTGGGGTTGTTAATTGCATGACTTATCTGTAGCAATCTCCTCAGTTACTGAATTTCTAGGTTGTGGTGAGTCTAATGGCTGACGCTGAGTAAACAGAGTTGAAGGATTTGAATGGCAATAGCAGTAAAGGAGAGCAGCATTAGCACAGCATACATGTTTCATATGTTAAAATATATTTTGAACAATTGCTTTTGTGAAAAAAGGCAATGGTGCAAAATGTAGCACAAAGCCAACATTAATGTAGTAGTTATTTGCATTGTTGACAACAGTGCAACTTTAATTTTATTCGGTACATGAAAGCAGAAGACAGAGTGGTGCAAGTTGAGCCATCAAATCAAAGCTACTTGAACCAGTTAAACAACATTATGGCCAGTACACAGTGCTCCTTCATAGGGCATTTATGTGTTTTAATTAAAAAGCTATTTGTCTCTCAATTCATTATGAGGTTGATGGTCAGGAAGCATCAAGAAATTCCACCTGAAAAACTTAACACTCACCTTTGTGTTTTGACCCAGGCTCTTTGGTGAATTATTCCCCTTGTAGCTTGTGTTTACATCAACAGAGCTAGGCAACTTAGCTGGGCAGCAAGGAGACAAATGTATGTGAACATGTGGAGAGCATGGGCTACTGAGTTTTGGATTCGAAACGTGACATGAAATTCCAGTGTTGGCGTAAGGCACCTCTAGGGAAAAGCTCCTTTGTATTGCGCGATGACAATGCTTTTCCTCAAGCCTTTCCTGGTCATTTCCTGCAGAAAACGCCTTTTGGTTTTGCTCTGATGGTTTAGTTGAGGAGAACAAACATGCAGAGGTACTACGATACAGTTTTTGGCGAGGGTCATGTCCACCCTCAGGTTGTGTGGCGGGGTGATGAGTCTCTGGATATCCCACATTGACCATAGCTGTGGTTGCAGCTCCCTTCCTTGGTATCATTGGTCTCTGGTGGGCAAAGTGCAGCAGCACGCTGCTAGAGTGACGATTCGATCGGTCTAGAGATGATGATATTTCCATTACTTTACTCCTGTCCTCCATTTTGCAATTTGGTTCATCCTGTAAAGGAATATTAAATTGTACCATGTGCTTGGCATCCCTGGACTCATCTTGTGAGAATTCACAGGCAGTGGTCTGAGAAAATGACTGATGGCACCCCCTTGCTGGTGGGAGAGCAGATAAAGCCACTGGACTGATTGGAGAAGCAGGTGGAGTGCTGCAAGGGCTCTTCGGAAATATAACCAAGGAGGAGCAACGTCTCAGCGGGACCTTGGACTTGCGGCGGTGTAGACGCCTCTCCTGGGTAGTCCTGTGCTTTTCTGGAGCCTCTGGCTCGAAGATGCTGTTGCTGCTACAATACCCGGCGTCGCTGGCCATGCTGCTGCTGCACGAGCCTCCCTCAGATCCACTACCTGCCCCTCCTTCACTGCTGCCTGGGTCTCCATCCTCTATACTGCCATCTAACTCTCCACTGGGCTTTCCACAAGGCTGCAGCAAAATTTTCAGAATGCTCTTCTTATTACATCCTCCAGACTTAACCCTGGGTATGAACACTGAAGAGTATCGATGTAAATTGGCATAGTCTGGTGGTGACAGAGGAGTCACCTTCAATTGGACAGAACTGTGCGCCAGAATCTCTGCAGGGCTTCGAGCTGCCACACCGACTCCACTGTCCTCACCATGGCTGCTCAGGCTTTCTGACAGAGGGTCCGTGTTGCTTCTCCTCGACGCAAAATGTGAGCGCAGCCGAACTGCCATTCGTTTAACTCTCTAATCCCTGCAGCGCCGTTGAGAGCTGCATGATCAAACTTGCTGGTAGGAAAAAAGGAAAGCAACTGCTGTGAGCTCTGCTCTGTGATCACAATCATTAGCGTCTGTACATTGCCAAAATAGCTCTGGTGACAACCTACATTCCTCTTCAGGCTGATCTCAGCTTTTAGTCAGAAGAGGTCAGTGGTTCTGTTTGGAGACATGACCCAAACATACGACCTTTGAAACTAGAGCAATCCCGGAGGTGAGCCCCTTCAGGCAGCTCAACCCTATACGGAAAAAACAAACAAAGCTACAATCAAACAAAAAAGATAAAGCTTTCACTGCTAACCTACTTTAACCTTTTCTTAGCTAGCGCCTCCTGTCTTTTCCAGCAGCCTCCCTCCTATTTACCCCTTTCTTAAAAACAACAACAGAGAAGCCCTCTACGTTGCATCTTAGACTGAAGCTCTGGTAAACTGTTACATCTGCTCAGGCCCCTCTCTCAGGACTCCACTTCCTGCTGCAGCTATGCTTCTAATGTTTCTGCTGCTCTGTGCCCCCACAAATATTTTTACCCACTGCTATTGAGTTACAGGAAATCAAAGGGGAATGACTTTCAACATAATTCTGTGTCCAACTGAGGACTTTGTTGCAAAATCGCAATAGAAGCACACAATTTAAACAACAAAGCCTCTAAGAAAATATGCAGGAAAGTGGTTGTAAAAGACAAAAGTAATATAAAAACAAATTCTATCTTAAACTTATTTCATTCAAGAAGAGGGTGATAAACCGATGGGCAGAGTTAACTTTTTCTGTGTAATGTTATCCGCCCACCACATACAGAAAACACAAGAGGATATGAACCAAAGAGAACTGTTTCGACAGAGACATGACACCTGTTATATGACACCGCATGTAACAGTCACTGCATGTCTGATTTCCTATCCTTGGCTTTTGACAGTCCTATTTATTAATGGCAGCCTATTGTGAGCCAGGATGAACTATTCCAGGGCATTACTCTACATCCAAAGCAGATCCAGTTTAAGGTGTAATAGTAAGTGACGCCGCCAGGATAAAGACATGATTCACCGGAGGACACGTTACTGATGCGGTGGAACTCATCGCCTATTTTTTAAACCAACATGTCAAAGTACCAGGAAACCTCGTGATTGGCTGTTAATCACTCACCAAAAGTAGGACTAATTGATGGCGTTTGCGTACACTCTGAGATAAGATTGGTGACTCACCAAACACATATGCCGGGTCATACAGTATGTTGTAACAGGCCAATAATAAAGCAAAGCAGCCTGTAATATACACATGAATGTGGCACCATTGTACTTAACACTGAAGGACAAGCTATATTTGATAAACGCTGTTACAAACTGTGTCAGTGGGGCGTGATTCGGTGTAGAAGCTGGACATGAAGGGACAGGATGGCTTTGTCAATCAGCAGGTGCAGCTGTAACGAGCTAATAATTGTCCAAGTGTGATGTCTACATTTGACTTCCTCACCACCACTTTCTGTGACAGGAGAGAGACAGGCATCTAAATTGGTAATGATCTATGCATAGTACTGGACGGATAATGGTCTGCAGATGCTGAAAAGTAGTAAGAAATGTAAGTTTCCAAATATTTATATGTCAAATCCTTCATATCCTGTCGGCAATTTAGGACCCTAACCCTTAGGACGGACAGTTATATAGAATTAGCAGCTAACTTATGTTGTTACATCCAGGCCAAATTCCACAATGGAACAAAAAAAAAATATTATCTAAGCATGCAGTTTATATTTTATATTATATTCCTATATTTTAGCTTTGACTCAAGTAAGATTTAAAAAAACTTTTTCCTTATCTGTGAAAGCGCTGTTGGAGGGAGCCTGGGAATCAAATAATTTCACTGTAGCTGCTGTGCATTGGACAAGTTTAGCTTGACCTGGAAGGCAAACTACTTTCTGCTGACAATCCCACGATCCAATGCTGCACATTCCATAGATAAAAAAATACAGTTGCAGCTGTCTGTGATAAGGCAAGATGAAAAATGATCAGTTATTTTCAACAAAACTGGCTATACAATCAATTTGGAGCAAAGGTGAGGCCAATGCATCTGGTAACTACAGTTATACTGTACATTTGATTTTTTTTTTACATTTACTCTTTACTCATTTATTTTTTTCTAGTTCTAGATTAATTACTGTACTCTACTTCCTTAAACTTTAACAGTTGATACTTTTTCCCAGCAGGAAGCAGTTTCCTTATCTTGTCCTAACTGTCTTTTATGAAACCTGCTGAACTGTAAGACTACTATCAGATACCAATTGCTTCCAGTAAAGAAAAAATATTACACATTGTCATACACAAGGATGTTTATCTCTCTGTGAAGCTGTGCAGCTACATCCACACTGAGGGCAGACAACTAGCCTACATCTATTATTATACTTCACATTTAGTCTGACAAATATTCTTCCTGAAACTCTTGGTGCAGTCGCTTGCACAACAAGCCCCATACCATTTTATCAGTGTGAATTCATGATGGCCATTCATTCAAGGGGCTAGAAACCATGGCAACTTCTATGTATGGTGATGTCATCCGTAGACTTCCCTCCATTCATACTGTGTCTGGGAGTGAGACAAGGCCAACTCCTCAGACATCTCCGTGCCAGCATGTGATTTGTTAAACGAAACCTCAGAAAGTATTTTGTTTAGTTTATTTATGTGTCTGATTCTGAATACGTTGCACGTTGGTGTCACAAGGTTCTGTAAGTGTCTCCAGCTGGTGATAAAAAATAACCTGGAATAAGGGCAACAGTGTTGTTAACTTAAGATAATGGGGTCTCTCGTGGTGTGTCGCCTGGAGCACTCCTTCACTCTTTTCTTCCACTAAACTAAAGTTTAACCTACTTAGCAAGCATGGATGAGTACAAATGTCACCTTTAGCCTCTACAAAGGGACTGATCAAAAACTGCAACTTTCACCACACTCCACTGTTGTGTTACTTGAGCCTCGATGGCAATCTACCAGTTACATTTATGTGATATGTTTTGTGAATATTTGAAAATAATGGTTGAGACATTAGAGTGTCCAAAATGGAGGACAATAATTATACAACGGGAATTTAATGGAAATTATAATGGCACGAGGTGAAAGGTCAAACTGTGTATCACAAAAAAGATTCGGATTTACCATCGTGGAAACAATATCTAAATCATCAGAATAATTATACAACAGCACATTTCATATACCAAGTTACAATCTCAGACTCTGCTTTTATTAAAAGGGACTGATCAGAAGCTGCTATTCTCATCACATTCGGGAATACAAGTGTAATGTTTTTTGAGCCTTTAATGTTTTTTTTATTTCTTTATTTTTAATGTTTATATTATAATGGGTTTGCCATTATGGTAAAAAATGGGAAGCGTACAACCCATGGGGGAAATAAATAATAACTAATAACTAATGTCAATCAGCCCATTACTGCTGTGGCGAAGCAGGTCGGAGGTTGGATCCCCCGCCTCGCCACCATAGCAGCTGACATCGGTGTATGAGTCTGTGTGTGTCTGTGAATGGGAGAATGTAGCAAGCAATGTAAAGTGCTTTGGGGCTGAGAAATAAAATAAAAAGCGCTGTATAAGTCGAGTCCAAAGTCTCATCTCCTTCTACTCCAAAATGTTATGGTTCACTGTGTTCAGCTCTGAACCATAAGATTGGTACGATTGGTGCCCGAGCCGGGGAGGTGTTAGAGATAGCGCGAGGTTAATACACAGCTCTAAGCATGAGTCTGGCAGAATTGAAGTGCAAGTCACGAGAGTTGCAGTCCGGTTCTCCTTGGCCAAGGCTGTAATAAATATTGCTTCATAATTCATCCAATATTCTTCCACCTGAGTTGTTGACCTCCAACCTCAACAGAACTTCCTTCACATCATGAATAAAAATTATATGTTTCATTAGTTGTCAATATACATTGCCATGAAATAAAATGTTGACCAAATTTAAATCATAATGGCCACAGGCAGATAAAACTGTCAATCACAAAAACGATGGGATTTACTATTATAATCATAAAATAATTATCCAATGAACAGCACATTTCATAGACATTTTCTCAGATTCTGCTGCAATCAAGACACGTGAGTATGTTTCCCGACCGTTCCTCCTCAGCACTGAGACACAGACACACAGCGCTGACACACCCTCTAAGGAGCATGACATGGCAGCCTTGAGTCAGTCACGCCCATCATGTTTCATTCATCATGTGACTGTGACACCTGTGACATAATAACACGTTCTGGAAAAATTCAGCCAAACTACAAACTACAAGAGAATTACAATTAACAGAAATATATAATCCACTCAGGTGTGTGAAGATGGATGGAACCAAATACAGGGCACACAACCTGTTAAGAGTCTGCAACAGACTTGAGATTTGGGTGGAGGTTCACCTTCCAGCAGGACAACTACCCTAAACATACAGCCAGATCTACAATGGAATGGTTTAGATCAGGGGTGTCAAACAAATTTTCACAAAGGGCCACTCTACGATATGATAATCACACTAAGGGCCAAACTGACATACCTTCTTTTTAATCGAAAAATAAAAAGAACATATCTAAGTAAGTATATAAACTGCGTACAATGGCTAGTTTTCGCTTCTACATTTTCGGGGGACAAATTATAGGTGGAGGGTATGGGGGTGCTCCCCCCAACATTTTTGAATGTCAAACACTTAATTTCCTGCATTCTGGTGGATTTTTATTCACCAATCTGTGCCTTTTCGGCATCAATTTATGGTGGAACAATTATAAAAAGGACTATAATGCAGTAAGGCTCTCAGGCATTCTGGATTGAGCCACAATATTTATTCTCCTGGATTTTTCAAAACTTTCTGCACATTCAAAACATATCACATGTTTTGTTTTTTTAGGAACATTGACGCAGCACCAGTGTTAGCTATTTATGACAATTTACATTGGTAATGAAATGCCATGTCACCATTGGAAACGAAAGGGGTGGGCTATCAGCAGCTAGCTAACGTTAGCTAGTTGGCTATATTGTAACTTAAAGCAAAAGTTAGAAACAAGATAATTTTGGCATTAATCCTTAGACACTTGACACAATCAATCATCAATATTAGCATGCTATTTAGCCACATATATTGGCCTATTTACAGCCCTCAGAAAACTCATGCAAGTTCATCAATTCATGGCTCAAAATCCTGAGCTGTGGAACTTTCAGCAGACATTCCTAGCTGTAAGCCACGTAAGTTACCTAACAGTTGGGAGCGTATGCGACGTGCGGATATGGCACATGCTCCATGAAGAATGAAAAAACAATATATATATATATATATATATATATATATATATATCTGATTTATTTTAAATTTTTTTCCAGAATTGATTCAAATTGGCCGAATTGATTCGCGGGCCAGATCAAAACGTTTCGCGGGCCAGATGTAGTTTAGATCAAAGCATATGCATGTGATAGAATAGCCCAGTCAAAGTCCAGACCGAATACAATTGAGAATATCTGGAAAGACTTGAAAATTGCTGTTCACAGACGCTCTCCATCCAATCCGACGCTGAATCTGAAGCTCGAGCGATTTTGCAAATAAGAATGGGCAAAAATGTCAGTCTGTAGATGTACAAAGCTGGTAGAGACATACCCCAATAGACTTGGAGCTGTAATTGCAGCGATAGGTGGTTCTACCACGTATTGACTCAGGGGGGCTGAAAATGTATGCACGCCACATATTTCAGTTTTTTATTTATAGAAAAAATTGAAAACCACGTTTTATTTTCCTTCCATTTCACAATTATACGCTTTGTGTTGGTCTATCACATGAAATCCCAATAAAAGTAAGTTTGTGGTTATTACGTGAAAAATGTGAAAAAGTTCAAGGGGTATGAATACTTTTTTAAGCCACTGTACATAGGGCTCTGGCCCGCCCATATCAGATAGAACGATTTGATCGGCAACTCCGAATTTTCTGACATAATTAATGAGCTTCAATGGATAGTGCCCAGGGGCCGTATTCACGAAACATTTTAAGGCTAAGAGTAGGTCCTAACGTGCTGATTTAGGAGTAACTCTCAAAAATAAGGGGCGTTTCACTCCTAATTTTAGGACTCCTAACTTTTTAAGATAAGTTTAATTCACAAAGCATTTTAGCGCTAAAACTAGCTCCTAAATCTATGAAAAGCTAAGAGTCCTCGAGAGGACTCCTAAGTCACTAAGAGTAATTCACAGACAACCATTTGATGGCATTTTGGAGAGATTTAATGATAGTGAGCTTAACAAAAGGTACCTTTAATAACTGTGAGGGTTTAATGATCTTAGTGAAGTTATATTTAGAAAGTATAGACACATTTATATGTATTATATTCATATAATTCATATATATATTTATTAAGTTCCTTTTCCTGCAGTTGCTTTGGGTTTACGATGTGCTGAAAGTTACTGTTGGTGTCACGTTTGGGTTTAATTTCGTACTAGAGTAGGCCTATAGCCTATGTGGCGCTTCGCAGCATCTCCTCCGTTCCACAGGTCCGCTGTCTGTATAGGTGCGCGTCTCGCCTTTTTCCTTCCGCATGCACTTTACGATTTCGCCGGCTGTTGTTTCCAAATTGTGAATTTCCTGGTTTGTCGCTGTCTGACTATTGCTGCATAGTCGCCGTTGAGAGAAATACAGTGAGAGTGCATGGCGTGCAGCTGTTCAATGAGGATATTTGTCCCGATTCAAATCATTGTAAAATGTAAAATGAATAGACCTATGTGGCGCTATTGTAGCCTATAGGTTAATAGTGAACAAATGTGTGGGAAACCCTGCAGTATCTTGGTTTCATGTTAAATCAGTGTCACTTGTCATTAATTGTATTAAAAACTCTTAACTTTAATACAGCAACACGATATGGATATCTCCCACAGTGTTTCTATCATAAATTCACTCTTAGCTCTCATTCCCTTTCAGCCAATCACTGTGGGCATAGAAGGTATGAACATGACGTCATCCATAGCAACAGGGTCAACCCCGCCCCCTTATCTTAGCTTAGTAGTCCCTCCCATTCCTTAGTAAAAGTTGGTCTTATCAGCTTTATGAATAGGTTTTAAGAAATTACTCCTTACTAAGAACTTTTAGTGCTCCTTAGGAGTACTCTTAGCGCTAAGATAAAATGTTTTGTGAATACGGCCCCTGATCAACAGGAGCAGCAAATTTAATTTGCCAGCAAGGTCTGGATTTCAAGGCTAACAAACTACTGAAGTTTGAATAAAACGTATGCATGTAAAATGTATGTATGCCATTATAGAGTGTGTGTGGATATTCAGCCTCAAATCAATGAAATAACGATGAGTGAATTTGAAGACTTCACCTGACACTGAATGTGTTACTTTTGCTCTTATTGTACAGTATATAAAGTTTTAATTAAAGCTACTACGAGTAAGTCGGCACGTTGGCGACACCTTTGAACAAAAGCGGTAGTATTTTTACGACGCCAGCTGTTTTCTAGCTCGTGCTGGGAGTCCAAGATTCAAATAATCAGGAAGCAATATGGTGCGTGTCCGTGTGTTGAAAGTGTGAGGGCACCGGACTCTTTTCGGCTTCCAGAGAGTGGTTAGTGACACAGCTTCAACTAATGCCAGTAAGTGCTAAACACACCTGATTGCAATGAGTTGATGTATTGTCACCTCTCACGTAGCTGAACGAGTCCGTGTCCGTGAGATGGCAGTTAGTTAGTAGTCTATGGATCACGATGAGGTAATGTGTTTATGTTGTAAATAATGACTATTTCAGATGAATAATGGTATCTGATGATGCTGGTGAGGCAAAGTAAACTGTGTTTTAGTAGGCTACCGCTCATTCATTTAGGAGTAAACACTGCAGTCTAGGTTCGCTCCGTGAAATTGTGTATACGTTGCTTGGCAACGCCCTCCCGCCCGCCTATCACTCTCCCTTCTAGCTTTTCTTCATTTCATTTTCTTTTTTTTCTTTGATGGTTCAGCCCCGTTATCAGTCATTATGACTACAAACAACTGTCTCAAACAAGGCTCCCGCTCCCCTTCCCTCACCTGGAGTGATAGGCTTCTCAAATCGCGTTCCTGCGCCTCACTGAAATCTGCGACCAATACGGATATGTGACCATAGAGCATGCACGCGTGAACCGAAAATCGGACTGGTTGTACGACCAGATCAAATGCAGTAATAAAAACTATATAAAAACGTCTTTCTTTGCACTGATGGTCTCGTTTGCTGTTAAAGGTAATTTATGATTATGAGAGGAAACATGAGGCTGTTTAAAAGATATTTAAATGTTACTTTTGCCGCTTTAAATGATTTAAATTAATAAATTGTGATTTGCCTAGTGGACAAATAGCCACACTAATCCAGAGGATGTAATGTTTAATTTATCCAATATATGTCACTACTATACACATTCAATATGCTTGTAAGTGCAGTCAGCTTATATTTTGAGGGGTCAAACTCTTTGGGGCTGCTCATGTTGTCTAACTGCTTGAGTGTGTTTATGTTACATATAGTTAGCACTGCAGCATGTCTCAGACAGCAGCACTTTGCTCTGCTCAGGTGTCCAAGGACCTTGCTTTGCTTCAGACCAGCTTGAAACTGGGTCAGCAGCAGCTCAACTGGTATCATGCTACAACCTGGCATTCCTGAGAGCTTTAACATTGCTGGACACCAACTATGCAATCAATAAGAGAACACTAGACTCTGGCATCTAAATTCACTGAGGTCTTCTATCTCCAAACTCTGACGGAAACCTTGCTGCTTAACACAAGAACCCTGTTTATATACGTCATAAAATAAACTCTTTAGCTACACATGAGATCTCCATCATCCGCATGACAGGTAACACTTCAATCTCCTTTTACACTTGTAAGTGACAGGTTCAAGATTTGCCCATATTTACAGTAGAGTAATGAGGTATTTACCAACAATATCACTCATGTAGTGGCAAAATAAGCGCGGACAAAACCAAAGTTAACCTTGCACTGACTGCAGGATACCCTCATCTACAAATATATGACACCTGCCCTTGTTTAATGTTCATGGTGTTTTGTGGGATAAGATTGTTTTTTTTTTAACCCAAAACAAAAATATTTGTTTTTCAACTGGATTTCTTTTCAAAGCCCTTCTGAAGATCTATCTGTATTAAAGTATAAACCTTTGTGTGCTACAACTAGGAACACTCCCAACTATTAAATAATTAAAAAGGGTTGTTATAAAGAACAGAAGCTCTTAAAGTTGATTTCCATACTTAATTCTTTATCAACATTTTTTTCAGACCAGTCTACAGAGGCAGTCCATGAAAAAACTGCCCAGGGCCTTTAATTACACTCAGTTAAAATAAATAGAAGAACCATTAGTTAAAACAAACTGATATCTAAAATATAGCAGCAAACATAAGACAAATAATCTAGTGTCCATCGACTTGATTATCTTTGGGTTTTACAACAGTATTTAATGACACATTTTTAATTGTGTTCTGGCATTTTATAGATAATTAAAATGATCAATCATGAAAATAATCTAAAAAAGAAAAACTGAATTCAAACGATTTTAAAGAAACACAACACGCTTCAACCAAAACGTTTCAGTAAAATAAAAATAATACACAGAAAGGTTGAACATAAGTAAATAACTTACCAAGCGGTTTTCATCAAACACCTCCAAAAGGAGACGATGCTTAGTGGGATCAACCTGAAACATAATAAAGATTGTCAAGTCAAAACACAGAAAAATGTGATTAATCTTTGCAATGAATCTACTTTTAGGTTCTTCTGGTTAAATATGATGTGTATGGTAAATGTATCCAGTTTCTTGTTTATGAAATGACACAAATGACCTCCTGCCACATACTGTATGTGTAATCACAACAGGAAATATAGATGCTTCTTCAAGTGTTTGATGTTAATTTGTGTTCTGAATTCACTTACTCTGAAAAAGAATTCTTCACCCCATTTTGGGTCCAGTGTCTTCATGTAACACAAGATAAGAAAATCAAATTAAAAATAAAACACGATTCACACAAATATAAAAGCTATAAAAGGTGTAACTGTAAACGTTGACTTACTCACCTTTTTTTTTGTTTTAGTCTGAAGACTTGTGATTTCTCCATTGACAGGGTCATAGAGGGACAGCTTTGTGTAAGGATCACTGGAGGAAAAGAAGAGAAACACATTTAGATTAAGGTGTGGTGTGGCAATCCATTTATAGAGATACACTTATCATCAATTTCTGCTCTTTTTGTTTTAGTGGGTTGAGCGGTTCTTCTGCCACAAGTCTGTCTCCACTGCTTAGATCAGGAAAAACATTAAGACCATCCTAGAGACATTCAAATAATGGTTCCAGCTACCCTGAGCTCAATACAAAGTTGAGTTTAATTGTTCATTTACAATGGTTTGAGGCAGTGTGACTTGCATTAAGACCACATCCATCAATACCATTATCCAATCTTAGTGCCACTTAAGGCCAGCAGCAATGTTGTGTCATTTGGTAATGTATTAAGTGACTGCTGTTACATTAGAGTTATACTAATTGAGCAATTTTGGTTAAAACAAGAAAGATTAAACATACAGCTGATACAGGGTTCAACATAACTTTTTTTTCCTACTGGCCCGCCGGGCCAGTGGGTCCGAGTTTTACTGGCCCCTTGTATATTTTCACTGGCCCTGCACACACTTTTTTTTTTTTCATAATTTAGTGTCAATAATTATAATACCTGTATTAGAAAAATAAAGAAAGATAACCAGATCTAAAGGGAATATCTATACTGTAACAGTATAGATATTCCCTTTAGATTTGGTTATTTTTATTTTAGTTAATTATATGAAATGTTGATATTGCTCATACACATAATATAAAACCAGGCAAACATATTGAATTAGAAGCCTACAACTAAAAGTATGTTGAAAGAGTCGGCCAGTATTTTAAAGTCCAGTAGTTTGATGGTTGTTTTTATTCTTGAATTTGGGCAGTTTAATGAATAGTTCACCTGCAGAAGTCATGTGTGGTAGGCTGTTTTTATTACTTTCTCTATATGCATTAGGGATGTGAATGTGTCGACCGAATAACCGGTTTTCCACTTGCGCTCAAGTTGACTTTAAAAATAGAATAGAAATCCAAAAATCAGTGGGTTATGCAGTTTTTTTAATGGGAGATTTCACCGTGTATGTGAGTTCACGTCTGGTCGTGAGCGCGCTGCAGGAGTGTCACTTCTCCATGAAGTGTCAGCTTCACATAAGAGTCCGGTGTGGGACCATTTTTTCAAACTATTGATAAAAAACAATGCAGTGCAAAATATGCAGCATAAGTTAAACGCTCGTCTAAGACTATGACGTTAAATCACCTTAGAAACACACAATGCCTTCGTCCGATCACAGCAGCGTTTCACCGTGTGATCTAGCCAGCGAGTGAGCCGCCGCGCAGATGAACTGTGGTTTGTGGCTAAAATAATAACCGGGGGTATTCTCCCCGTTAGCGATTTCAAAGGGAAAGACTTCCGCGATCTGATTGGATGTCTCGAGCCTGAAAACACAGTGCCAAACTGCGCGACTATAGGAACTGTACAGTGAGCGGAGTCCCTCCGTTCGTTTCTGTCTACAACCGACACAATCACCGGAGACGCATTCACAGCGTTTAAATAACGCCTCTCATTTGTATTACCATTGGGGCTTGCATGCAAATACTGTAACATTACGTCGGCAGATAAAGGAAACGCGCAGTTATCATTTTCTGCACCTCAACCTCTGCTGTGGGAAGAAATAAAGGGGGCAAAGCAAGTCGATTGATTTGTCGACTCGCAGGCGGACGATAGGCAGCTCTGCCAACGGAGCGAGAGTGCACCCGCTTGTTGCTCCGCCTGTCAAAACGCCCACGCATCGTTTGTCCACTGGCCTTTCATTAAAAAATGTATTTTATATTAGGTTTATTATATTGAGTCTTAAATAAACACTGCTTTCATTACGACTCTCAACGCACATTTCAATGAACCATGATGTAGTCTACAAAAAGATACTGAACTGTGATTGGCCAGTCACTGGCCCGGGCGGGACAGTGACTGGCCAATCAACTTGCCCTGCATATGATTTTACTGGCCCCGGGCCATCGGGCTATACGTTATGTCGAACCCTGTGATATAAAGGCCTAAAAACACAACAACTAAAAAACCAACATTTTGTAAACTCTTGATTAGATGGCGGTATTAATATTATAGAGAATTATTTTAATGTCAGTGTGGCTCTGATCGGGTCAGCTTCCACGACCAACACTACCCGTTGGTAGGGGAGAATATGGCTCAGAGCAGCGGGCCGTAGAACGACCCTGGCAACTACAGCTACGTAACTTTGGTGACATCGTAGCAGCGGGACACATTGAAGCCCGCTGATTAATTCAATGAAGAGGAAAACAGCCACACAATAAAGAAAGAGCTGCGCATCTTTCGCTAAACACCAGGCTCTTCAGTCTTGCGGAGGTGACTACTACACACAGCGGTTTTACGTGGAAATTATTCTTTCGACCAATCAATGGACTGCAGTGTGTGGCTCTACCCTTTTGGGACTGTTAACGGCTTGGTACCCCATCAAAAATTATTTTGGGAGCCTAACCAACTTTTGACCATGGAAATGCAAATTAAAGCTGGCTGAGCTGCAGTTGGAAGCGAGGCTCAACATAGCATGGCATGACCCACAGAAGTCCTGTGAAATATTGTCAGAAAAGATATCCTTTTTTAAAGCAAATCATCAGGAAAGGATTTGCTGGTTCCATTTCCATGGTGTTTTTCTAACACTTGAAGACATAATAAACCGAATAGGGTTTCAGGACAGTCTGCAGCGGAAAATGTAAATTATACAATGCAACCGAGGGGTAACCTATCTACCACTCACCTGGCTCCGAGTATATCTTTCTTTGCAAGCCCAATTCCAGCAACCACTTTCACTTTTAGGATTCTTGAATTTTCCTGAAAGAAAAAAAGAAAAAAACAAACAATGAGTTGATGAATGTTAATGTCATAAAGACAGAGATGGACGGACATAAATATTTGGTACCGTTTAGGCCATATATCATCATACATGCACATAGTCCAGTTTAGCCTCACACACACAGATAAAAAGCATGCGTATACATCACTTTTACCTTCTACACAATGCTGAGCTAAAAAGTATTGTGTTTTTAAGCTTGCATTCAAATGAAGGCCCAAGCGCCCAGTGGAGTAATGCTGTTAGTTGTTGGTTGGATATTGCAGTGTTTTTATTTATTAAAACGGACACACTGGGTGCCAGCTGCATAGCTTAGCGGGTAGCACCACTGACTTTGATGCGGGAGACTGGATTCCCAGTCCTAGCAGGATGTGTAGGACGAATACTACCTACAACCTCAAATTGGAAGTTGCTTTGAGCATCAGCTAATTGTATTATTGTTATTGCAGTTTTCAGTTATTGTTGTCATTTATTCAACTGAATAAATTCACCCAAAATATACTCAATAAAGGTTTGTGAAGGTTACAGAGGTGAAGCCACAGGCAAGGAGAAAGAGGGAACGAGATAAAGTAAAATTGTTCAGTAGGATTTAGACTAGTACAGCTAAAGAAGGGCTACTACTACTGCCAATAATGAGATATAACTTTTAAGGAAATTCAATGGAGATGCAGTCAACCGGAATATTTACTAAAAACAAATGTTTTGTGATGGATGTAATATCTTTTTCATAAGCATGACCCTAAGATACAGTCAAATACTATCAATTATAGATCAGTTATTTTAACTTGTCATTTAAAGAAATCTTTTGACCTTAGTATTTGAAAAATACTAGCTACGGCCTTGGGTGAAACCAGAGCATTATTCCTACTTTGCTGCAAGGTCTGATATTCTCTCAGCATGACGCAAAAACATACAGTGCCTGTATACAAACTACACTATTTCTATTTGATGGCTCATAAATAAAGCTGGAAACAGACAGAAAATCAGAAACCGTTCTTGCATGGTCGTCGAGTTCTCTATAGTCTCTCTCTGCTTAAGCCATCTGGAGCTTCTCTATAAAACACTTCGAAGAGCATCATTGAAAAACTTTGCAATTTCCTCTTTGTTCCCAAAACCAACCGAAAATAAGGACTGATAGATGGATAAAGATATATTAATAGATATAAGTAAAAAAGGAAAATAAAATAGTGCTAAAACATAATTATATTAAATACAGACGGCACAGCCAGATCAAGTTCAGGTGGCTTGACTTCGGGTCCCAAAAGTTGACAGTTCCTTTTCAATTCTGGTCAAAATTGAGGAGCCAATGAAATTCAGACATGTTTAGAACAATAGCATAAATCAAACACAGACAACTCTTAAGCTCGCACACACTACTTTTTAGTGCACACACACTACCTTTTGCGTGAAAAAGTTGTGCGTGTGCAAACGAAGTGAGAGTGATGTATGTGTATGCTTTTCGTGTGTGTGGGAGGTAAAAGTGAAGTATGTGCATGCTTTTTATGTGTATGTGAGAAAAAAGTAGTTTGTGTGCAAGGTCAAAGATGTGTATGAGCATGCTTTTTATCTTTGTGTGTGAGGCTAAAGTGGACTATGTTCATGCATTCTGGATATTTGGCCTGAACGGCAGATCACAGATAATGAGCTCGATCCTGATGGAAAATGATCACACATAGAAGAAGAATAAAAACAAAAAAAATGAAAATATTTACTAAAAGCTGAACTAAATTCTATACATCCATGGCTAGAACAGGTCAAATACTGTGCTTTACTAGATAGGCTACATGCATGGCATACACTACAGATAGGTTCAGAAGCAGGTGTGCTATACAAGCATACTATAGGAATCAGTAACATCGAATTGAAACGACATGCTAATAAGGATAGAAAACAAAACTCATGAATTTGATTAATAAAATACTTCCTAATTGTAATCACATGCATGTTGTGCGGTGCGCACACCCGCCCCCCAATCACTGGGATGATGTAATTTCCTTCACTATCAAAATTCCAGCCTTGTTTGTGCTTTTATTGTGAAGTTAGTGAATCATCATCATAAGATTTCGCAATCAGTCACTCTCGCTTTGACGTATACAACTGTAAGGGCCTGATATGAAATTTATTTGGATTTTACAGCTTTGACAGCATGAATTTTAGTTATGATTATTTCCATTTTGGTCGGTTTCATTAAGATGTTTATGGAGGACGGCAAGGAAATACCAAACAGAGGGGCGTTAACGGCTTTTGCGCTTCCTGGCTAAAGAATTTGAAGCTTTTAGTTTGAAATATAGCATTATCGTTAGCTGAGAGGTAAAGCAATATAAATCAATAAGTGACACATTACAGCAAACACAAGACTCCCAAATACCACAGGTTAACCAGCTATTGAGTTAGTAAGCTCGTTAATTAATTCACTTTCAGGAAGTTTCTAGTTTCTCGGAGTTTAGTTAGCAACAGTTAGCGTTAACTAGTTAGCCCTCTGGCTAACATATAACCGCGCTAGCAGCCTCGTTGACGGCTGGCGAACGTGACCATTATCAGTTAGTTTACCTCGTCGGTCTGAAGTCCGCGAATCTGTGGAGGAAGTGCAGCCATAGTATCCTCGCCCTTCTTCCTCACAAGGAGCGACAAGAAGAAGACAATTGGCCCACTAACAGTAGGCTCCTGCGGGGTTTAGTTACTCCTTTGCCTGTTTTTTCCTGTGTTTACGATGGTAGATAGATACCGTGAATCTGACCCAGTGAGAGCTGTGACACAGTCGTCACTCACTGCATCCTCCTCCTCCTTCTTCCCCTCCCTCTTCCTCTGTATCCTCCTCCTTGCGTGTCTTCCCCTATTTCCTATCTTTCGGGTTTCTTATTCTCTCTTTCTTCTTCCTCTATTTCCCATTTCCTCAGTTCCCTCCTCCTCCTTCATCATTTTCTGTTTCCTCTTCCTTCCAACTCTGTTTCTGGCATACATCACAATCACTGATTTTTAGGGCAATATTTTTTAACCGTTAACTGCAAGTTTACTTCAGGTTCGCCCTTGATCGTTCTCTATTTAGGCTACATTAACAGACCTATTTAGGGTTAATAACCTACATTGGTCCAGACCAATAGGCTATTAGCTAGACCAGTGAATGATCTCAACCTTTTGAAGCCGCCCCCCACAAAAAAAACGGCCCCTCTCTCCAGCTGACCCTTTGCTCTGTTGGTCGGTCCTACAGACTATCACACATGACGAGTACCAAAAGCTCACAAACCTTGCATTGCTGACCAGAAACAGCATACAAATCAACCAATATAAATCAATTTGGTTTTAGTGAATACATTCAAAATCTGAGAGCAAACCTTATTTTGAAGGAGGAAGACAGAGAGGACTAGTTTGCACCTAGATGGGCATATGAATTTTTACTAGAGTGAATTAGACATCGGATGTCCCAAGGAATTCAGTTTTGCTTTGTAGATTGCTATGGAATCAAATTTGTGCAACAAACAACAAAACTTCTTCACCATCAAGCAAACATAACAATTTCAGATAGATAGGTCTAATTGAAGCACAATAATTTTTATTTCTTAGCAGAACAACATGGTGCGGGAGCTGCAGACATTTCCGTCCAATACCTTATTATATATTTTATACCAATATAACAGTTTTTTCCCCCGTTGTGCAGCCTATTTTGATATTTCTATGTAGCCTACACTCTGTAAAATGGTATGTAAACAAAGGGTATATAAACAAAGTGGCCCACCGTTCACAGAGCCTAGGCATGTGTTTTAACACCAGATTTTTTTCAGCGTACAAACAGTACATACAGGTAGCGGATTAGAAGGAGATATTCACTGATTTAAAAAAAAAAAAGTGATTTTGACAACAGGCATTCTCCTGAACGATAACTCCGCCTTACAAACTCTGCATAGGTTTCAGCCAGGTGTTGAAACCAATTTTCCCCCTATTTTGTAAAATATAGGGGAGAGTGGATTGAGTTGTGCCAGTGGGGAAGTAGTGCCACCCCTTGTTTCTAGAAAACGATAGAAGAAATTGGAAATGTGACCAAATATTTACAAAGAGCCATCCATTTGACTCATCCTATAAATAAGGGAGACACATGGAATAAGATATAAGCACATTTAAGATAAAAAAATGTTATATATATATTTGTTTATGATCAAGGGTTTTTGATTATTGTGTCTGAACAATTATAGACACATTAGAAAACATTTGACACATGTTTTAGTGCTTTAGTATGCTACACTTTTGTGTCTATATAGTTATATATTTAGTTAACTTCTGCATCATGCTTATCCAAAATTCTGGGGTTGGGGTGATTTGTGCCAAAGGGCCTGGGGTGAGTTATAAGTAAGTAAGTAAGTAAGTAAGTAAGTAAGTAAGTAAGTAAGTAAGTAAGTAAGTAAGTAAGTAAGTAAGTAAAATGTATTTATAGAGGCACATTTATAACAGTTAAGTGCTGTACATAGTGCATTCAGTAGGTACAAAATGAAGGTAAAATAACAATAACAAAAATAAAAGACATAAAGCCCAGACATCTACATATAAACACGGATAGTAGTGCAGAGGTAAGATAGTTAATGGGGAGGAAAAACCAGGGTGTACAGAAATGGAGGCGGAATCACATATGCCATGTGGCAGTTGGTTCTACAAGCGCGGAGCAGCTAGTGCAAAGTAAATTTCTGAGTTGTGCCATGGCCCATTGTTGGTCACCAATAGAAAGTGATTGTCTACAGTAGCTCAGAAGAGACTGACATCTCCATTCTACTTAACGACACCACTGATGAGAGTTCAGAGGGCCAGGAAGATGATGATGGTGACTTTGCCATTGTGAGCTGTGCAGGTAAAACCATTGGATCTGTTATGCCTTGTTTAAGAAAATGTACCTTCAATCTTAGTAAAATATTTACTTTAAATAAACCTTAAATAAGTAATTGTCTTATGGATTTGTCTTGCATTACAGTTTATGAGATATATATCAATGGCACAATTTACCCTATGGTATTCTCTCCAAAGGCACAACTTACACCACAAGACAACTTTTTTTCCGAAAGCTATATTTCTTAAACAGTTTATTTCAGATCCAAAGTTATTGTTGCCGGGGATGCACCACATCCTGAAATATACATCTATATTTTAGTTGGAGACTTTACTGTCAAGGCCTCACTTTAAAGTCAATTTGAGTAAAAAGTGGCACAGCTCCCCCACTCTCCCCTAAAGGTGAAGCATCAAGCTGTGTTCCCTGTGCATCTTATGGAGATGGTGATCAGCGCAGTCATCTTAAGGAGTGTGGGGGAGACGTCGCTGTAGCAGAAGTCAGCATTGTACTGTAGCAGAGGGCGCCAGCCAAAAAACATCTCGACAGGAGGGTATTATTTGTAAAACTAGTGGTGGCTGGTATTAAGTCTACGGTTCCCACCACTAAGCAAAACACTTAACCCTAAAACTGCTCCAGGGGCACCGCAATATGGCTGACCCTGTGTGACGAGTCTGACGACCCCCTCTGGCATTCATTGCAT
The DNA here is from genome assembly GCF_949987685.1 of Ammodytes marinus. Taxonomy (NCBI): domain Eukaryota; kingdom Metazoa; phylum Chordata; class Actinopteri; order Uranoscopiformes; family Ammodytidae; genus Ammodytes; species Ammodytes marinus. The sequence continues at coordinate 16,755,693 of NC_137230.1, forward strand.
GTGTGTGGTGTGTTATAAATGTGGGAGGGGTTAGCAGAAAGACACATTTCAATAACCTTGTGTGACTTACCATGTTTTAATCTGCATGAATTAATTGACAACAAAGAACTTAAAGGCCTACTTCACCGGTTTGAATATGACGGTGTATTGAATTCTGAGATCCTATGTAGTATAAATGTGCAAAAAAAATTAAAATCGGTTCATCCTAGCCTGAGAAAAGGCAGAAAGAGTGTTTTTTTTAACCCTATATTTCTCTTTCTCGTGACATCACAGAAAGAGAAATATAGGGTTAAAAAAAAACTTACTTTGTAAATATTACTGTGATGTCTTTTACTGTGACATCACAGTAATATTTACAAAGTACGTTTTTTTTTAACCCTATATTTCTCTTTCTGTGATGTCACGAGAAAGAGAAATATAGGGTTAAAAAAAACACTCTTTCTGCCTTTTCTCAGGCTAGGATGAACCGATTTTAATTTTTTTTGCACATTTATACTACATAGGATCTCAGAATTCAATACACCTTCATATTCAAACTGGTGAAGTAGGCCTTTAACTAATACGTACCTCATACAACTCCACTTCAAAAATACTGAACTATCCCTTTAATGCAGATATTAAAGAAACATTGACTCCAGGATATTGATGTACTTAAAAAAGTTTTATTACTTTTTTTTAAAAGACTTGAAAAACCAGTATCAACAGCACTTCCCCTTATAAAAGCACTTGCTAAAATGCAAAATAAAACATGTACACAACAGTGGAGGGCAGGTCTACAGCTCTGAACCACTTTTGACAAGAGGAAGGGTAAAGTCTCTATTAAACAAAAAGGTCAATGCTAAAAACATAAATGCAAAAACCTTTAAACGGACACTAAAGATGAAAACAACTTTTTTTTCAAAAACTGAATATAAATAAGAAAAGTTTTTTTTAAATTATATTCAAAATGAGATGACATTACATATACAATCATATGAAAAAGTTTGGGAACCCCTCTCAGCCGGCATTATAATTGACTCGGCTTTCACAAAAACAATATACAAGTGGTATGTCTTTAATTTACCAGGAACAGCTAAGTACTGGGATGTTTTCCAAACAAAGATTTTTTGAAAAGCAGTATTTGGTTGTATGAAATAAAATAAAATGTGAAATGTGGCTGTGCAAAAATATGGGTACCCTTGTGGTTTTGTTGATTTTAATGCCTGTAACAGCATGTAAAACTGATGAATTTAAACACAAAGTTGGTTGGATTATGTTGTTAAGCCTTGAACCTCATAGAAATGTCTGTTTAATCATGAGAAAATTTATTTTAGGTGCCTAAATGCAAGTTGCACTTCTCTTTGACTCTCTGCTGAAGTGAGACAGAATGGGATCATCACAACTGCTCCCAAAAGATCTTAAAAACAAAGATTATTCATTATCATGGTTTAGGGGAAGGCTACAAGAAGCTTTCCCAAAGGTTTCAATTGTCAATTTCTACTGTAAGGAACGTTGTCAGGGAATGGAAGGACACAGGCACAGTTGCAGTTAAACCCAGGTCTAGCAGACCAAGAAAAGTACAAGAGCGGCATATGCGGCGGATTGTGAGAATGGTTGCACACAACCCACAGATCACCTCCAAAGACCTGCAAGAACATCTGGCTGCAGATTGTGTATCTGTACATGGTTCAACAATTCAGTGCAATTTGCACCAAAACATCTGTATGGCCGGGTGATGAGAAGGAAGCCCTTTCTGCGCCCACGCCACAGATACAGTTGCATGGAGTATGCAAAAGCTCATTTAGACAAGCCAGCTTCATATTGGAAGAAAATGCTTTGGACTGATGAGACAAAAAATAAGTTATTTGGTCTTTATAAAAAGCATATGTTTTGGTGCAAATTGCGCTGAATTGTTGAACGATGTACAGATACACAATCTGCAGCCAGATGTTCTTGCAGGTCTTTGGAGGTGATCTGTGGGTTGTTTGCAACCATTCTCACAATCCGCCGCATATGCCGCTCTTGTACTTTTCTTGGTCTGCTAGACCTGGGTTTAACTGCAACTGTGCCTGTGTCCTTCCATTCCCTGGCAACATTCCTTACAGTAGAAATTGACAATTGAAACCTTTGGGAAAGCTTCTTGTAGCCTTCCCCTAAACCATGATAATGAATAATCTTTGTTTTTAAGATCTTTTGGGAGCAGTTGTGATGATCCCATTCTGTCTCACTTCAGCAGAGATTCAAAGAGAAGTGCAACTTGCATTTAGGCACCTAAAATACATTTTCTCATGATTAAACAGACATTTCTATGAGGTTCAAGGTTTAACAACATAATCCAACCAACTTTGTGTTTAAATTCATCAGTTTTACATGCTGTTACAGGCATTAAAATCAACAAAACCACAAGGGTACCCATATTTTTGCACAGCCACATTTCACATTTTATTTTATTTCATACAACCAAATACTGCTTTTCAAAAAATCTTTGTTTGGAAAACATCCCAGTACTTAGCTGTTCCTGGTAAATTAAAGACATACCACTTTTATATTTTTTTTGTGAAAGCAGAGTCAATTATAATGCCGGCTGAGAGGGGTTCCCAAACTTTTTCATATGACTGTATATATATGATATAATTGGCTTTTACTGAAGCAACAGTCAATTTTTCAACACAAGATGGTGTTGTTAACATCACACCATAACTTTCTTAATTTTTTTTCAAGCATGTGCAAGTATTTTCTGGGATCATATCCTGCCAAAATCCAGTTCTGAGAGGATTTGAGTTTTATTCATTACAATATATTGGAACAAAAATATTTTTAAATAAGAAAAGAAGTACTGTATATATTATGTAGTAACATGCTATGAAACTGAAAAATGATACAACAAAACATCATAACAGTGCAAGTCAGATTATTGTGAATTTGCAAGATATTGTTTGCAAGGGTTACATACATCTGACACTCTAAATAAATAGATGAAACAAAAAATCACTCCCCTAAAATCTGTACAACAAATAGAAGTTAGTGTGACCAACAATACAAACACACCAAGGGACCTAAAGCTAACACAGAAAAACTGTTCATGAATAAGCTATTCATGAAAACATTTGGGTTTAAAAAAAGCATCAACAAAAGTAAACAAAGAATTCCTTAGTTTTTTCCTCATATAAAATGCAGCATTTGTCAACACTTCATCCCAAATATGACAGGATATATCTATTATGGCTTTTTGAAACATAACTCAGATTTATTTATTTTTTACCTAAGATCTTAGTGCATGTTATGTTCAATAGTGAAGTCTTTGGTTTGGATGTAATGCTCAGAATCCCAAACCTCCCAGGACTTTCACATTTTATAATCAGTGATTTGCTGATTTTATCTCAGGACGTGCAGTGAAACATATTCCTCCATCATCCGAACCAAACACAGTGCATTAACATGAAGAAACAAGGCTTTTACAGATTGTCAGTGCATGTGAATAAATAATGAGTGCTACATTAGGAAACCAAACTGCTCAGATGAGGAAAACCCTTTATCAGGAGTCATTTGCACACAATTCAAAAAAGTGGCTGTCATTTAACTTTATACAAGATTCGTACTTCAAAAGTGCAGTAAAACTGCATTTTATTTTTTAATTATTAGGTAAATGGTTTATGTTTACTTTCCCTTTTATCCTATTAGCAGTAAAGCGTTTGAGCCCTTTTCTTTGGCAGCTTGTTTGATGGACACTGTCGCATGAAATGCATACCACAATCCTCCGTGTGATATGACTGCCATATAAATACTCAGTGCATAATTAAAGCTGGGCATCACTGCAGGATACAGGTCATCCTTATAGGCTCAATTTGTCCTCAGAACCACTAATAAGGTCATTTAGATAATTAATACATTGTGCATGTAAATTTAAAGGGATTCATTTGAACTTCTGCTACTTTACAGTTATGATTATACCAGTTACTTTTCTTGAACTTTTGCTAAATGTAGCTTTCCTCCTCTTCCAGGTGTGTCAACATTTGATTGTCAGGAAGGCCTCATGAACAAATAACATTTAAAGTTAAAAAAAATGTGGATATGATAAACAGTAGTAGTTTCACACGCCTGAAAATAAACTATTAGACTTTTTACTGGACGATGTGGGGAAGGGAAGTTTCGGAAACCTTTCTGAATCTGTTGCCCCCGCGACCCAACCCAGGAAAGCGGAGGAGTGATGGTATGTTTGAAGTATTAACAGATACATTCACGTTTATGATTATATGATCAGCTCCACATCCCTTAATATGCTCCATGCATATTAAGGGATGCCAACTTGCTGAAACTAAGAATTTGACGTCCTGAAATTTCCTGCGGTTAAATGCCTCAAAGTTCGGATTCATCATTTATCTAAACATTATGGCCCACCATCACAAGAATCATTAACAATCTCTCCTCTAGTCTGGGTTCTTTTCTCATTATGTCAAAAAAGAAGCAAAAAAACATGGATGGCCTTCTACAGACATAATCAGGAAACTACCTTAGTTATTCCTGTGCAGATCTAGAGAAGGTCATTTATGTTTCTATCTGACTCCTTTACTGGTCCACTCACTGAGATTTATATCCTATATCTGTGAACTGCTAACTCCCTATGAGCTTCTAAGGATCCTCCGACAGCGACGATCAAATCTAGTTCTCCACCTTTTGACTCTTAGCTAAAGGTGACCGGGTAACCTTTGCTGTCTGGGCCCCTCAGCTGTGGAACACCATGTCCTCTTCTTTAAACTCATTCTTATCTTATCTTATGGCTTTTTTCTTAACTGATGGTACTATTTTTTTAACTTGCACCTTGTTACTTCGTTTTAAAAGGTGCTTTGGGTAACACTTTATAATAACTATCCGTTGTAACTCGTTAATAGATCATTAGTAAACTCTTAATTAATGATTATTAATGATTTGTTAAGTGTTTGTTAGCAGTTTGTTAAGGATTTATAACAATGGTAGATAGTTAATAGCTTAATAATTGAATCAGTTCATCTGGGAGGTAATCCGAGATTAACTGATCACGTCACGTTCAAATCCATGGCATGCACAGTGTGTATTGAGTTTATTTAAAAATATTTGAAAATGGGGCTGCCTTCAGTTGCCCATGCACTGTGTATAGTCTATAGCCTATTTCAGCCTCGTCGGTATCTCGGATTACCTCCCAGATGAACTGATTCAATTATTAAGCTATTAACTATCTACCATTGTTATAAATCCTTAACAAACTGCTAACAAACACTTAACAAATCATTAATAATCATTAATTAAGAGTTTACTAATGATCTATTAACGAGTTACAACGGATAGTTATTATAAAGTGTTACCGTGCTTTGTAAATAAAAGTATTATTATATTATCAGCGATAATGAGAATATATTAAATGCATTTACATGGATGAATTTGGTTCTATGTTTTGTTCACTAAAAGATTTATATTAACTGAGTGTATTCTTTTAAACATGTCCTGTTAATATTATTTTAAGTTACAGTAAATGCTCTGATACCTAAAGCTACAACAAAGATAACTTGTACCTGCACACATCGCAAACCTCTTTATACTTGTTTTTTTATGCTTCCAGTCTATTTCTGTGAATCTACATTACACACATATTTTTCACTAAATACATAATATTAGTGTATCATTCAATATATTTAGTCATTTTGTACCTTATGCTTGAGTTGGATAATGATACCTGCAGCTGATGATATAAAGACATATTGTCATAAAAGGCTTATTCACAATTTCAGTAACAAATAAAAATAAAATAAAGTTTAGGATTAAGCTTCCTTTTTTCCCAGTCTCTTTTGTTTACTTTTTGGAAATGCTCTTGAGGTGACGTTCTGATTAAAGGGAAATGACCAGCATTTTAATCAGAGCGACGTTGCAGTTCAGCCTGGCACTTAAACTGGACAAACCTCAACGTGTCCAGTGTAGCATTAGAAAATGTAAATGCCTGAAAAATAAATAAAAACAAACCAAGGATTAACATGTACAACATGCTCTCTCAACCCATCAACCCAACAGCTGGATGATCTTTGCTTTCCAGCCAGTCGAGTCCACTCGAGTGCGCCGATTCGCCGGTGATTTGCTGAAACAGCTGATCGCTCACCATGTCCTCCACAGCAGCACTTTGATACTGCCCCTGCTGCTGGTTGGGGTCAAACAGGAGGTTTGTGTCCAGTGCGTTAAGGTCATTGATGCTACTTGGAAACTCGGATGTCATTCTGATTCCACAGGGAAAATCTGTGGTGCCTGTAGTTAACTCTGACACCTGCTCCATTTGCTGGTTGCCGGCAGTAAGGCTGTTCTCAAGCAGGAGGTCTTTAACTGTGCTGCTGAAATCCAAATGCTGATGCTGCTGTAGTTGTTCTTGACGCTGCTGAGAACTTAAAGTTAACAACATGGACTGGGCCTGATTTTGGCGCTGCTCTCCAGATGCTGGTTGTGCTCGCATGTCACCTGAAGCGTGAACCATTTGTTCGTTGACGGCATTTTCCATGAGGTAATTTGGCCTCTGCAGCTGGCACGTGCTGGAGTCAGAGGTCATCAGGCTGAGTTGGTTCTCACTACAGGAGAGGAGGTTGGGGTCGGACTCCAGGATCTGTGTGAGGTTCATGCGGGCAGTGTAGCCGGAGGGTAAATTATTGATGCCTAGGCCCCGCACAATGGCATCATGGTCCCCATCGAGCTTGCTCAGAAGGACATTGGTGATGTTTTTGCCGTTACATTGTTGTCCCGGTGTGGGAAGGAACTCAGTTTGCATCATGACGTTGACCGGCACAGAATGGCTCCTCTGAGCCATGCTGCTCACACCGAGGTTTGACTGGCCGTTTGCGAAGATGTTCAACATCTCAGGCGTCACACGCGAGTTAAAGGGAGATGCTACTGAACGAGGGATGTGGCAAAGGTTTCCTGTGTTTCCAGTAAAATTCCTCTGATGCACAGCGGGGCTCACACTGCGACATCGGAAAGCCGCGGCAGGTGAGGTGGTGGCTTTGTTATCCAAAGGGGCAGGCACGGCAAAACCCTCCTGCTTGGTCATGTTAGCCATGCTGGCTACTTGCTGCTGCACAGGCGAGATGGGAGTCAAGCGGCCAAAATGGTTGTCATGGTGCCGTGCGTGCGGGACGGCAAAGGCGTGAGGCTTTTGAAAATGGTCACCTATCAGGCCTTGATAGCTGGGGAGGATTCCCATTTCACTGTTTGACTTGTTTAAGCTCCCAGTGCTGCTGTTGTAACTGTTATTCATCCACTCCAGCCTTGTCTTGTCTGGGTGGGTGGCCATCGGTCTCTGCATGGGCTTGACAGGGCTGCTGGAGAAGGTACTGCCGTCATGGAAACCAGTGATGCTGGAGTTGATGGGTGTAAATGCAAATGGGTTCCTGCACTCCACCGGACTGGGAGGCACAGTGCTGCTGCAGTTGGAGTGTGGAGTACCGGCCGGGGTGTGACGACTGCTGCCCAGTGCGCTGTCCACCGGGGTTGTGGAGGCGATGCGTGAGAAAGGGCTCTCTCCAGTGAAGCATTGGACTCCTCCCATCATTTCTGATGTGGGTGTGGGAGTGGGAGTCGGTGTTGGAGTCGGCGTTTGGATCGGATTGCTATTTCGGCTGTTGGCAGCATGATAGAAAGCATTCATGGTCTGAGTGGGGGACATCATGTTGTCCGGCAACACTGCCTGTTGGCCCTGCATTGTGACACAGTCCCTGAATTGTGGCAGGTTGTTTAGTTTCATCTGCTCTTCCATTTGCACCAGCTCCTCCACAATGCTGTCCTGAGTCACGTCATCATCGAAAGAAAAGTAGTCCATGTCCGTCTGCATGGGGGTCTGGTTCGACGATGAAGCTCGATTGAAAAATTCAAATGCTTCATTGGCATTGTTGGATTGAACGTAGGTCTGTTGTTGCGCTCCTTCCAGGCCCCCTGTGGTGGAGTTTGAACTCCTAACAGCAGAATTATTTTGGAGGACGGGGTTATTGGGTATGACATGCACATTGGCCATAGTGTGCCCCTGCTGTTGTTGTAATAATGTGTGACTGACTGGGGTGCTAGTTTCCATAACAGTGGGAGGGTTTTTTCTCTGCATTGAGCTCTGTGTTTTGGCAACAGAGTAGAAGCCGCTCGCTCTGAAAGAGGAAGTGCAGAGTGAGTGTGCCCGATTAGACAAGAAGGAGTTCATTTTATTCTCTACCTCTCTGGTTGCTGGTGCACTCTCAGGTCTTATTGGAGCTCCTGGCCTTGGGATGTTACCGACAACATTGCTAATCCCATATCCAACACCGGCAACTTCCTCGGCTGGCTGTTGGGGCATAAAAACCCTTTTGACTGGAGAAAAGTCAGGACTGAGGCCAGAGCGTTTCCTGTGGTTCTTAGTGGACAAAAAACCCTCCTTTGCTGATGTTACACTGCTGCTTTCCCCAAAAGAAGGTGCTCTACTGGTGGTCAGTAAAGAAACAGTGCTGGTGTTCTGAGTGAAGGGAGTTAAGTGCAAAGTGCTTGTATTATTAGCGCTATTATTGCTGCTTTGGGTGGCTGCCACAGTATTAAGGCTTGAGAAAGACTTTCCATTGCATTCCGTCCTGGATGTTTCCTCCAGACCAAGGAAACCTTTAGTTTGAGGTATTGGCACACTGGCAGCCCTCTGCACAGCACCTGCTGCCTTATTTGCCACTGGTTGCTGCATCAGAATATGCCTGCCAGGATTTAGCATTTGGCTGTTTTTATGTATAGCTTCGACTTCCATTTCAACATCAATGGTGGGGGTGTCATCAGTCAGCCCTGACCTGGCCACCGAGGCCAGAGTGGGGACTGCAGAGGTGCTCCTCGTGCTTTGATTGTAGCTGACATATTCTGCAGCTGCAGAACTGCTAATGCCTGCAGATGCCGACCGCAGACTGGTGTTTGTGAGTGAGGTGTTGGTATTGCTGCTGTTGGGTGCGAGCGATATGGCTGTCATCTTGACCAAACTGACTGGGCTGACATGACACGTAGTCACCATGGTCTTAATGGGGCTGTTGCCGATGATCATGGTGGAGGGCGAGCGCAAAGTGATAGCGGCCGTGGCCGAAGGCTTGGGCAGGATTTGCGCATAGCGCTGACGAGCAGTACGTTCTCCAATTGGACTAGTCAGAATATTTTGTGGAGTTTTGTTTAGTTGTTGTTTCACTGCCTGCACCGGCTGGGTCACCATTTGGAAATTAATAGGCAGCACCTTGTTCTCTACTGTTCCCATTGGACTGGGGGACATCATCTGCCCGTTTCTCTGTACCTGAAGAGAGGGAAGGCCAATCAAATAAGGCGAACAGCTGAGGTCACAAGGTTTCTATCATTATATGTGTACCGGTTGATTATCATACAAAAGTGTTTTAAGTTTACATCTAAAATGTAATGTTCTGATTTCTTATAATTTAACTCTCATTACCTAAAATGGAGGGTATTGTGTTGCAAAAAAGTAAATCTGAGAAAACTGAAGTTCTTAAATATCAGGCTTATGAAACTGTCAGACAGCCCATGGCAGGAAATATCACACTGTCATATTAAAGGTGCTAGAAACATGTTAGGATCCAGTTTACCAATAAAATATCAACTCTATGAGGTATGATTAAAAAATAATGTAAAAAAAGATGTAGGCTAATAATGAATTTTTTTTTCTTTTAAACACCTGTAATCATATTTACAAATAATTAATTTACTGAGCTGGTAGATTATTAAAAAGTGGTGATTTTGGACACTAGTTGAATTTATCAAGTATCATGCAGGTCAGGCATTCACAAATTTTATTCCTCACCGTAATGGGACTCGGTACAGCAGCAACCACGATGCCTATGGCGGCCTGAGGTGATGGAGGTGTGGGGCTGGCACAAGGCACCCCGTCATCTGCCCTCTTGGCATGTCCCTCCCCAGGTAATGGAGAGTGCAGCTTCTGTTCTTGTTGTTTCCTCTGGATCTTCCTCTGAAGCTGCTGCTTGGCATCGACAGAAGGGGAGGACAGAGTCGTCACCTGAGTCTGGAAGGAGTGAGCCTCGGCAGTGGGGACGAAGGCTGAGACCGTCTGTGGAGTATTCACCTCTAAAGAAAGGAAATGGCGGGGTTCAGATATTTATCAGGCTACTGATAAGGAGGAGTAAAAAGTAAAAACCTCACCATCATAATGTGTCACAAAGGTCAATCATATAAAAAAGTTGTTATTTTGGTGTTATTGTGGTTTACATATTACATAAACAAAATTAAGGCGACGATTGCACCAAACAATGCAGACAAATTGGAAATGATAATGCAAATAACATAACCACGACAATCCATAAAACTCACAAAAACTCAAACAATATACAATTAGAAAAAGCATATATTCATATAGTCTGCCTCATTTTATTGTGAATTTTTATTACTTGAATTGCTTTTCTCTGCGTTTACGATAATTGTATTTTTATTGTGTGTACCACCATCAGACCAGGGCAGATTCCTTGTATGTGTGAACATACCTGGTAATAAACCTGATTCGGATTCTGCTAAAAAGAGCAGTAACATGCAACTGCCACCAGATGCCACTGCTGACCTGTTTAAGCACATGAGGGCATGAGGCTGACCGGCTTACCTGTTGCTGCACCGGTTGTGATGGTGAGAGCTGCCAAAGACTTGTTGCTGATGTAATGGCTGTCGATTAGAAAGCGGGCCAAGTCTTCTACGGCATCAAACTGACGTTTCAGGACCTTTTGGGCCCACTCACACACCAGATCACAGGCTGCATACTGCACATCCTCCTTTATGTTGCTCAGCTGGCCCGCTGACTCCAGGACATCACAATGGAGCTACACACAACAAATATTTGGTTATAAAAAGAATATATACACTGCATGAGAAGACAGACACAAGTATGAATTCAAAAAACAAATATTCTGTTCTATTAGTAAGATGTGGATGTGCTTACTGCATCCCCTGTTTTATGGAGATCCAGCATGGGCAAAGACGGCATGTGAACGCAGGGCCTCTTCCTTAGTCCACTATAGCAATATGTAAGTTTTTGTTAAGATTCAAAACATGTAATTCCAGAGAAATTGACACATGCTGGCAAGATACAGTAAAAATATGGACAGTGAACAATAGACCAACAAGGCAATATGAATGCAATAATATGCAATATAAATATGTCACGTTTAGTTGTATCTGCAACTGTGCAATATTCATCATTGACTCTGAGCCGTTCAGTCAAATCAAAATGTGCAGATGATAATTGTAAATGTTATCTTAGTTCAAACATCTCCAATAAAGATTTATTTGGAGAGCAGATCAGGGGTCTAAATAAATATATATTTATGTTGCAGCAGTCTATATTTAAATGACTGATTTGACTGTTGAAGCAGGTTTAATATTACAGCTTCTGACGCTATGGCTTCAATGTATCCTACTTGCGTAGTCTGCGCTTTTACGATGGATAAAAGCTTTGGCAACTGTTTGTCTCACATAGTTTCCATTTGAATAAATAAAAACACTACGACAGGGGCGGCCTTGTAGTGAAAAGTGTAAAGTGACACTGCTCTCTACGAATAACAGCTCTAACCATTAAGCACCATGAGCTGGTCCAACTGTGGCAATGGTAATTCCTAATGCAATTCAGGAAATAATGTTCACTTTACTTTAAAATTTGCTGTCAGTTTGCTTAAGTTTTCAACTATTTGTATGGGATTCAGAGAGAACAGAAAACCTATACATGTGAATTATTTTCAAATTATGCTGTGATATTCTCGTGTTTGGCCTAATTGAATCACTTTGTAGGAGTAAAACTATTTTAATTTAAAACGAGACATTTTGCATGTTTTTAATATGTTAATTTAACCAGTGCTTTTATAGATTCTTTTGATTAGAGCTTATACAATAAACATGGTATAAATGAAAATTCACAATAGGTCTTTGAACTCTATTTTTTCTTATACTAGTTTAAAGGTGCTGTAAGCGGAATGGTCCTTTTAGCTAACTTCCTGTCAGTTACTGCAGTTAGCAGTCCCCTCGCTCGTCCCTACGTCACCACATTAATGCACTGTGGTCTTCAAGCAGCAAGTTATCTAGCATCATCTCAGATCCATAAGTGTGATAAAACATGATAAAAACCATCAAAACAGACATTGGGAAGGATTTTTACCTGCTTCGCCATTGTAGGCGCATAAACATTCACCAATCTGTTGCTCTGGCGTGCACCGGCAGTGAGACCATGGAGTGTATATAGTATATATGAGTGAGACGAGTGTCGATTTGTGGCGTTCTCTCTTCTGATTGGATAAAAATTTCAGGATACTACAATAAGTTTATTTGCCGATTACATGCAAAGCAGCTGACTGAGAGATCGGCTTTATGAAACGCGCACATTATGTAAGTGATCACTGTATGAATAAAGAGCGATTTTACACTTATATTAACACAAATAAATCGCTTACTTCACCTTTAAAGTTTTGTTAAAAAGTATCAGAATTACACCATGAAGGTCAAATTCACAGCAACTCCCCCTGAGGGCCTCGGTATTATGCTTCTGCTTCCGAGGCAGTGAAGGACTTTATTTCATTTCACATCTATATTTAGAGAGCTTATGAACTGCAACAGCAGATGGTCTGTGACCAGAGACAGAGGCCAGACTGTTACAATCCATTCCAGTAAAGGATATTTAGATTTTCCTCTCATGCCAAGTCGACGCGCTTTCATGTTCGGGAAGACATTTTTCATCATCTTTCCAAAGTCTGCGGCACTCAGTGGGTGGTAGTTAAGATTGTCGCAGAAGCTCCTAAAAGATATGAGACAGAATAAAAGTTATAATAGAAAAACACCATGGACCTTAGCGTCTTTCAGCTCTTTGTTTTGGTTTGTACAACCCATAACCTGTTTTGGTTAACTCTCACGGCTTTCATCAGTGTTTTTTTCAGCCGCAGCTGTTCTCCATAAACGAAAAAAAAAACTCTTATAATCCCACAGTACGCTCCCTGTTCAGCACCAAACAGCAGACAAAGTTGTTGACTAGCTGTTGAACGTAGCATTAAGCAGCTAAAGAGCCTGATATGTTTCTCAGGAGTAGGAGGAGACCAAAACAGAGCTACAACAGGAGTGAAGTGGTCAGAAATCCAAATTCATCCTAATGTTTTTTCGTAATTGCTGGTAGGTGAGTAAATAGGCACCTGTTTGTCGACGTATTCACGACCTATCAACTTTATGAGTTGATAATATGTGGATGTTGTGTTAACAGCTTGTTGTTTTATAATATGTTCTTGTTGTACATATTATAAAAAAAAATTTATAATATGTAAAGTTAAGAAAGTGGAATTACCACAGTAGGGTTTGAATCGTGACATTATCGTGACATATTGTATTGTGGTTGATTCTGTATCACCCCTATTCCCATTTTACATAAAGTACCCCTAACAGTTATATATCCACATAGACCATGCAGTAACATATGTGGCATAACCTGTAGTCCACTCATTGCAGCTGATTAAGTCCTGATTGTGCATCTAGAGGCTCAGTTTAATCTTTTTGATGACAATTCATATGACTGGTCTTAACAAATAAATAAAAAAATATTTAAATTAACAAGGGAAATGTGTGATTATCAGCTTTAAAATGGAATTGTGATTTGTGTTTCCATGTACATAACAAACAATTTCTTGTTGTTTTCAAGTGAAGCACATTACGTATCTTTAAAGCCTTTTCACCTGTCTATCCCAAAGGCGCCAATATTTCTGGAGGGCACTGTATTTCTGATCTGGTAGAGTTAAAAAGGCAGTTACATAACACTGTCCGAGCGTTTCAATGGCTGTCTCAGACTTTCCATTCTAATATTACCACCACACATGCTGCTCTCTGTGATTCCCATTCCTGCAGAGTCTATTTATATTGACGCTTCGGCCACCAGAGGAAGAATCTCAAACACACTGAACCCCAATGATAAATATTCAAATGAATAGTCTATAGTTATGTAAAGGGTATTATTCTGTGTTTGAAGTGTTCAAGCTGTTTGTTTCTACCTACTTGTATTCATCATAGACCTCTTGTTTGGGAAGAGAGGTCTCCGGGTATTCCTCTAAATAATTGCGGATCCAGTTGAACGCATGCATCTGCTGTGTGCGGCTTGATGACAGGGCGCTCTGGTCACTGAGGAAAGATGTGGATCATTGATCGACTGACAAAATGACAAAGCAAAAGATATAATGCTGTGACTTTAATCTCAGTCCTAAAAAAATCAATCAGCACAGCTAATCTAAACTCTCTGTGTGCTTAATGATTGTTATTGTAAACTTCTTATCATTCACTCTTTACTTAACGTACTATCATACAGCAGGTGTGTCCTTACCTTTTTTCAGTGCTGCTGCTAGGACCAGAAGGCAACTTAAGGTAGAGGTAGAGTTTTTCAATGTCTGAGAATTTCTCCACATCTTGCTGTAGAAAATTTAAAAAAGGGGATAGTTTAAATAAATGGCACTCCTTTTTTACCAGCCATGGATTTAAAAAGAAGAGGTATTCTTGTTTCACCTGCATTGCACACATAGTGATAGTGGGAGTGATTCTTGTATAGTTCATAGTTCAAAAGCATCAAGGTAAATTAGTGTTACAACACGTGTTCCATTTGGTTTAGCTGTGTCTGATAATCATTAGCAAATGTTAGCATGCTTTAGATGATGAACATGTTTTACATTTCACCTGCAAATAATCTGCATGTTATTGTTTTGTGATTGTGAACATTAGCATAGTGACATCTAGATCAAAGGCTGTAGACTCTTGGTCTAGACATACATCTGCCTTCATTACAGTAAAGGTTAAACAATGATCTTTGCCAACTCTAATGACAAATGTGACCGTAGCATCGAACATTCAAGATGCATCCAAATTTTTTTTACTTTAAGCCATTTTTAAGCAAAAGAACAATGTGCTAATTAAATACAAACAAATGCACAGTTATGATATTCTGCAAAAGACAGTGGACCTGTATCCTTGCATTAGACACAACACATACAGTTTGCCCAGGATCATGCCCGCACATTTTGGTTTTTGCACGATCACCTCACACTCATTCATACTTAGCACACTCAACACATGCCTCGAGTGAACTAAAACTAAACCTCCTCAGCACGACTCTGAGCTACAAACAGTCTTCAGGGTTTCCAACTGCGTTCTTCAAAGGAAAGAAGAAACATGATAGCACAGAGAAGAAGCTGTTTAAATTCTACTGGCAGATCTTGCTACTCTAAGCCTGTAGGAGTGAATTCAGTAACATACACAGAGCCTATAAAAGTTTTATTGCTTTACAACATTGACTCAAACTAGAGTTAAGGCGGTGGAAATGGATCTTTACAAAGTGATTTAAACTAGTTTAGTGTGTCTGCATTTTAAAGCACTTAGGCTTCACGACTTCTTATTCACCACACTTAAATCTTATTACTCCTCTTCTGAATTAAAGTTTGCAAAAAATCTCATCACACAGCTATGAAATTCAAACCATATACACCAAAATACATCAAACATATGACTTGATCGGGAATCATGTCCTATGTTTTTTCTAAAGGCCAGGACACACCGGTCCGACTACCCGAAAATGGAGTCTGCCCGTCGCGGCCCAAAAAGTGCCAAGAACACACCGAGCCGACTACTGACTTTCCGTACACTCTGCGCTTGCGCGGGACGTAATGTCTCCATAACAGCAGGCGGCGCTAATCTGTATTGTGGCCCAAAAAAATACGGAAGCCGGAAATGATGGGACAGCTCTCTAGACCATAAACATAGATAGATATACGTATTTATATTTATGGACCATAAAGAGCACCATTTTTAGCAGAGAGTGTCGAGCATGGTGTCGAGCAGTCAACAAGGGTTGATGCATGTGAGTACTCGCTGAACGAATCAAACAAACACATTAAAACAATGGCTAACTGTTGTTAGTTGTTTGTGCTACCCGCCTCACTTCCGGGCTTCACTGATTCGCTAGCCCGCCACCAATCAAATTGCTCCAACTGAAAGACTGCCCGCCGCTGAAAAGAAGCCCGACGACATCTACGACGACCAACGTCACGGCACACACCAAACAGATTGGTGTCCCCGCCCCTTCCAGACTCTCCGATGGCGATTATCGGGCCGGTGTGTCCTGGCCTAAGAGTTTCGCCCACATGTTTTAAGAAGACCCTTTCTCACATGAAAGTGACAAATGTCCATGTCTGAAAGAGGTTAGTTATTTTAAACAACGCCAATGACGTAAAAGTCTGCAAACTGGATTCTGAAGAAAGATTCTGGTGGTTCAGGCCAATGTGGAAATACTTGCGCGAAAACGTCTGATTTGTGAATAGGTAGACCCGAACATTCTCTGGGTCAGATTCTCCAGATATCTTCCAGAGTTTATGTGTGAAAAAAATGTCTCCATAGAGAATGAATGGAGAATCTGAAGGTTCAATGCTAGAGAGTCTGACATCATCACTAAAGTGGCAGCAGTTGAGAAAAAATTCAAAAGATCTTTCACTTGCACCTATTTCTCTTTCGAATCAACATGACACACATTTAATTCTGTGAGCTTTCAAGTAACAGGAAGTCCAACAAACTAGTGTGTGAACAATAATAGCCCCTCCCCTAGCCGCTCACCCAGCTGGCCCAATCAGCAAAGCAACAAGTGCCACACATGCACACGTCTGTAATGTATACAGTATGTGTGAAAGTTTCTTTAGACTCTGACCAGAAAACTAGAAAAACGTCAATATCTGTTAAGTACTAGTAATATTATTTATTATCTGACTGTAGAAAAATTGTCAAATCTGTGTGAGTCAGTATGGTGGCAGAAACTTCATCACGAAGACAAGCAACACAGCCAAATGCCCTGAACAGCACAAGTGAGGTGATGGATGAAATAGAAACTAAATACTCAAAGCTTAGCTGCTGCGATCATTACGCACCTATATTTATGACTCAAGTCATAACGATTGGGTTGCATTGCGAGTAATCTGGTTTCAACAAGGAAGAACAATGTATGGAATCAAAAAGCCAATATATCTGCTTCTGCTATATTAATTGTAATCCATTTTATGTCCCTATTGAGTCTGAGTTGAGGTCAATCATTAAGAAAACAAGTGAGGCACAGCTGAAATCTGCCAACCCATACTCAAAAACTGAGTGTGCAAGAAAGAGACTGGTGAAGGGTGAGGGAGGCCGGCAAGAGCAACTGAAGTTTTCAGGTGCTGAGACTGTTAAGAGTGCTTCACCAGTTAAAGCTTTATGTGATAGAAGAATATAGGAAAAACTACCCCTGAAAACTCATAAACTTACACAAGAGACTTTATTTAATTTCACATCAAAGTCTCCTGGAAGAGCTTCTATAGTCTGATGAGACCAAAGTTGAGTGGTTTCCCCTTTGAATGGCCTAAGCCAATAATTGGTCCAAGCAACACGCTGCATTAAATTGACTTCCAGCCAAGCAGTGTGGAGGAATGAAGTATAAATATACTGCATTCGTATAGCCGTACATTTGAGACACATGAATCCACTGCTGTTAAACCCTCTGCACGGACAGCTTGCTGCATAGATAGTCTATAGTCAGACATACAAACACTCCCATCACATGTCTTCACCATTAAAATATTCACCCTTTCTAATGGCTTCTAAGAATACAGATTACTCTGTCCATCTTCTTTGATTAACTTCTTTGTTGTTAGGGAACCAGCGCTCACCCACAGCTGAAGGTGACATACACTCAGTAATACAGTTAAATACTAAAAAACACATACATTTTAGAAGATCTGTCCATTAATGCTGTGTTTTATACATTGGCTGTGTTTCAAAGAAAATCCTGCTGAACCCTTGTTGTGTCTTATTCGGAGGACATCGCTGGCCTTTAGTGTGACTCACTTCCTGCTCTGCTGACCAGAACTGTCAATGTCTGTATGTTACCATGTCACCAGCTCCAAACAGTTAACTCCTTTAACCTTTTACCTTTCACTCAGGATTTTCTTACTCTTTAGGCATGAAAAATGGTTGGACAGCGTGGATTTAAGATTTCAACTTAAGGGCATATAGGTATACAGGACTTTTCTTTTTTTAATTCATAAACAGATAATATTTAACACTAGAAAATCAACTTTGAGCAAAATCAAAAAAATAATTGAATATACATTTGACCCACTCTCATTTTGTATCTGTTAAACATGAAGCTGGAACCTGGTCAGTCTGTTAGCTTAGCATACAGACTTGAGAGAGGCGGAAACAGCTAGCCCTGCTCTGTCCAAAGATTTAAGAAAAACAACCTGCCAACAGCTACATTTCACAAAAGGCATGGTAGGCATGACGACAAACAAAGTCCCAGACAACTTCCACTGACCATGGCTCCAGTGAATTTCTGGCATTGAGGGTTTCTTTTATTAAAAGCTGAAACATGAAACTGGGGGGTTGTGCAAAGTTTAATGGTATCTACAACGGCACCCTTACTGGCATTTTAATTCATCATAACTTTATCAAATCATTATTCAACATGAAGCCTACAGCTCAAATGAGGCTTCAACAATCACTCTCAAGGAGATACACATTGATAGTTTATGAATTAAGGTTTTATCGTCGGTAAACATCAGTGACAAATCCAATTTGATACCAATTTAGCAAAAAGTAAAGTACAACATTTGCTGGCTCTTGGTAGTGCTAGTGATAAGGTATTGTGTAACTCTACAACTAATTATATACCGTACATATCAACAACCCAGCATAGAATATTAATGGCCCCACAAAAGGTGTCTGCTTAATCCTGAGGATTTTAACGATTAGTCAGACTAACATAAAACGTGTTACAGATATTCTTTGTCCCCAGAGGATTCCTAATAGTGTTGGTGACACCAAAGGCCTTTTCTTTAAAAGGCTACTTAGTCTTTCAAAACCTGTTTGTATAATATCAGTGTCCTTTAGTTTGTACACAAGAAGCATTATAAAAATGTGACCGCTAGATTGTCATGTTATTGACTAACTAGTCCTGTAAAACTGCAATGCCTAGTCGATTGGAATAAAACTAATTGCCCACTATTTTGATAATCAGTCATTTTACAAGAAAAAGAAGGGCATATTGCATGTATTCAGGAGGTCTGTGTCAGAGGTTAATCCCTTGGTGTCATCATTCACACAGGCTCACTGCACATCAGTCTGTGTGTGTCCAATAACCGTGTGCATCACACAGACTTGACTTCTGTAGCCTCTGTGATGGTTAGACAAATATAACTTCAAGTTTAGAAAATAGTAAGAGTAATAATGAACAATTGGTAGACGACAGGTTGATACATTTTTATTTTTTTTAAAAGCTGCTTTGGATAATTTTACTGTCATATTTTTTTAATCCATCAGGAACCAATAGTGTTTAAGCTCTGCATAAAAGAATCCGACAAAAACTGACAAACAATTTTTTGCTATAAATAAAAAGGTGTCATTAAAATATATTGTAATAATTTGTAGGTTAAAAGTCAAATACTCACCATAATGTTTTCCACTTTTGATTGAACAGATTTGCTGCAAAATAGAGACATAGTATAAATTAGTATGATGCCGGTGTAAAATGATCGCCCATGTCTACAGTGTATTTATTTATAAAGCAGAGGAATGTTTGGTATGAAAGGACCCTCCCTTCAGCATCTCAGGTCATGTATCCCACCACCATGAATACATGTTGTCATATGGAGAGAGAGAAAGAGAGAGAGAGAGAGAAAGAGTGAGAGAGAGAGATTGTTGTAACATTGTGTCTGTCTGGATGCTTTTATCATCAGAACACAGTAATTCATTGGTTGTAACTGAGGAAAACTAACATTAGGCTATTATTTTAAATTCTATTTGCCCAAATGTTTTATATTGATTCCTACTATTATCCATAAAGTCATACTTATTGTATATTCTGCAATAGGAGGCCTATCATATAAGATATAAGATTGTATTGTGATTCTTGATTTTTATATTGACTGTGGTGAATTTTCATTATCGTGATAATGACAACTTTCACATGACTGACTTGAAAAAAGCTGTCTATCTCGCTAACTTAAGCCCCTTTCACACTTAGTTCCCAGCAAATGTACTGGTATTACATTCCTGCACATTGCCTGCACCACTATTGATTTTCACTGTTCACACATGCAGCTCATTCAGGCATAATACCATATCACTCTTGTTCACAAGTGACATGTGAAGCAATAGAAATATTTGCTTCTTAACTAATGCGGTGCATTAATTTTTGTCTGTTAATGTAACATTAAATGGCTCCAGTTTGTTTAGAGACAATTTAAATGCCTTAAGAATATTTTGATGATTATCAGGATACTATTGTGAATCATTTTTATTTGGGCCAGACGGATGATTCTAAATACCGTCCCATACCAACGACACACATAGAAAGTTCAGGCAAAAGGAGCAGAGCAAATTAACTTGTGCTAATCACTGTTTTTTGGAGGAATAGATTAAAAAAAATCAATAACTTCTCCAAATTTCGTTAGGTCAAATTCCTAATCTGCAAACACGTCAGCTTGAAGGCAGGCCACATTTAAAGGCTCTTACTCTGCGACACTGGGCAGGTCGGGAACCTTGGACGCTCTAAGCCATGACGAGAACAGTTCACTTTAATTCACTGTTACCAGGGGGCCAAGGATTTCATGGTGCTGTAAGGCCGCCATTAAGCTGTTTGTGAGGCAGATTTGGCAGGTAAGCTGAGTGACACCTAAGGCCTTTTCTTTAAAAGACTAATTGGATCAGAAAAAGGTAATCCTTCAAACCCTGTTTGTATTGTATCCTTTAATGCAGTCTCTAATTTGGAGGCTTGAATTGAACTATCTACCTATGTAGCAGCACCTCACCTCTCCATATGAAGACACAGTGATGGCATAGCTGCAAATGAACTTGCTGACCCACTACCAAGACGGTCTTTTCAATGAACCGCTCAGCAGCAGGTCGCCGAAGTGAACGTCAATATTTATGCTCTAATCCTCTTAAAAGGTTAGCGATTTAGGAAGCGGGAAAAATATCCTCTTTTGCAGTATGTTATTGACAAACTTGCACCGGCATAGGGACTCGCTTCTGTTGAGGTTTGTTCTGCTCTCTGACCTCTTGTGTTCTCTGGGACTGATTCAGCTTTTTTGCCATTTTATGGCTGTTTTGACATTTAAATGATAGTACTTGAGTTCATTCACATTCAGAAAAAATAGGGAGTTTTTTCAGTCAGTGCACAGCCTTAAATAACAGCAACCACATGCTGTATACAAGCATAATTGTTTTTTCTCAAATAAAATGCAAATCATCAGTATGTGTAAGCAGTTTTCAAAAGCACATCTTGGTGATCACAATATATTCTATTTGCATGCACGAGTTTGGAACAAAATTCAGTCTTTGCAACTGAGTCATGTCAGATCAATTCCCCCACACAAACCATGTACTGTAGATGATGTTGGTTTCGGCACACTGCTGGTCTTTTTATTTATGGAAACAGAGAGAACTCTGAAAAAAAAGTTACACCCTGTGTTCCAAACCACATACTTTCTTCTTCTTCTTCTTTTTACATAATAAATACTACAGCTGCCCTTAACAAGTATGTACTTTGCCTGCAGAATGCATATTTGGGACAATATTGTATTGCACTACTCTCATTACATTGCGCCTTCATTCATTCCATCCATATTCCATGGTTGTACTATTGTACTATCAGTTGATGGAACGTAACTTGCGCTGCACAGAGGATTGCGGATCAGAACACCCACAAAACTGTTTGCAAACAGCAAAAGGGTATATTTGGCATACTCCATTTGACATGCATGTATTGCACATCCTTAAATGTTTTCTGGCTAAGAAAATAGGATGGAAATATGGCTATTGGAACACACCCAATGTCAAGCATCAACCTTTAGCCAATCAGAAAACAGGGAAAAATAAGGCATCCTGCATTGAAAAAAAGCTATGCAAGCAGAAGTACCTTGCAAAATCATTTTACAACATGAAATAAATTATTATTACTGCATTAAAGTGTATAAAGCATATAACTGTAGTAGTAGATTGAGGTAATTTCTACTTGTTATACTCTTTGGTGATTTCGTATATCTGTTAACGATGTAGGCTTACTGGAATAGATAAGAAGTACCTCAACATTGTACTGCAGTGAAATGCACTTATAGTTATATTTCACCAATGACTATTTACTCTGAGATTTTAATTCCAATACGTCAGCTTCAACAACCAGCCCAAACACTCCTGGAACAGACGGCTACATATTTCCATAACACTGCGGTTCAGTTTTAAAGTAGGCTGATAGGTCTGAACAGCTGATAGACAGAGTCTGCAGGGAATCTACGCACACTAAACACTTGGATGAACTTAAAACAAAAAGTTCACATGCCCACAGAGTCAGTCACTCCTCCACTCCGTCTGATGAATGAACAAACTTAAAAAAAAACAGTCAAAGTTGATTCTCTGGAAATTTAAATTAGCATCTCAGAGTGGTGGAATTTGACAAAAATGCATTTAGGCTACACCAGTACTGTACTAAATACAGGTAATGGAAATATATTATTTTGTGGTAGCCTACTGCTGCCAAGTGTAGGCTAACACAGGGGTGCAACTTGAGACGTACAACATTTACTCAAGAATTTAACTTGTCTTACTTGAGTATTTCACTTTGACAATTTTACACACTGACACTTAAGTAGCCTACTTTTTATGTAACTCCATTAGAAAGCAACAGATACTTTACAAACCTAGTCTTCCTAATAAACCAAATGATCAGCTTTTCAAAAATGATGCATGGTTGAAGATTAAATTGCCTGCTTCTTGTAATGCTTGTAATTAAGTAGGCCTACTCCCTGCAGTAGCCTATTGCTACTTATGTAGGCTTTATTACAATAAAACATGTTTGTGAGAACACTACTTCCACTTCTGGGCACTGCCTTCATGACCAGAAGAACTAGGGAAAAGGCTCAGAGTAAATGGTATATTTGATGATGATTATTTCCCCATGAAGCATCAAACTAAGCAGAGTAGTATGTGAACACCTCACCAGATGGAGTTCTTGATCCTGAGCTGCAGAGCACTCGCCTCGGAGCCTTGCAGCCCGGGGAGGAGAAGGCCGGGCAGGCTCCTCGCCCCGCTGTCAAGTTGCTGCTGCTGGGGGTCCTCCTCGGCCATCACGACGGTGGGGGCTTGGGTCGGGACTGGACTGGGCTGGGCGGGACAGCAGGCGTGGACGGCTTTACTCGGGTTAAGTACCATTGACTGGAGGACGTTGCGATGCTAACGGGACAGCAGCGCGCCCTGTTGTTGTTGTTGTTGCCTCCCGGTCCTCCGCCGACATCGCGCGCTTCCCAAGTCCCAACACTCACCACCAAAACGCAAAACTACGCGTCGCTGTCAAACGAGACGTGCAGCATGGATATAAATACAGGCGGGAGTAAATAGCACAAGGACGGCTGGAAAACAACCAGCTAGTCCCTCCGGTGCGCTGTGCCCCTCACGTTATGGGATTTCTCTGCATGTGCATGCTGAGTAGTAGTTGCTGGGTAGGCGCATGCGCAGGATGTATGCCCCAAGCTTTAAAAACAACATGTAAGCAGAAGAAATCACTCAGCATGTTCCTGAATGAGAATTTGTGATTTTTTTTTATAGGCGGCTATGTGGTAGTGTTGCTGCCATAGAGGGCCATAAGGGTCATGGTCATAGTAGTAGTAGGTCTAATAAAACAATAATAATTTTAATAATAATTAATTATTATTTAAAGGTGCAGTGTGTGACATCATCAAGAAAGTTCTACAAAGTTCTAGAATGCAACACTCAGCTGGGTAACCCCAACCCTTTAGAATAATAACAGAAGCTACAGTGGCCTTTAAGGACAACAACAATTCTAAATTTTAAACAATGCACCTGATGACATTCCAACTATATGACACTTTCAAGATGGCGGCACTAGGCCTTGGTCCAAAATATGCAGAAATATGGACATATATGAGACCCTTTCTAAGGGAAAAAATAATAATTCAAAACATTTTTTTCAGCTATTATGCACTAAATTAAATGTACTTATGGATATTATAATTACTTTCTACAAAATCTGCTAGGAAATAAAACCCAAAATTCTACACACTGCAGGTTTAAATAATAACAAAAAAAATATATTTTGTGTGTGTGTATAAAACCTACCTCTTCTCAGTTAATTTTAGCTCACCACAAAATTTGGCCTTATGACATCCTTTCAACATTGTCGTTTTAATGTGAATTTGTTGCTCGATTATGTTATTTGCTTACTAAAACCCTTAGCATTGATGTTTTTGATATAAGTGTTTTTATTATTCTTTTTTAAATGTATTTTATTTGTAAAGAGTATTGGGACCATGCTGCATGGCGGTTCTGGCTTGTGATAGTTTAGTACGTTTTTTTTTTCAAAATGCATCACTAAAGCACAATATCCAATGACATGCAGATTTTATTATAGTCTAAGCTATGAATACTGTACTTAAATACAATAATTAGCTACTTTTTGCCCCTACATGAGTTTTCCCATGCTGCTTCACAGCAGACCAGAGGGAAATATTGTACAATACACACAGACTCTGTAGAAACTCATTTAAAAACTAAAAATCTATTTCGATTGTGTGAAGTTTGAATTATGTAGGCCTTTTTCAGGTTGGCAAAAGTAGAAGCCTAGTAATAATAGCAATAGCCTAGACATAGTAATACCAACCTGAATTGCTGGAGGATCCCTTTAATTAGTTTTTGAGCAAGAATTTGGCTCACTTCTATAGCCTATATTGGTTGGTATTTCAGTAGGCCTATTACAATGACAATAAAGAGATTCTGATTATAATGTATTAATTAATTAACCTAATCAGATTTTAACAAAGTTAGCTTTAATGTGGTCTGCCTGTGCAATACTACAGCTACCCTTACTCAACTTATATAGTCCTAGGCCTTCTATATTTTATAACCCTTTATATATTTTCATTTCAATTTTTAAAACATAAATTACAATCATACAGTTGGCCTATAGCACACCTTGCTGTATTGACACACAAAAAAACTGCAATAAAATAAATGTGGGGGGACGCTTGTCACTACGTAGTGGTTAGTTAGAGCCCACCCCGAAATTCTACAAGCTCGGAATTGTATTTTATATAGTTTTTATAGCCTAACCATTTGTTGATAGTTGGCCTTGAAATGTCCGTACAGGGACACCGTATCATGCGCGCGCTGGACATGTTGTTGCTATGCGACCAGAGCTGCGTCGGCTGGTCGGCTCCCTGTGTTTCGATGGCTGAAAGAGGTTTTGATAAAAGGCCCCGTCCGCCTCAAACCGGAGTCCTGCAGGTTTTTAGCTTAATTTATTTTATTGATCATATTCTCTCAGAGGTTTAGACTCTGTTTGTACGCTTTTGGATGAAGTCTAAATTATGAATTTGTTCGTAACAGGTGGAGTAGTGTCACGCACAACAGCCAACACGATATCAACACGAGCTAACTGTCCTCCATTATCTGTGTCTTAAGGCTAAAGTAGGGACAGACGAAGACCAATTATTATTTATGTCATAATGTTCTGATTTCTTTTGAGGAGCTTGTAACCTTCCACGAATAGCCTACTTGTGAAGATATGTCTCCCAATTTGTGATGTCTTTCGTTCCTGTCTTGTTACTTCATTTAGTTCAACTTTGTTTTTCCTCAGAATCCTGGGAGTGTTTGTTTGGTAGTAGGGGACAGTCCACATTAACTGTACATTTCACCATCTCTCAGCTTATTATTTTCTCATGTTCTGTTTAAATGGCACCAAATGTTGGTTCTTTTGGAAGTTCAATTTTTATTTTGGTAATGTGTGAGATATATTACTTTGAGATATATTTGATAGAGGGCTTCCAATACCATGCAACCTCTTTTATCTCTTTAAGAGCAGGGTCCCCCTGGTTAACAGGGTCGGTGCTAAAGTGGACTGGTGGTTGAAAAATAGCCTGTTCCCAATGAGGAAAACAAACTGCCAGTGCCATCCTTATTATATATAACAAACAAACCCTTAAAACAGTAAGACTTATGACCACATATTAAACATACTTTGCAAGACCTACACCCCCCCCACCCCCCTCCCCCCACTGCAGTTTCTAGTATTGGCCTGCTAATGTTTTTTTCGGGCTTAGGGTCAAATGCAAATCCATTGACGTTATTTAGAACTTAATTAAAATGTTACATTTCTATTTAGCAAATGAATGTTACAAAGCCTCCTACTATGTCTTGTTTAGGCAAAACGATCGTCGTCAAGCAGAAAGGCTGAGAGGTCCGAGAAGGATGAAGCGAGGCCGCAGGTAAAATCTGGATCTGGTCCAACAAAGAATCAAACAGACGACCTCTTTGCTAAGGAAGAACAATACAAGTACGTCAAGTTGCTATGACCACTTCTGATTCATTTTAACATAGAAGGTTTATGGCTTTTTAATGAGAGTTGCAAAATCAGCCATAAAATGTTCTCCATTTGGTTTCCCTTCAGACGCTTAAATGCAGAGCTGGAAGCCAAAACCACAGAACTGGTCAGACAGGCAGAACAACTGATGGTGAGCTATCAACATGTTCACATACTTTGAAAGTTTAAATATTGCAATATTTTTGTTTGAGTATCTTTAAAAGTAAACTTTGGCTCTTCACATTTTAGAATGAACAGAGTGAAGTTCTATCTAAACCTTTATCAACCCTCCTGCTCACCCAGCTTGAAGATGAAGAGGATTCAAGGTAATGATCTTTGGAGGTTTGGGCCTGCCACCAGAATTATTTAAGACTTTTAAGTGGTAAATGTTCTTGCTACCACTGCAAAATTCTACTTTTATTGCAGTAAAACACTCCGGACCATTCAAATATTCATGGTTAATTAAAGCAGTTTGAGAGAAAAATAACAAAAAATCATCAATTTCTTTCTACATTTGTGTACGTCTTTATCCTGCAGGATAATAAAGCCTCGTCAGGTCCCTGTGCAGGAGCCTGGAATGAAGGTATCAGTTGAGAATATAACTTGAAGGTTTATGTATTTCTGACACCTGCTGACACTTTTCTCAACAGAAACTACAGTAGTTATCCATGTGTAGAGTTTCAGGAATACTTTATTGATCCCAGAGGGGAAATTTGCACGCCTATACTTTACATTATACTTTAACTGTTTGCCATCCTTTTTCTAGGTGGTGATGAAAAAAAGGGTCCCGTTAACAACACAGAACATGTGTGCTGGCAAACAAGGAAAAGAGCCTCACTGTACAACAGTGTGAGTTTGACCATATACAATTGAAAATGCCATTTCCAACTATCTTTATTCATAAGAAAATCATTTGACATATAATTTGTGCTTAACCTGGCAGGGAAATGTTTTCATTTTGTCCATTTGGTTTTAGAGCTCCAAAGGCGTCGCATGTGGTGGATTCATCAGTTGTAGGAGATTCGTCTGACTGTTTCCTGGCAAAGACAATACGAAGCATGGAGGAGAGGATGGACGACACCGTCACCCATGAAAATGTTGTGGAGGATGTGGATTACGCTGGAGACAATGTAGGATCAGGTAAGGTTTATGTCAAAATGCAAAACTCATTTTTTGCCTTAGAATTACCAACATTATTCACAGGTATCTAACAAGTTAATTGAAGAGATTTTTTTTCTCTGTCATATAATCTTTGTTAGCTCTTTTAACCAGGATTTATTATACGCAAGTTTTGGATGTATTTTATGACAATACATTTTCTAACAAAGAGGATCAGTGTGAAGGTTAACACAGGTTGTTAAATGTACTTAGCAATGATATATATATATCAGGAAATCTTGCCACTTGAGAATCCTTAACAAATGTAAACTTGTGCTTTGCATTTACGATACATCTGTCAGAGCATTTGATATATTTGATGAGTTCTTAATTTAACAAAATCCTTTTTTTAATAGGCTTGGTCTGATTTATTTTCAATGCTGTTTTGTTTCCGAAGGCATTTCAGAAGCTCAAATACGAGTTCTGAAGGCGAAACTACGGATAATGCAAGAGGAAGTGGATCAACTCTCGAGTGAATATTTTAAGAAGGTACTGTGAAATGTTTATGTAAACTACTGTGTGATTCAAGTTGAACTGCTATTGCTCTTTCAGTCTGCTCATCAGCAGAGGGAGACAGAGCTTCAATGAAACCTGACACATATCTGAGTGAAAAGTTAATACATTACATACCTGGGGCCTCATTTATAACGGTGTGCGTAGAAACCTTCCCAAAACATTGCGTTCGCACAAAGCCAAGAATGTGCTGCGCAAAAAAAAAGTTGAGATTTATAAAACTGTGCTGCGCACACTTGCACGCAATCTTCCCTTTATAATTACCCACCTGCGGTGAATTGTGCGTGGACGATCTCCGCCCGGTGTCATCCCACTACACCTCCCAGTTTCATCCCACAATCTACCATACATGGCGAATGCTAAATAGCTCCTGAATATGATAACGCACTTAATAAGCACAGCATTTTGACTGACATGAGGAAAAAAGGGAGGCAACCGGCCGCAAAGAAAGCGACTGGGAAGGAAGAAAGCCCGTGCTATGCGTCGCTGTAACTGCCCCACAAACACAAACACACGCGCGCGCTGATCACACATCATGATTGGCACAGTCGTTATAGTCTTTGTTAAGCTGTTTTGCCCAACTTTGTACTGTATGAAATATCACGTATTAGCGAACCTGTAGGACTAGCCTATATGTAGGCCTATATAAAATGTGTTGTGAGAAGTGAAATAATGCATTAGCCTATAGTATATTCCAAAGCATTGTTTCCCTTCCATGAGATCAACACATTTCCAACAACGTCAGATTATAGTTTAAACTTCGAGGGTTAGTTGTTATGGGAAAGAGATGCATAAAATAATTAGCTAAATTCATAACATGATTTTATCTAACGAAATATATAGTTTTAATTAATATGGTTGGCCTTAACTTTGTACAAAACTACTTTTTACACACAGCCTAAAATATAGACTATTTGCTCTCCCGCTGGCCACTCAGGGACACACCTCCCGACGTATATGATATTATTATAGAGTAGAAATATAAGATTCAATTTAAAAATATAACCAAAATATGTATAGACCTACTTGATAAGTAAATCAACCTACATCATTACTGCATGCCATAGACAACAGTAGCCTATATTCGCAACAATAGGTACGCACATATAATTGATGAAATATATTGGGTGCCAAGGATATATGTGTTTTTCCGATGACAGAGCTTTATTTCGTGGTGTTGCCATTGAGTGTCGCTGATTCCCCGAGTCAGGAAAACCTTGCGGAAGCTCTACGCATGGTCAAAAGTTGGCGTGGGAATATGCACACTTCTCCGCAAATAATTATTTTATAAATACCACCGGTTTGCCAACGCACATTTCACCGCACATTCTGCCTGTCTACGCAAGGTTTTTGTGCGCAGCAAGCTTTATAAATGAGGCCCCTGATCCCTCGTGTTGACATCATCATCATGCTTCCAGTCATGATGTCTCTTTAGTACACCAGAATATAAAACACTGGTGGTCACATACTTGTTGTAGAATCCTTGTTTCTAATAGATGGTTTTAAAATCAAATATTAAATATATTAAATGTTTCTGTTGTTACAGGATGATGAAAACGCAAAGCTTAGTGTAAAAATAAAGGAGATGGAGGAGGATCGAGCCAGACTGCAGAAAACTACAAACATCCAGCAAACACAGATTGAGAAGCACAGAGCTTTAGCAGAGGAGTCGGCCAAGAAAAGTGACGGACTTCAAGTGCAAGTGTCCGCTTTACACAAGGTCTGAGAGCAACTTTCAAATTCCTAATAAGAAAGTGTGAGATGTTACACCAACTGCCATTGAAATATTGAGAGGTTCTCTTGCCTGATAACCTCCTGCGTTTTTTTGTAGGAAATCCAAAATCTGAACAGAACCCAAAAACAATCAGCGGCGGTCCACGGCACGGTGGAGGTTCGTCTGAACAGAGCTTTGGAGGAGGTGGAGAGGTTGAAGACCCAACTGAACAAGTTGAAACTGACAAACAAGGTAGATAAACGGCAGTCCTGATCAACACATACTTTTACTTTGATTATTTTAATTCACCAAAAGGTGACTCATTGCAGGATTAGCCAGAACAATAAAGTTAAACAAACAAAAATACAGCATGCAATGGTTAAACCTAAAAACAAATCTGATTAATGACAATTGCAAATAATTGAATCTTTATTTGTTTTCATTTATTTTCATCTATAATATACAGTGCTGCTTGAAAGTATGTGAATCCCTTGAGCCCCATTATATGAAATAACAGATGTTTGTTTATCAATTAAAAAAAAATCTTTTTCGGAAATCAATTGTTAAAACAGATACAGGGGCCTTAACTGACCTGGTTTTATCTAGTGCCACCCAATTTCTTCCCTAAAGATCTCTCATTAACCCTTGTGCCACCCTTTTTCTTGTTTTGGGGAGCATTTTGACTTATCAGTAAAAGCTGGAGTAAATGGATAATTCAGATAAATGTGGGTAAAAAGTGTAATTTTGGTGTCTTAAGTTTGGAATGCATGCCTAATATCATCACATTTACATATGTCTGTCAACATGGCTATCATTTGAAAAAGAAAGGTTTTTTACAAGTTTTAATGGTATCAAATTGGGTGTGAAGTTTGGCTGTCTGTACACACACACACACACACACACACACACATAAACCATAATTTCTCAATATCTACAGTCAAAACCGAAATTATTCATACCCCTGGCAAATTTTTACTTAAAGTTGCTTTTATGAAACCAGCAAGCTTTTTCTTGATAGGTAATGACACAGGCTTCTCCCAAAAGATAATAAGACGATGTACAAGAGGCATCATTGTGGGAAAAAATATTTTTTTCAGCTTTTGAACAAGAAGTGGCATGTCCAAAATTATTCATACCCTTCTCAATAATCAAAAGAAAAAGCCTTTATTTGCTATTACAGCAATCAAACGCTTCCTTGCTGACCATATTTTTGTATGTTTACACTAGTATTTTTGACCATTCATCTTTAGCAATGAGCTCCAACTCTTTCAGTTTGGAGGGTCTCACTGCCATCACCCTGATCTTTAGCTCCCTCCACAGATTCTCAATTGAATTCAAGTCAGGCCTCTGGCTGAGCCACTGTAAAACGTTAATGTGTTTGTCCGCTAACCATTTCTTCACCACTTTTGCTTTGTGTTTTGGGCCAACATGTATTAGGCTAACATAAGCACAGCCAAAGTTATTCAAAAAACAAAAGAAAAAAAAGGCCAAAAGGCAGAAAATGGTCCTAGGGTGGCATGAGGGTTAAATTGGTCCATTTCATCACTCAATTTGGCCCACCTGAATGTGTTTACCTGCTCGATTTAAGCAATGCAGCTCAGGTTTCACAAACTTTTGCACATACAATAGTTGGCAATTTGTTTGATCTGTTTTAACAATCGATTTCCGGAATTTTTTTTTTTTAATTAATAAACAAATATCTGTTATTTCATATAAAAAATACTGGTATTGAGAAAAATGTATGATTAATGGTTAATCTGAATAAAATTCCAAAATGCTCAAGGTTCACATACTTTAATGCAGCACTGTATATTCCACTTGTAGAGGCCATAGCAGCTCAATGTAAAGCTATAGAGTTCACTAAATATATTTACAAAGCAATTTAAGTGAGTGTCTTAATTTTATGATCAAATAAGTATGAGTAAAGTAAGGTAATGTCCTAGTGCTAACATCAGATAATGCATCCTTTAATTGGAATAATCATCTCCTGCACAGTGACATTGAAAAAAGGTGTGACAGTTCAGTAACTTCACACAACATAAAGTTACATAAAGCACTTTTTACAACTGTATTTCAACATGTTTTTGGGGCGACTGTGGCTCAGGTGGTTAAGCTGGTTGGCCAATGATCCTAGGGTTGGCGGTTCGATCCCAGCCCGGCCACTTGTGTCATGGTCGTTGTGTCCCTGGGCAAGACACTTCACCCACCTTGCCTCGTGTGAATGTGTATGACTGCTGTATGTTTGAGGTGGTGGTCGGAGGGGCCGATGGCGCTGAATGGCAGCCTCGCTTCTGTCAGTCTGCCCCAGGGCAGCTGTGGCTACTATGGTAGTTTACCACCACCGGTATGACTGTGTGTGAACGAATTGTCTGGAACCCTGTAAAGCGCTTTGAGTATCATGAAAGGCGCTATATAAATCCAAGCAATTATTAATTATTATTATTTAATTTTACCGTGTTTGCAAACAGGATCTCAGACACAAGTATTAATTTGTACTTACCTTCTACTAATTTCTTCTACTAAATAAGGACAAGACAAGCGAGCAACATCAGAGTAGAGAAAATCTACTTTCAGAAAACAAAATGCTAAAAAAACAGAAGGCCGAGCTCATCGTGGGTTTCAAGAAGCAGCTCAAGCTGATCGACATTCTTAAAAGACAAAAGGCAAGTTTCTCCCTCAGTACCCTGGTAAGACATGACCTCTTCATAGTTTTTTAATGTAAATCTTAACTGTCATTTTCTTGCTGTTTAGATGCATTTTGAAGCAGCGAAGCTGCTGTCGTTCACAGAAGAGGAATTCATGAAAGCTTTAGACTGGGGGAAGTCATAATCACATTTAGCCACCAGACAACCGCACATCTTTGATGGAATGATTTTAATGAAGTTCCTGTCAGCACAGTCCTAATAAAAAATACCTCTCTGAATCCTGTTGTCGGTACTTAATGCTTAACGAGTGCTGTTTTGAATACTGAGAGATAGAGAACACTATGGTCACTGAAATTGCTACTTTGTTGAATGTTACGTTGCACACTGCCCTCTAGTGGCATAGCAGTTACATTTCAGGTGAAAGCATTAATCCTCGCCTTCCCAGCCGTCTTCAGAGAATACATTTTCCTGACGTGACTTAAAGTGTTTCCTGAATTCTTCATCAAAATGCTCCAGGTCATCTTCACGGAGCAAGCCCTGAAAAATAAAAGCACTCGCGATCACACACACTGGATCTATCTACAGAAGATATGAAGCTGTGTTAAATCATGTAATGTTATGTCTCATACACTGCCAAGACTCGTACCTTTGGAAGATATCCAAGGAGTTTTGTCGCGTGGTGTTTAAGAAGTCGCTGCCTCTCTTCTTCAACTATCTGTCTACGTATGGCCTCCCTCTGCTTCTCAGCCGTTCTTTCTTGAACCTCCAGTTCCTTTAAAATAGAGATCAATGTTACCATCAAAGCAGCACAATTCAGATCTGACATTACAACTAAAGATGACACTTATTCTTGACACAGAAATGCACACAGAAATTTATTTTTACCATGTCTGCCTTATGCCGCTGTTTTCTGTCCTCTATCAGTTTCTCCACATCGCGCCTGTGCTCAAGTTGCTTCATGCGTCGTTTCTGGGCGTTCATCTGCTCTATGCGATCATCCTCTGCAAACTTGGCCATCATGACCTTCCTGAAGGCCTCCTCCTCTTCTCTCTCTGCCTGCTTCTGTATCTCTTTGAAAGCCGTCTGCTGCTGGCAGATCTGCTGCATCATCAGTCGCTCTCGGATTTTCTTCTCCATCTCGTCCTGTTAGACAAGGGTTTTGAAAAATTGTCAGATTTTTAAGACTTTGGCACAGATGTTTGAAAGGTGAAGACAGTAAAGCAATGTTACATACGAGTTCTTTCTGCCTGGTAGCCTCCTCTTGTTCTTCCAGACAAAGCTCCTCGCGGACTCGCTCCATCTCCTCACGCTGCTGCCTCTCAGCTTCAATCTTCTCAGACAGCTGGAGGACAACAGAGAGCGGTCATATTTGGTGCCAAATGTAGGGGTGTCATCGAATAAACAGATTTCAGAAGTTTTCTCAACTTGTTTATGCAACTGCTCCTTTGCTGCTTCCCTCTCTCTGACTTTGGCCATTCTGTCCTGCTCCATGTGCTGCTGATTGCTCGCAAACTCCAAGATGCGCCTGTTCTCGGCCTCCATCTGCTCTTGCTCCATGCGTCTCCACTCGGCCTGCTGCCTCTTGAATTCATCAATGTGCTGCTGAGTGGCTTTGACCTTCTCCATTTTCAGCTGTCGCTCCCTACAAGAATCAACATTGTTCTTAAAAACCTTAAAGGTCGGGTCAGCGACTCTTGAGAACGCTTGTTGTCAAATTCATTTTGTGGTCAAAATCAGTGAACATCGCGATCCACTACCTGTCCGTAGTGTCTGTGCCCTGAAAAATAAATCCAGCGTAAATACACAACCCAGGCTCTGTAAACAGGCCTGTTGCTAACTACTGTTGGCCTCTTGTTGGCATGCCATTTGTTTACATACCAGTTTACAGAGCTGAGGCTGTGTATTAACATTTAATTTTTTTTCAGCGCATACCCAGTATGGACATGAGGACATATAGGGGAGAGTGGGGGGAGCTGTGCCACTGTTTACTCAAAGTGACTTTAAAGTGAGGCGTTGACAGTAATGTCTCCAACTAAAATATGTACGTATATTTCAGGATGTGGTGCATCCCAGGCAACAATAACTTTGGATCTGAAATAAACTGTTTTAGAAATATAGCTTTCGGAAAAAAAAGATGTCTAGTGGTACAACTTGCCCCCGGTGCAGGGTGAGTTGTGCCTTTGGAGAGAATACCATGGGGCAAATTGTGCCATTGATATATATCTCATAAACTGTAATGCCAAATCCATTAGACAATTACTCATTTAAGGTGTATTTAAAGTAAATATTTTACAAAGATTGAAGGTCAATTTTCTTCAACAAGGCCTAGCAGATCTAGGTGGTTTTACCTGCAAAGCTCACAATGACAAAGTCACCATCATCATCTTTCTGGCCATCTGAACTCTCATCAGTGGTGTTGTTAAGTGGAATGGAGATGTCAGTCTCTTCTGAGCTACTGTAGACAATCACTTTTTTTATGGTGGCCAGCTTATACAGCCATGCCACTGGCACAACTCTCAGAAATGTACTTCGCAGTAGCTGCTCCATGCTTGCCAAACCAATTGCCACCTGACATACATGATTCCCCCTCCATTTCTACCTTTTAAATCAAGGCTCAAAACCCATCTGTACACCCTGGCTTTTTCTCCATTAACTATCTTACCTCAGCACTACTATTATCTTTGTTTATATGTGGATGTATGGGCTTTATGTCTTTTATTTTTGTCATTTTACCTTCATTGTTTACCTACTGAATGCACTATGTACAGCACTTTGGACAGTACAAATTGTTATAAATGTGCCTTTATAAATACATTTTACTTACTTACTTACTTTTAACTCACCCAGGCCCTTTGGCACAAATCACCCCAACCCCAGAATTTTGGATAATTAGCATGATGCAGCAGTTTAGGGCTGACATTGTGCTAACTGTATATAGACTCAAGGTGTAGCATACTAAAGCACTAAAACATGTGTCAAATGTTTTCAAACGTGTCTATAATTGTTCAGACACAATAATCAAAAAACATTGATTATAGAAATTTTACTTGGAAGGCAAAACACATTTTTTAAAATGTGCTTTTATTTTATTCCACGTGTCTCCCTTCTTTACAGGATGAGTCAAATGGATGGCTCTTCTTAAATATGTGGTCACATTTCCAATTTCTTTTATGGTTTTCTAGAAATAGGGGTTTTACTACTTCCCTGCTGGCACAACTCAACCCACTCTCCCTTACTGATTTTGACAACAAAACACCACCAAATGTTTTCATGAGGAAAATAGTTGTCGCAGGAAAATAAAAGTATGTACAATGTTAATTGTACAAGTAAATTCAGTGAGCCCCGGATTGGTAACATTCTATGAATGAACAACTGTAGTTTCTTGAATTTGACAGGCTAGTATGATCATGCTGGATTCAAATCAGCCCCCCCCCCCCCACTTTCATCTCTGTCCCTCTGCACGTCAATAAAACCTTGAAATTGCAAAAAGAAAATCCTAACAAAAAAATAAAAATTAATGTGATTCGGGACTCACATTTGATCCTCTTCATAAATCTTCCTGACTATCTCGTCCACCAAGAGCTTCTCTTTGAGGAAACCTTCGTAGGCCTCTTGTCTCTGGTGCTCCTTCTCCATCAGCTGCTGATGCAAATCTCTCTGATACTGCGCCAACTCCTCCTGGTGTTTCTGATCCAGGATCTGCTGCTCGGCGGATGTTCGCTCTTGTTCCCGTTTCATCTTGCGACCATAGTCTGCATCCTCACGCTGATCAGAGTCAGACAAAAGCCACATACACAGCATACTATGGTCTGTAGGTTTCAGGAATATTATCTATTTAGAATTTCCATTTGAAATTAAAGTTTCCGGGGTCCATAGTCAGATGATGCATAAAACTGTACACAATGTTAAGTTTCTCAGTGCATTTTCTATATTTAATAACTTTGGATCTCTGCATGGTGGCTATTTTGTGAAATAAAGCACAATAAGCTATTTAAAGTTAGATATTTTGAAGAACAGAATTAATCTTTTCTGACCAGCGGTTCATAATTGTTAGTTAATGATTGAGGACAATGCTTACCAATGTCTCAAACCTCATGGCTTCCTGCTCTGCAATCTGTGCAGCTCGTTCCTTATTTAGATACGCAGACTTCAGCTTCGACTCCAACTCTCTGAGCTCCATGCTGAAAATAATATACAGTAACTAGAAAAAATCCCACAGAGATTTTAAAAGTATGGGCCCCCCCTGCGCCAACCGCCAGCCCCGCATCCTCGGGGCCCCACTGTCTGGCCGGCTGGAAACGCTTTCTGAAGACGAGTCCCAAGTTGGGGCCGATCGAACAGTATGTCGTGGCATATCAGCAGCAAATGTCCAACTCTCGCGAAGACGTTTTGGTCAATGGCGGCCAAGTTTTTTTGAGCTATCTCTCTAAAACTTTATACACGTGTGTATGTCGGTCTCCAAAGGCTGTGTATACAATTTGGTGATGATAGGTTGGAAATCAATAAAGTAGATGGCACTTGACTGTATTTCAGGTCATGCAAATCACGGAAGAAAATAAAATATTGGCTGACCCGAATGGTCCAAGAGGCTTTATTGTAGAGCACCATTGATGAATGACCAAATCGTTACTTGTACATAAACACACCCCCTGGTCTAATGACGTTTAATAACCATACACACATACAGTGTTTGTCAGAGGAATTTGGGAGACTGTGTTGGGGACCCTGGACCTTCTAGGGGGGTCTAGGGGGAAGAAAAATGTGGACCTTTGACAGTAAAATTCATCAATCTGGTGCACTTTTAGAAGAAAACTAAGGCACTGAATAATGTTATTTAAAAAATAACCAAAACATTTACTGGCTTATGATAGGCCCCTGATCTCCTTGCAAGGGTCAGGGGGCTATCATGAGCCAGTCAATTATCTCTTTTTTTGGAATGGCATTGATCGGGGGCCTATATTGAGCTTGTTAAAAAAAAAAAAATAAGAATTAAACTTGTACCCGCAGTCCGACGGCCCTGATAGGACCTATGGTCAATGAGTTATGGCCAATTTGCTAATAAGCTCCACCACCCCTTCATACACGTTTTGGTCAATGGCGGCCATGTTTTTCAAGCTATCCTACTAATATTTAACGGACATGTGTATATTAGTTCCCAGAGTCTTCGTGAGAAATGTTGTGTTGCTACAGTAAAAATTTAGAAAGTTGTGGTTAAAACCATGTTTTTCAGTTTATGCTAATAAGCGCAAAATATTCCCAGGCGGACTTATATGGTCCCAGAGGCTTTTTTGTAGAGCACCCTAAAGTACATCTGTGTGAGAAATTTAGAAATAAGAAGTAAGAAGAAGAACTATGATGGATAACAATAAGTTACGTAAATATAGTTACATACTTAATATAGGGAAGATGCAAAAGCAAAGAAATACGACTCAAAAGTAAAAATTACTGCATTTGCATATTGACAGAATTTACAGCGATGAAGTCAGTGTGCGTACCTGTTTTCTTTAATATGCTGCCTCATTTTCTCTTCTCTTTGCGTCTCATGGTTGATGCGGGCCAGCTCTTTAGACAGTCTCTCCTCTTGTTCAAGTTGCTTTTCTCTGCTTATTCTATCCTCCTCTGCCTGTGAGTCATATTTGTCATAGTTAATTCCTTGTTAATGCAGCATAGTGTCGTGTAAAGCAATGCCTTTTGCAATACGTTTGGATCTTTATTCACTGATGAGTCATGGATTTAACATGTTTATGGCAATTACAGATAAACATAAATAAATGAACCAACCGTTGATACATTTAGACTTGGGAATACTATTTGTCACAAACATATGACTTTTACCTGCCCATCTTGGGAGGTGGACAAGATTCTGAATGCATTATTATTCATTAAACGCCTTTTCATTTTGGCTTTACTATAGCAGTACTACAACAAGAGGCCGTTTTACCATCATCATTACACATATTTTATTTGCATACCAGGATATTGG
This sequence comes from Ammodytes marinus, assembly GCF_949987685.1. Classification (NCBI taxonomy): domain Eukaryota; kingdom Metazoa; phylum Chordata; class Actinopteri; order Uranoscopiformes; family Ammodytidae; genus Ammodytes; species Ammodytes marinus. The sequence goes on from NC_137230.1 coordinate 16,794,083, forward strand.
CTTGTCATATCTATCTATCTATCTATCTATCTATCTATCTATCTATCTATCTATCTATCTATCTATCTATCTATCTATCTATCTATCTATCTATCTATCTATCTATATTCCTGCACAACAGAAAGAAACACAATAGGCCTACCTTCAGCAGAGTGCTCTCCATCTGCTTCTCCCTGAGCTCCTCCTGCACCTGTCTCATATGTCGCCGCTTCTCGAAGCTCTCTTCACCCCGCAGACTGGCCTGTTTCTGCCGCTCTCTGTCCACGCGTTGGGCCTCCTGCTGCCTGTGCTGCTCCTGACTCTGCCGCTGAGTCATCAGCCTCTGCTGCTGGTTGTACCAGTTACGACTCTGTCCCCGTGGAAAAGACACAACAGAAGAACACTGAACATACTGCACAAAATAAACAGTTGGGTAACTTAGCGGCTCTGTTTGTAGCAAGCTACTGTCAACTCGAGAGATTTACCATGTTTCCGTGCTTTCCGTCGATTCCCACCTTCTTAAATCAGCTGCTCTTAGCTCGTTAATTCATTTCTAGGCTATAGATAACTTTAACTTGACCCTAGTTTCCACAAAAGTGACTATTTATCCGTAGCTAATCTGAGGTGTTGAGGGCTATCCCCGGTTGTTAGGTGTTGTCTTGGGAACGCCGCATGTACGCACGGTCAGCCAATCAAAATCAACGTGGAGAGTGACGTCAGGTCCGGGAAATTCAAGTCTTCCTCACATCTCACAATTGTCTTTTATTTCAACTCTTTACATCTATATTGTTAATGTAAAATTGCTTTATTTAAAGCTGGGGTATATGATTTGGGGAGAAAATAGCAGTTGGGATAGAGATTCGAATCCAAATACCTCAACCACTCAACTTGTTCTCTTTGGTCCCTCCCCTATGGTCCCTCCACGCTCTACTACACCAACGATGTCGGTGCCAAAGTGAATGGACAGTCCCAACAGCCAATAAGAACAGAGAATCGGATTTTTTTTTTTCAAAGAATCGGAGCCTCGTTCTGATTGGTCAAAGTGTACCGCTCATGTTCACTTTGACCAATCAGAAATCATATACCCCAGCTTTAACAGAATATGGAAAGAGCCAGGGGTAGAAACAAAGTAGACTGCATGTGTCAGGAATATAAAGCCTATTGTTATCTTATCAGAGCTCTCCACAGTCCAAAAAGTCAGAATTAACATATTATTGGTGATGTTGATGGATCACTTTCCTGCTAAATGTTTGTCCTTAAAGCTGGGGTACAAGATTTCTGATTGGTCAAAGTTAACATGAGCTGTACACTTTGACCAATCCAATCAGAGCAAGGCTCCGATTCTCTGTTCTTATTGGCTGTTGGGACTGTCCATTCACTTTGGCACAACTTTGTTGGTGTAGTGTGTCAGGGAGGGACCAAAGAGAACAAGTGGAGCGGTTGAGGTATTTGAATTCAAATATCTATCCCAACTGCCATTTTCTCCCCATATCCTCCACCCCAGCTTTAATTGTAATGTCTTGTTCATGTGGTTCTATTTAGTCACAAAGGTAATTTCCGAAATGATAAACCTTACAATAGCAACATTTAGAGAAACAACACTGCAACCTGTTTAGTTAAGATTTATTTACATAACAGAAACAACATCCAAACCCAGTGGTTAATTGCTCTCTGAGAAAGGAATGTATTCAAAAGCAGACTTAAAGCAGCGACATGTACAGTGCCCTCATAGACATAGATGCATTTACAGTACTGGTGTGCCTCCACAGAGTGTATTTACAACAGATGTGCCTTAAAAAACTACAAAATGAGCAATAATCTTTCAAGTAAAGTAAGAAAAAGAAAAACAATCCAATGGTATATAATAGTCCCACACCTAAAAAAAAAAACTTAATCAACCAGCAGCTGGGACATAAGAATCAATGACAGATACTGGAGTTTGAGTGTCCTGACCTCCACCAAGCTAACGTTTACACATTTCTTTTACGAACTGACACTTTCAACACAGCTAAAAGTAACAATAAAATCTACTTGAGTAAGGCAGTATACATCATGTTGTTAACTAGTTTTCCATCCAATACCACCTTCCACTTTTTTGTATCTATGCCACACTACTCACAAAGCTGTCGTGATCCTACCAACCTACTGCAATATTGTTTAATGGTTTAAAGCAACTTTGTGAGTTTTTGGATAAATGTTCAAAACCAGCTGGTAACAATAAACCTGCACCACAGAATCAACTATTTCTGCCAAAAAAACAGGATTTTTTTTCTGTAAACAACGCATACATTCAGTGATAGAGTATGCTTTTGCAGTAGGAACCTCAAATTAAATAGAATATGTGCAGCTAAAGAAATCATTTCTCAAAATATAATACAATAAGGGCAAACCACAAAAAAAAACAATGTTGGTGACCTAGGGACCCAAACAAATCAAAGCAAAGCCAAATCAAGATCCATACAAACATATAAGGGTGAAAGGAAGATGTTTTTTTATTCATGAATGCAAAAATCTATTTAGGTAACAGAAATTTGACAGAAGAGTGGACTAAATGTTGCTTCTTCTTCTTCACAGGATAAGTAATAAACACCAGCAACATCATCAAGTTTGATATTTATAAAAGGAACGATGCTGAGGTCTGGTTGATGAAGCAGTAATCTTAAAATCCATAGCTGTGCAGTCTCCTCATGTGTCATAGTTGATGTACAGGTTCATTCTGATTTAGTTTCTTGTTGTTCCCTGGTCTCGGGCTCAGGGAGCTGGTCTCTGAACTCGCCGGTTTCTGAGTTTAGATCAAAAACGCATTCTGGCGTACAGGAAGGCGAAGAAGCAGTTACCAAGGTCTGCTCTGATAGTTGCTCAGAAGAACTTTCCACCACGCTTATTTCCGTGGATCCCCTTTCCCGATCATCTGTTAACATCGGTTCTGATTGTGTTTGCTCGACAGCTGCGAGGGCGACACTTTCAAAGAGGCTCAGGTCCATTTCCTTGGGTTTTACAGTCGGCACCGGTGCCAAGACGTTCAAGACTTTATCTGACTGCCTCAGGGCGAGATGCCTGCACGAAAGCAAGAGGACAACATCACATGCAGCATTTAATTATGTGCTTTCATCAGCCAACAAACAAATAATAAAATAATGTTTGGAAGCAGTACTGAATATTTGATAAATATGCCATACTTCATGAAAATATAGTTTAAAATTAAACCAATGTGTGTAAAACATAAATAGTCATGCCCGAAATTATTCATACCCCTGGCAAATTTTGACTTAAAGTTACTTTTATTCAACCAGCAAGTTTTTTCTTGATTGTAAATGACACAGGCCTCTCCCAGAAGATAATAAGACGAAGTACAAGAGGCATCATTGGGGAAAAAAATATTTTTCAGCTTTTATTTACATTTGAACAAAAAGTGGCATGTACAAAATTAATCATACCCTTCTCAATAATCAATAGAAAAAGCCCTTATTGGCTATTACAGCAATCAAACACTTCCTATAATTGCTGACCAGCTTTTTGCATGTCTCCACTAGTATTTTTGCCCATTCATCTTTAGCAATGAGCTCCAACTCTTTCAGTTTGGAGGGTCTCACTGCCATCACCCAGTGATCATTAGCTCCCTCCACAGATTCTCAATTGAATTCAAGTCAGGACTGGCTGGGCTACTGTAAAACGTTAATGTGTTTGTCCCCTAACCATTTCTTCACCACTATTGCTGTGTGTTTTGGGTCGTTGTCCTGCTGAAATTTCCACGAGTGCCCAAGGCCAAGTTTCAACTGCCTGATGATGATGTTGGGAATATTGATACATTGCTCTTTTTATATATACTATTGACTCTTGTACTTCGTCTTCTTATCTTCTGGGAGAAGCCTGTGTAATTTCCAATCAAGAAAAAAACTTGCTGGTTGAATAAAAGTAACTTTAAGTCAAAATTCGCCAGGGGTATGAATAATTTCGGGCATGACTGTATGTATTTGTTTTGTGATTTTGACTTAAAATTGAGAATACAGGACACATTTGTAGCTATAGCAGAAAAAGAACATGGACTTGTATTACAGTTTAACTGTAATAACATAGAAAATGTTCTTTGTACATAGTCAAGTGTTTTAAATAGATAGAATACAGACGAATGACAGGATGTAATGTCGGAGTGAATAGTTACTACTCACACTTGATCTTTGGCTTTCATATCTGTGGGTCAAAAAAACGAGACAACCTATTCAAGAAACTTGTAACACAAGACGTAGCACTGACGGTTGTTACATGCAAGAAAAACGACATACCTTTCTCCTGAATGACTTTGCATGTGTGATCTGGTCTGTCGGTTAAATGTTTAGTCATCCGGTCTGCACCTGATGCGTTCACCAGGAGGTTACAGTTGAGACAGACTAGTCTCAATCTGGGGAATAACAACAAAACAACAATATAAGGTTGTGTTGAATTTCAAACACAAACTCTGATTTTAATGTTGTGCAAAATATAATTTATGAGGAGTTGTTACTTTAATGCAGATGAGTTTTTCTTCAGATCCATCTTCAAAAATCTGTTTTTGGTTATGGTGCTGTGAAATCTAACAAAAGACGAGGACAGATTTATCACACACGACAACTGGGTCTAATATAGTGTCACACATACGAATTCAATTCAAATGTCTACTTACTTAATCATATGATTCCCAATGGCAACTTTGCAACTTGTCCGATATTTGCAAGCACCACAGTTTGAAAACATTGGGAAATGAGAAAAAAAGTCGTTGACTTGTGTGTTGCACTCGATGCACGTGTAATGGCCTCCGTTATGTCTGGGAATTAAGAAAAAAACAAAGGTTTCATTATACGGTGAAGAGAATGATATCTAGTCATTGAAAAGAATTTCTCCTCAAGTCAGATTTTTAGATAATGCAAAGGATAATGTTTTTGCTGTCGAGATTTTATTTATTTTAACTGTACCGATAAGAGCTTGTTTGTTATAGCAGATACACCAAACTAAACGGACTACCTGTTGTGTCTGCTGAGACTCCAGTAGGTTCTTCATTATTAGCAGGTATTATTCTACTCGCCTGCCCTGAACTCTTCTATTACACCACTACATTATCTTATGTCTCATCTGATGTGCCAGCGCTTTGTCTTTGACTACATTGCCCAATTAGCCATTGTTTTTGAAAGAAAGAAATCCCACTTTATCGGGTACACAGCACACCACATTATTTTTAGCCAGCCTTATGGAGAGTGTCTGGAAAATTCATTGAAAACACAATAAGCTACTTACTTTGTGTACTGCTTGGCTTTAATAACGTCTATTAATATTCTCCCATTCTGTCCTTAATACCAAAAACTGCGGGGCTCTGAATTAGTGGTAGGGGTGGATCTTGGATGAATCAGGGGGCCCAAAAGATGAATATTCCAAGAGTTAAAGAATTGGGGCAGTTTAACTTAGCACATGCGCTTTTAAGGACTAATTCCGTTCACTGGGATAAAGGATCTCCACATTACTGAAGATCACAGTGTAAAGTTTCATTCATAAAAGAAAGCAGAACATTTAAGTTACATTGGTACATCTGCCATTAAATGCTTACCCATTAACTTAACCTATGTTGACTGCTTCTTAAAAACAGTACCTTTTAACATATGTAGTATTATTAACAAAGACTTTTAAACAGACTATGATGCGTAAAATCAGTGGAGTACCCCTTTCAGATGCAAAACAAGTGCTGTTTGCACAAAAACCACAAAAAGCATTTAGCACCCATTAAGTTCCAAAGTACAGACACAAAGTTGATTTTCAATTGCCATCCAAATTATCAGTCTGGAATAGCGAAGGAATCCGATTTGTTTATAAATATAAAATGAATTATTGCTGCAGTGTCTTTCTCTGCTGCGTGAAAAAAAATAAAAAAAATAACCTGAGATTCCTGAGCGCCAAATTGTGCTTGGTGGTAAGCCGTCCTCCTTGCTTCTTGCTCTGAGTCATCTTTGCTTTCCCTGCTCCAGTGGCGTTTGATTTAGACTTGGAAACACTGGCTGGTGGTTTGGCTTGATCTTTCTGACTTTCTGGACTGACGAGATAGCCTGATTTAGAATGGCTGTTTAACGACGTGGGCGTCTTTCCAGCCAGAGAAGCTCGAATGGTCACCTGGGAACAGGACACAGTATGCATTGACGTTGAATTAAATTCGTAATAATCTAAGAATAGTTGAAAAATGAAGGTCTTACATGAACGTCACACTGATTTAGTTATGACAAGGTCAAACCTTTGTTCCCGGGGGAAGACCCTCCAGGGCTTTGGGTTTTCTGAAAGTCTTGTGGACTTGAGTCTTGTGCTCCACTTTCTCCTTGTAGCTGAGGAAATTCAGTCTGCACTTTCCACAGCGATGGATCCCCTTTTTCTGAAACAGAAAAAACAACATGATTAATTAGTGGAGCGACTGGAAGCTAATTGCAGAGATGTTTCATTTGGATTCACAGAAAGAATATAACGAGTATGGAAGAAACTACTTTAATTTCTATTAATAGATTGGCTATTAATTTTGTTTGGTTCCAACTGCACCATGTTTATGGCTCCTTTAAGGCAGGTGAAGAGAAGCCGGTGTTATTGTCAGCTTTTTATGTATTACACTAAGGTGCTCAGTAGACAACCAAATCAATCCAACCTTGGAGTTGAAGCCAATGGTACAAAGTGTGTTTAAACTTTTGCAAAAACTTTTTACCATCTCCAGATTGAACTGCATCAGTAAAACAATTCGCTCGGCATCAGTCAGGATTCCAAGTCTATTTAAATTGACAGTTTTAGAAAAGCTTTACAACAACGGATAAAATGTGGAAACGTACCTGATGTTTCATGTAGTGTTGCATGAACATATGACTGCTTCTCAGGACTTTGAGACAGAACGGACATAGCAGGTCTTTTGTGTTTTCATGAACAGTTCGGAAATGGGTCTCGACATCTAAGAAGAAAGACGATCTGTAATTGCAGACCTGTGGAATAAAAGCAGAATTTGATTATTAGGGAATGTTTTCATTGAAGCAAACAGGTTGAACATGTAAACAACGTTTTGGGCAGTTTATTTTGATTCATCCTTTTCATTGTTTGTAAATATTAAAACAAATGTTTTAATGTCTGTCCACTTTGATAATTAATTTTTTTTCGGAATGAATACATTTCCTATTCCAAAAACAAGAACTCAGTATGAAGGGACACACCTGGCACACGTAAGGCATTTCCCCAGGCTTGTGGTTGCTCTTCATGTGCTCCAGGAGAACCTGCTCTGACTCAAATGCCAGCTCACATATCTTGCAATTGGCTGAAAAAGAAAAGTAAGGAAAATAAAATCAAAAATGGCCACTCAGTGTGTGACCAAACTGTCATGTTTCAGAATGAGCTGTGAAGACAGTGGTGTCATACTGGAGGATTCGATGGGGCTGTGGGCGCTCTCGATGTGGCACTGCAGCTGGAATGGAGTCATGTATTGTCGGTAGCAGTGCTGGCAGGTCGTGTAGCTTTCCCAGGTCTCACTGTTCTGCTTCTCCAGCTCCAGGTGGTGCTTCATATGGTTCATGAACCTGAAGGAGTCAGTCAGACACACACACACACACACACAGACAGACAGACACACACGACACTTCAGTGCATCACAGCAGACTGTACGACATTTATAAATGGGACACTAAAGACCAAAACCACCAATTAGAATGGGGCTGTTAACTTAATTTTCTATAAGAATTTTTAATTTTTTTTATTGTAGCAGAAAACAATAAAATAACATAAAACAGTTGGATGAGTCACAACTTTATGGGATTTGGAGCAAAAACTATTCCTAAATATGTACATTTAAGAGAAAACAAAATAGCAGTGGTTACATTAACCCTTCTACAAGGCTGTTTGGATCTTTACCGAACTTCGCACTACAGCAAACTGGGTTCCAACTCCATTGAGCGGTCGTTGACACACAGCCTTATAGCAAAGCGAAAGGTGGAGGAATCTGTTTTTACATTGAACAGCGGCTGATGTAACGATGTGACAGTGATCCTACAGTACTGTCTGGCTGTAAACCGTTTTACTCTCCCAATAAAAAACGTGCCTGACAAATGAAAAACGCAAACACAAAAAATTTTTTAACTCTGGGACCATAATCCACATATGCAGGAGATTTGCAGTTATTTGAAGAAAATGTGGTTTCTTATATAAAAGTACATAAACGCATTAAAAAAAATGTCAAGCTGTGGGGAAAGATAATAATATTCATGGCTTGCGAACATTCAGTGGCCATGGTCATGGTCCCAGTAGGCCTTAAAGATAAATGAGATACTCTCCCTGCACCTCACTTTCTAAGCATGCATAATAGCCATTATAATATCAGCAATTAAACATAGATTTTTGTTCTGCCTAATGATGTAGCGCTCCACCGCTCCCTTCTACTGCTGCCCTGACGAGACATGGTCCATTTTTCAACCGGTGTATTCTGCTACCTCAGCTCCCCTAATAGAATTTTTTATGTGGGTGAACTATGACTTTCACTGCGAGAGTATAGTTGCAGTACAAATGTGTTTCCCCATTAAAAGCAGCTTACAGAAGCTTTTTTTTGCAATGTTCGGAAGCAAAGTTATTTAATCAAAGGAGCTGTTCTTACGCCACCTAAACTCAAAGTAATTTTTCATCTTTGGGCCCACGGGGAAAAAGGCGCGATACTGACTCCATTTGAGAAGAACACTGCAGTGAGGGCGTTCTCGCTTTCTTTATTGGAACTGGACAGATATCTCTTCAGCAAGTCCTTCAAATCCCAGACTCCACTGTGAGAGTGAATTCATTTCTGTATTGTAGTCGGTTTTTTTACAGGACACTCAATGGGCCTCATTCACTTATCTGTGGGTAGAGATATTCTTACTATGCAAACAAAATAAATGCACAAGAAAAATAACCATCAGATTTATGATATGTGCAAAACGAACAATACGGTTCTTGCCTGAAAGTCTGTAAGTAAATCAGATTCACCTTGTACTGACATGCGGGTGCTGCTATTTGCAATCAGCACACAGCAATGTCTCAATTTCTCTGCAAATATTACAACTGGATCCAGCTCTATTTATTGATGGGAACAAATTCATAATTTTCCATAGACTGTCCCAAATCGTGAAAACCTTCACTTACTCTTATCTTGCCATTCTCACATAGCGGTTAACACAGCAACAACGGTGCACTGCAGACAAGAGGTCCTTTAACACATCTATCTATAAAGCAAGAAACGTCTGTCTGTCCGTCTGTGTGTGACTCGCATATCTCTCTCACTGTTAGTCAGATCGGCCTGAGCTTACGGAAATTGCGTTTGGTGTGCATCCTTGATTGATTATGAAGTTTTGGACCAAATATGTAGAAGTTATCATATTTATATCATGCTGGCGGCGAATACATGCACTGAATACACTGAAGGTCACAGTAACGATGGGCATGAAGCGGCATGAAGTAGCCTGTATCCCATTACAGAGACCGCCTCCTTGGTAGGACGCGGTCTCGCGGTCTATGAAGGCTATAGCCTATGAAGGCCGATTCGAAGGCCGAACCAGGGCCGAACGAGCATTGTTAAACGGGACGGTCTCCGCAGGTCTCCGTTTACGAGCATTTCCGGTTTGCGTAACAAGCCGTTACCTTGCGTGACGACACGCCGCTCCTGTGCTGCCTAGCAACCCTGATAGCTGCCAACGGAGACAGCCTTGTCAACGGAGGAAAAAAGAAAAATAAGTTGCCTACCAGACGAAAAGAAAAAAAAGTACAAGAAAAAAAGAAAGGAAGATAAAAGTTAAGAAGATGGAGCAACACGTTGCTGTTATGTTATTTTTTATTTTATTGTATGCCATCTCTGAAAAAAACGCAATGAATCATGGGATATGTTGGGCTGCGAAGGATACATCTGATGCAGCTTTCAAAACCGTGAAACGAAGGCTGCATTTCACGGCTGCATACGAGGAGCCTTGCAAGGAGCCTTGCAAATGGAACAACCTTTGCGCGCCGCTATGACGCAATCGGTCTTCAAATGCAGCCTTCGTAGACCGCAACCCCTGAATCGAGATACAGCCGTAGTCTCCGGCTAAACCCCGCCTCCCTCTGATTTGATTTGCTGCGACCAAAGCTTGAAATGAGTGACGAGCGGGACACACACAGCAGACCTGCTTCCTATGGGCACTGCACTAGTTCACTATAACACCTTAACCTGGGTGAGCTGTATGTGTGGACACACTCTGGAGCGGGTTCTAAGCATAGCGATAATAATAATATAATAATAATAATAATAATAATATAATAATAATAATTAAGACAGACAGCATTAGGATGGTTTATATCTATTCTAGGCAAACTAACAGTTTTGGATAATTAGTAGATTAATTTGATGGTTGATGGACTAATGGTTGCGCCCCTAATGTAAGTTCCCTAAAAAACTCATGCTGAGGACTGAGCTGGTTCATGGGACCTTAGGGAGGATGAAATCCACACTGCAACTCCTAAATCTGAGGTCCAACAGTCATCCAAAGCCTCTTGTGCATTGGAACCCCAGGAGCCCTAAAGTGGAAGAAAGTAAGCTTTTCAGTCCTAGGGGGGCCTTGAATCAGCAGACAGGTACCGGGAAGCCAGAGGGATTGCAGCTTGGCCTCGAAGAGATTGGCAAACTGCCAGAGGAAAGGTGTAGGGGAGGCGTGGCTTAAACAGACCTGCAAACTCATAGGAGGTGAAAAAGGTGACAAACACCCGTCCCTTCTAGGGGGGTCGGGTGTTTTTCGCTGTCCAAACGATTGGCTATTGTTAAATATCATTCACACAACCAGAGTTATCCACTATTGCCTCCAATGTCCAGCTGGGTGAAAATAATAGCCAGCTGAGATCCTGACCCTCCTAGGGGGGTCCGGGGGTACGCCCCCCCGGGAGATTTTTTTTAAACTTTTTAAAGTGAAATGCATGAATCTGGAGCACTTTGAGAGGGAAATTAAGAGGCTAAATCTGAGGAATTTTGTGTGAACAAATAATTTGGAGACACTTGGTCGGATGAATTAGAAGCTTCTTGGATTTTCCATTAAAATGTTCATTTAAAATAAAATATTATGCAGGGTCCTCTGGGTTGGGCTTGGTGCTCTTTTTCTTTTATGGGACATATTTCTCTGTAATATAATGAATACGTTTAAATGCAGTGAGAGGAATGAAGCAGAATAACTCTGTTGTCCAGCTATCTTTTTTTCCACAGACGAGGCTGAAATAGATTATACAGTGCATGGGCATCTGAGCCCCATTTCCAAATGTTTTTAAATAAACTCAATACACACTGGACGTGAACGTGACGTGATCAGTTAAACTTGGATTACCTCCCAGATGAACTGATTAAATTATTGGGCTATTAACTAGGCTATCTAGATCAAAACATTGTATTCATTTTTTTGTATGATATAATAATATGATGTTAATATCAAACACACAAACTAAAAAATAAAAATAAAAATAAATTGGGGGGGGGGGGGGGGGGGGCCTGTCGTTCGGCTCTGATTGTGAGCGCACTGCAGACACTTCATTTCTGCAATGTGCGCTCATTAAACTGTCAGCTTCACTTAAGAGTCCTGTGTGGGTCAACAGTGCAGTGCAAACTATGCAGCATAAAGTTATAACATTCGTCTACGACCGTGATGTTAAATCACCTTCACACAAAGTCTCCGCCCCAGCAAAGCAGCGAGTCGATCGCTGTGACGGTGAAAATCACCGGGACCCGGGAGACCCAGTGAGCGAGTGAGACGCCGCTCAGAAAAAACTCTGTGGTTTGATGGATGAAATCAGTCGGGGATATCCTGCCCGTTAACTTTGTCTACGGGAACGGCTTCCGCGATCTTTTTCTATGTCTCGAGTCTAACAGAGAGCCATGTCGGCAAACTGGCAGCGCGACTAAATACAGTGAGCTGCGTCCCTCCGTATAGTTTCTGTTTCAGTAGGCTGTTACATTAACCTCTGAAGCATTGACAGTGTTTAATCAAAGCCTCTAATTTTTTATTATCAAAAGGGCTTTGATCGAGACTTTTAGCCAATTCTAAAGTCTGAACACACAGCGGCAGCAGTGATGCTTTACTGTGCCCGATCTTAACGCTGATTGGACAATACTCATGACGTCTACCAAAGATGTTTTATTGCCAAGATAACGATATTCCCTTGTCTCACACTACGGTAACTCGCCCACACAGTCCAGTCTGGGAAGCGCTGGCTGACTTCTCTGGCAGCTGCCGCTACCCCTCCCCCCCCCCTCCCAAAAACAAAAACTCTTCGGATCTATACGATTCACGTGGGTCATATATTTTGATTCTAAACGGCGATTTTCGCCGAAAAGCGACGAGTTTGCAGGTATGTTAAAACAACACTCAGAGCTGCGGTTTTTCATCGTTTCTGCTGACATAGTATATTTAGTAAGCGGAAACTATAGATTATTAGCCCATTTTTTACTGAGGGCAGGTAAAATTATGATCATACCTGATATTGTTCTTGAGAACCTTTAAACAGCTCTGGCACTTGAACGTGTTGTTGGACTTCTGCGACTCCTTCTTTTTCCCGTCTCCCTCAAACCGGCCGTAGTAGAAGTCTGACACCAGCATGATGCGCTTGTTTCCACTGTCCAGAGTGGAAGGAGCTACGCATTCCACGTTTACACAGCAGCTCTGAAATAAAGGTTTTACGTGAATGAGACAACTTAATTTTGTGGCGTTTGATCCAGACAAGCAATCACTTAATAAAAAATAATTGATGTCTGAATTAGGTATGGGGAAAACAAACAAAAAAAACGTATACAGGGAGAGAAAAAAAACTAAATACCTGAGTCAGTACAGGGTTTCGAAAATGAAATCTATCTATAAAGCAAGTCTGTCTGTCTGTCTGTCTGTCTGTCTGTGGCTCGCATATCTCTCTGACTGTTAGTCAGATCGGCCTGAGCATATTTCAGTTAGCGTGTCAATAGAGGTTTCCATTTAAAGTCTCGGATAGCTCTGCTACCGGTGAATGTAAACACTATCGTTTCCACAAAAAGTTGTAAATCCCTTAGAAACCAACACCTAAATGAGCTAAAGACTATGTAAAATGGAAAAATGCCCTTCATTTTGGTTGCAAAAATAAATGCTGCTGCCTTCAAGCTGTGATTACCAATAACAAAATGTTTCACATGATTTGCCTATAAACAATAGAGGATTATATATGGTGCAAAAACTATAACAGAAAGACCAAAAGTGACATTGACGAGCGATGTCACAGCCATTTCAATGACTGTGTGACACTGCCAATCTGCCAATTCATCTGTTTCTGTGTCCCACTTTCATAGACAGGTTACATTTAAGCATGCATAAGCTAATACCTGCTTCCTACGGGCACTGCACTAGTAAACCTGAACAAAAATGACATGATTTATCAATCTCATCCGATTTATCAATGCTATCCCACAGATAAAACCAGAAAGAAAATATAATATTTGGAAAAATACATGGTTTTTGAAAATACAATATAACTAACCATTTAGTTTGGGGACATCAAAATTTCCTGGGGGTAGACAATAAGCCCTTAGTTTTATTTAATTTCCACTCATGTGCAAGATTTATACTCACCACCATATGACCTCTCAGGGCCTCCTGTGTAAGGAACTCTTCTTGACACTTTGGACACTTTTGCTTCGAGATGCCGTTTTCCGATGAGATAACCGGTTTTGTCGGTGCTACAGGAAAACCAATTATATGTTACAATCAACAAACTACATGAGCACAAAGAAAAGGTTTAGCCTTTGTTTTCAGTAAAAAAAAATCACAAGGCAGTATCGAAAAAAACAACATAAACTTACCCATATCAAGCTTGACTCTTTTCACTGAGTTGTCCATTTGCTGTGGTGGCAATACTCGTTTGACTAAGACTGGATCTTTATGAAGAAAAATACATTTACATTATAGTTACTGTCAGCTGATTGATCTGCAGTTTAGGTGAAGTAATAAGAACAGATAGAAAAATCACCTCTGTTATTGCTAATGGCCTTAACAGGCACAGAAAAAGCCTGAGGAGCTTGTGAGGTGCGGTTAAGTTGCAGCTGGTTAGATTGCGTTGCATACATAGCAGGGCTCTGGACATTTGAAAGTGTTACGATGTTGTTGCTGATTTGTTGCACCTGAGGCCTGTGAACGACACCAGGTAACACTGTGGCTGGCTGTGACGTGCTGAAACAGCTGCTGCTGACCAGCTGACCAGCTGAAAAACAAGACAAACTCCTCAGACAAAACCGGATATTACAAGCATGAAACAACAAAAGAAAAATCCTTAATGAGAGGGGAAAGGTTGACCCCTAAGATGTTCTGTATATTATATTTAGGTTTACCTGGTATGATTGTAAATGACGTCCCAGGAGGGTATTGATTCCCAAGAGCAGCAATAAAGTCACTGCTGTTTGCCAACTGTGGAGATGTAACGATAAAACCCTGAAGAAAATGGACAAAATTCACATATAGCATGTAACAAAATTCACTTATTTTACATTATTTACAAATATAGTTTATATACCAAACATACCTGGTTATTGACCATAACAGGTTGTGGAGTCACTGTTGTCAGCTTGGGTGCAGCAGTATTCACAGGATTTCCAGCCACATTTAGAGGCAGCATTATTGGTGAGGGGCCAATGGCCGGCTGTGGGGCAGGACGCTTTACTTCTTGTTTCACTGCACTGTTCTTCTGAGGAGGTGGAGGGTTAGGCTTCGCATCTTTTTGGTTATTAGCTGCAAGAACAAACAAAAAAGGGACAAAATAAGCACTTCAATAGGATATTTTGTCTTAACATGTACATACACTTAAACTCTTAGCAGAGGTTGCAACATGTTGGAAGACAAATTAAGGAAATTAGATGAGACATTTACCAGCACTTTAAAACAGCTATATAAAATATCAATTTGTTGATAAAGTATGAACACTGGGATACACAGCAGAAGGTGATTCAGCGCCACACATGTCATTCTATGATTATATAATGCTTTTTGCCTGTGAAACATACTAAACATTATATTATTTAATTTTTTGGGGGGGGTCCCCGCCTGAAACTGCTGCCCCCGTGACAGGACCCTGGATAAGCAGTTGATAATGAGTGATATGACATACAGAGGACTCCCACAAAGATGGGCTCATCATCATCATCATCGATCAAGTGAACTTCAGGAGCTTGTTTCTGCCACGGCTCCAGCTCCTCCTCCACACACTCCATAAAAAGTTCAGACATCGTGGCGCTGCAACAGAAAGAAAAACACAATATTTAGCCAAACCTGAAGACTACTTCCTGTAGCCTGTTTTAATATTTTGACAGGCTTCTAAAGATATTGGTATCAATATTACTGTTGTTTGTTACCATCTATTGTTTTCTTGCACAATCTTGGAAGCATTGCCACTTTCATTTTGCTGCGCTCCCTGCACATGTATGTGAGGAATACTTGAGATTCTTGAGATTGGCATTCTTTTGAGTCTGGCTTTAGAAAACTAAGCTAAAAAGCCTTTTCACAGAAAACATTTTGACAAGCCACGTTTATAATGATGTCTACATTTAATGTAGCTGATCGGTTTTAGAGTCCTGTACCTGTGTGTCGTTGCTGACTGTCAAATAAATGATACTAACACCTGTGCTCTTTCTGCTGACAGGTCATAATAGCTACTTGGAAAAAGGCTCCTCAGCACTGTATCTTGTGGATTGGCGGTTTTTCTGAGCCCCTGATACAATAACCTAATTTAAATTGAAACAGAAATGTGTGAAAAGGTGTGAAATCTGTCGATGCACATTTCTGTAATGCAATTTCATACAACATTTCACAAGCTGTCTATCTGATTGCTTTCCTACACATTTATGAATAAGATAAAGCATCTGCATGACACAAAATCAAATATCTTTCTTCTCAGAAGTTGGCCAACATGTTAGCAAACAGTTTACTATATTCTGAGTCAGTGATTATAGAGATGTAGTCAAAATGACTTTTAGTCAAAATCGGTTAATATCTCCTCCCGATCCGCTACTTGTTCATACTGTTCAATTAAAAAATATCTGGTATTAATTAATACACAGCCTAGGATCTATAAACTAGTATGTAAACAAAGGGGGGGCCACTGTAGCTAGAAACATGCATGTTTACAGAGTATAGGCTTTGTATTAACTGGATTTATTTTCAGCACACACAGCATGGACAGATAGCAGATTGTGAGGAGATATTCACAGATTTTGGCCTACTTGATTGTGGAGAGAAGGGTTTTGCACAACTTGCAGCACTACACAGCCCCTACACAGTGTACTGGACGGACACAGCAGAACGTTTTTAGTGGGAAGCTCCTATAGGACTCCACTGTAATTAGGACCGGTACCGAAGGTGCCAATGGCTATAACCATGATATAGAATGACTCCCTTATGTGCAGTAGAGGAGACTCCTCCTTTGAGTGGCTATGAATTTTAATTAAAAAAAAATCTCACCTTAAAGTTTAAATAATTCTACCTTGATTTAATTGTATTTATCTCTTTCTAGTATAGTTGTTTCTGTAAAACTATTATTTGTAATTTGTTTTCTTATTTCCATTGATTGTTTGTTTTGTAATATGTGTGTTTTAGTCATCTGAGTGCATTACTATTACTGATGGACCAATGCAATCTCCCTTTGGAGATAGAGAAGGGCATGCGATGAATCAAAATCAAAAACTAAATGAACTAAACGGAAATACAACTATTGACAAGCCTCGATACACTGAGATAGCCTACCAGATTAAGCACCTTCACCTGAAATTAGCAAATGGTACGTTAACATAGCTAGCTCCTATGCTATCAGCCTCTCTTATGTTATTATTGGTCCTTTTCAATAGCAAGGTAATGCTAATGCTAACTAGCCAACGTTGATGATTTCCAATGCTCCTGCTCTTCAGCAGTTTAAGACGTGGTTAAACCATTAAGTACCACAGATTATGTATTACACATCAACACATATTCAAACGTTACATTGCAAGAGTTATCGGTTAACGATCAGCGCATCATAACATTAGCTATAGGCTACGTTAGCCTCAGCAACTAGGGGTGGATATTTGGGACAAAGACTGAACTGAAACGGTTTATTTTCTGTGTATTTCAGCCTACCTCTCTAACACCCAGCCTGTGGGTTTTAGGGCAGAGCCGATTTTAGAGACCGACCTCGGTCCCTGTCCCTCGGCTGAGGACGACAGGTAATATTGCACAGCTCAGGCAGCGCGAGAGGAAAAACCTTCAATAGTATCCAACTATGACCCAACTGCAGCCCGCGAGACGGCGGAAATGCTCCAAGTGTCTGGTCTGGACCTATAGGAAGACGTGAGTTATGGCGAGTTCACACAGTCGGTTCACTCATCATAGTGCAGATCACTATGTCCATAAATTAAGGTCGTTGGATTTGTTTGGCGATTTGAAAAACTATATTTTTGAAGGCTTCATAAAAATACAAATCAGAAAATGCATGAATCCATTAGTAGGCTAAAGAAACATATGGCAGCCATCTTGGATTTCCAAAATGGCGACCTTCATACGTTTGCTTTTAAATATCTTGCCTCCTAGATAACCTAGAATCATGATTCTAGTGGCTAAACCTTTCTTTATCCTCGTAGGACCCGGCGTCCACCTGTGTGGACATCACATTTTGGGCTGTCTGGACCGCAATACTAAATTTTGCTCTAAAAAGGGCCTGGGGTCCACATACAAGGACATTATACTGCCACTTAGTGGTGGCAGAAGAGTATAATACATTATACTTTAGATTCAAGATGGCCAACAACACACCCAAAAGTTCAGATGGCAACTACCGATCCAAACTTCGACCAGGAAAAAAATCTAATCAAATTTCATGGCTGATTCTTGTTCAGATATGTATACAAGTGTTCAATGTTTGTTATGGAAGTAACATTTTTACAAAAGCTAGTAACTGTAACGATGTACCATACTGCAAAACATGATGTACACGTATGTATGTGGACAGAGGGACTTTGTTCTGTTAGTTTTATTGAAAAATCCTTGTATGTGGACAGCGGGACTTAGTTCTGTTGAACATTTTTATATGTTTTCAATCAATCAATCAATCAATCAATCAATAACCTTTCACTTATTACTCAAGAGACACTGAGGTTTCCCTCATTTACAGTGACAATGAGTACATTTCAGTAAATTTTAACCCCAGGGCCAGGTTTCCGGCTCCTTACCCAAGGGCCGGGGCCAGGGCCAAGGCAAGGTTTCTGGCTACCAGAGCCAGGTTTCCGGCTACAAACCCAAGGGCCAAGGCCAAGTCTCTGACTACCAACCCAAGGGCCTGGGCCAAGGCCAGTTTTCCGGTTATGATTCCCAGGGCCAAGGCCAGGATTCTGGCTACCAGGGCCATGTTTCCGGATACTAACCCAAGAGCCAAGGCCAGGGGCCGTATTCACAAAACATTTTATCTTAGCGCTAAGAGTACTCCTAAGGAGCACTAAAAGTTCTTAGTAAGGAGTAATTTCTTAAAACCTATTCACAAAGCTGATAAGACCAACTTTTACTAAGGAATGGGAGGGACTACTAAGCTAAGATAAGGGGGCGGGGTTGACCCTGTTGCTATGGATGACGTCATGTTCATACCTTCTATGCCCACAGTGATTGGCTGAAAGGGAATGAGAGCTAAGAGTGAATTTATGATAGAAACACTGTGGGAGATATCCATATCGTGTCGCTGTATTAAAGTTAAGAGTTTTTAATACAATTAATGACAAGTGACACTGATTTAACATGAAACCAAGATACTGCAGGGTTTCCCACACATTCGTTCACTATTAACCTATAGGCTACAATAGCGCCACATAGGTCTATTCATTTTACATTTTACAATGATTTGAATCGGGACAAATATCCTCATTGAACAGCTGCACGCCATGCACTCTCACTGTATTTCTCTCAACAGCGACTATGCAGCAATAGTCAGACAGCGACAAACCAGGAAATTCACAATTTGGAAACAACAGCCGGCGAAATCGTAAAGTGCATGCGGAAGGAAAAAGGCGAGACGCGCACCTATACAGACAGCGGACCTGTGGAACGGAGGAGATGCTGCGAAGCGCCACATAGGCTATAGGCCTACTCTAGTACGAAATTAAACCCAAACGTGACACCAACAGTAACTTTCAGCGCATCGTAAACCCAAAGCAACTGCAGGAAAAGGAACTTAATAAATATATATATGAATTATATGAATATAATACATATAAATGTGTCTATACTTTCTAAATATAACTTCACTAAGATCATTAAACCCTCACAGTTATTAAAGGTACCTTTTGTTAAGCTCACTATCATTAAATCTCTCCAAAATGCCATCAAATGGTTGTCTGTGAATTACTCTTAGTGACTTAGGAGTCCTCTCGAGGACTCTTAGCTTTTCATAGATTTAGGAGCTAGTTTTAGCGCTAAAATGCTTTGTGAATTAAACTTATCTTAAAAAGTTAGGAGTCCTAAAATTAGGAGTGAAACGCCCCTTATTTTTGAGAGTTACTCCTAAATCAGCACGTTAGGACCTACTCTTAGCCTTAAAATGTTTTGTGAATACGGCCCCAGGTCTCCAACTACCAACCGAAGGCCCAGGGCCAAGGCCCGTTTTCTGGCTACCATCCCAAAGGCCAAGGCCAGGACTCTGGCTACCAGGGGCATGTTTCCAGCTAACAACCCAAGGACCAAGGCCAGGATTGTGGCTAGAAAACCAAGTGCCAGGGCTAAGGCCAGTTTTCTGGCTACTATCCCCAGGGCCAGGGCCAGGATTCTGGCTACCAGGGCCAGGATTCCGGCTACCAGGGCCAGGTTTCCAGCTATCAACCCAAGGGCCAGGGCCAAGGCCAGGTTTCCGGCTACCAAACCAAGGGCCAAGGCCAGGTTTCTGGCTACCAGGGCCAGGTTTCGGGCTACCGCGGCCAGGTTTCCAGCTACCAAGGCAAGGTTTCCGGCTACCAGGGTCAGGTTTCCGGCTACCAACCCAAGGGCCAAGGCGAGGATTCTGGCCTACTTGCTTGATTTCTTTATAAATACAGAGGTTATTGGTCGTTTTGGAACATGTATTTCCCAATTTAAAACCAAAATAAAGAAGCATTGATAATTCAGAAAATAAATCTTGTTGGCTTACACTAGCATGCTGTTTTACAAAATAACTCAATAGTTGAAATAATACAATGTGTTTTCCCCTTAAATTGACTAAATGCATTTCAAAAACAGTAATAGTGTGGCACTTCTGTAAACTTACTGAAACTTGCCTGGGCCATCACTCTCACGCATTCATCAGACTTTTCTCTGCGCTGTCTGAGCTGATAGATAACTTGTGTTGCCAATGTGAAGTGGAGTCTTAAACTAGTTTAGCTTTGCACAGCACTACTTTCTGTCCAGCTAAATATCCCCATAGAACCGCGCTGCATCTCTTTCATAGTATAATATAATAGATAGATAGTTTATTTTCACCACCGGTTAAATATTGTCTTGCTCCTGCTTGTCTCCATGTTTAAATAAATTCTGCTTTATATAAAAATGCATGATAGCCACCCAAAAATGTATTATTGGCCAGCCGGACAAATTAGGGTTTGAAAGTCCCCATATAAAAAAATCCAAGATGGCCACCATATTGATTTCGGAAAATGGAATCATACATTTTCTGATTCGTTATTCTTTCAAAAATGTATACTGTTCCTAATCCCCCAAAATTACACAAGGTACCGTACTGTCACTGATGGATTGATATATTCTTTATTCATTCCCAATAGGAAATTGTATTGTTTCAGTAGCAAATAATAATAAATAATCATTTATTGTAATTTTTAAATTTTTTATATGCATTTTCCATTGTCTCTGATTGATTGATTGAGTCTCCTCTTCTAGCACTAAATAATAATAATAATAATAATAATAAATTTTATTTATATAGCGCTCTTCTCTCACTCAGAGCGCTTTACAAAAACAAAACAATAAACAAACAAAAAGAACATGTAGAGTTGGGTTGGTGGGTGAACTAGGGGTAGGTGGAGGAGAAGAGATGGGCTTGAGTTTGGACTGGAAGATGGTGAGGGACTCACGGCTGTTGGGGGAGGCTGTTCCAGAGCCTGGGAGCTGCCCTGGAGAAAGCTCTGTCGCCAAGGCTGCAGAGTTTTGATGTGTGGGTGGAGAGGAGACTGGCTGAGGAGGATCTGAGGGCCCGGTGAGGTTGATAGGGGGAGAGGAGGTCAGTGAGATATGTGTGTGTGTGTGTGTGGGGGGGGGGGGGGGCAGATGGTGGAAGGCTTTGTAGGTGATGACCAGGAGTTTGTAATCGATCCGGAATGAATTGGGGAGCCAGTGGAGCTTTTTGAGGACTGGGGTGATGTGGTTCCACGAGTTGGTGTGAGTGAGGAGACGGGCAGCTACATTCTGGATATGTTGGAGTCTGTTGATGGAGGTGGTGCTGATGCCGGCGAGGAGTGAATTGCAATAGTCAAGGCGGGAGCAGATGAAGGCATGGATGAGTCTTTCAGCAGCGTGGGATGTGAGGGAGGATCTAATCTTTGCAATATTACGGAGGTGATAGAAGGAGGTTTTGGCATTGTGGCGGATGTGGGGTTCAAGGGAGAAGGCGGGATCAAAAATTACGCCAAGATTGCGGGCCTGGGGGGAGGGGGAGACCGTGGTGCCATCGATAGTGAGTGTGTGTGGGGTGGGGTGGGGGGGGGGGGGGATTTGGAGCCAATTAGAAGGAGTTCAGTTTTGTTGTTGTTGAGTTTGAGGAAGTTAGTTTTCATCCAGAGTGTTAGTGAAGACAGGCAGGATTCAATGTGGGAGATGGGGGGGGGGGGGGGGTACCTACAACTGCACAGTTGTAGGTACCATGTATTATAAAGTCCATCAACATTCAGGTGATTTACTCGGAAAGCCATATTTTTTTACCGTTTCCCCAGTAGTATGGTTGCTAAATTGCAATCAGGGCACATGACAGTGGGAAGGGGTTTCCAAAGATGTGCATGGGATTTCAGAAACAGAGATTTAAACCAACTTTAATACAGCAGCCAGCATGCTGGTAGTCAGTAGCAGACTAAACTATTCTGTGAGACATACAACTTTCTATCAGCTTGATCTGTCAAAATCTTAATGGATTAAAAAGAAGCCATGAACAAATACCATGCATTTGAATAATACAGCAATCTATCACTTAGACATGTTTGTTTGCTTTCAGAATTTATTTTATTACACGTATTACAATAAGACCTATACAAACGTACTCTTAAAGTGGAATGTGACTTGACAGGAAAATTGCTTTTTATTATAACAACTCTTGAGCTTACCCATAAATAACAACTTTGTGTTCTCTTGGTACTTTAAAGTTAATTATTTATCGTGTATTGGATGTGCCAGCTGATTCAAGTTCATATAGAGTTATGCAAGGCTGAGACAAAGGTGCAGAGAGGGTCTGTGAGATGGACTGGTCTGATTGCAGCTGCTTAGGTGATGATGCATGGACTGCGGGACTCTGGACGCTGGATGAGGACACGGGGACGTTGTTAATCTGATCCACCTCACCATCATGGGCGTCAGATTTGACTGTTGCCACTTTCTGAAGGAGTTGTCGCAGCTGAAAAACAATGCACAAACTCTTGAACACTTGAAGATAACAATTTCATAAAAATGCAATTTACATTTTACAATCAATTAAAATATTTTTAAAAGGTACATTAGACTTCTCAGAGATATTCTCATGTTTACCTGGTACTATTGTAAACAAATTCCCGACATGAAACTGTGTCTCAGGAGAGTCCATGAAGTAATAATACATAAACAGAATGACATGGAAAATAAAATTTCACCAGTTATACAAGTCATTTATGTCATATAAAAAAATTATAATAAGATCAGCACATGGTGGTTGAAGGCAACAGGCTGGTGAGGTACTCACTGCATTTATCTGAAGAAGCGAAGGCTCTGGCTTATAATGTGTTTGATCTTTACCTGTAAGAAGACACGAAAAGACCAAACAGGTAGCCTTTACAAATGCACATTTTAGCACACAAACATGCCACAGACAGGAAATACCTTTCTATTTTAAAAAGCACTCAGAAATCCAGGGTTCACACATCTCTTTAAGCATCACATGCAAAGACTATTCAATTACTATTTAGGCCAAATTCCTCTAAATTTAAGGACCCGAAACGGCATGGATCAAGGTTGATTACTGTTACAACACAGAGTTTTTAGAATGAGAACTAGCAGCTTTACCGCAGGTGGCACCGTGAAACAAGGATGCACGGATGTCAGGTGACCCGTGCGGACAGAGAAACTGAGCCTATTTACCAACGTGAAGTTACAAATAATAATAAAAACTTCTAGTTCTTAATTTTTAGTTTTGCATAAAATATAGAAATTCAGCACTTTAATGATTGGTTTGTTTTTGCAGAGATTTTGTTTTTAAGGACCAGTGGGAACCCTGAATATCAATATTATGATGATTAAATAATTAACCAGCCAACAGTATTAGGTAATTTTGAAATGCACAGATAAAATTATGCTCAATGGTTTGGTTCGACGTACTCAAATCTACAACATTGTCCTCTTCTTTCACACTCATTTTAAAATTTTGTTTCTGCCACGGTTCCAGCTCTTCTTCTTCACACTCCAGTAAAAGTTCAGACGCTGTCAAGATTAAGGGAGATTGGGAAAAAGAGTTGGGAGTGAGTTTATCAGAATCATTTTGGAATCAAGCTTTAATCAGAGTGAATAAGAGTTCATCATGCTCACGCTTAAGCATAATACAGTTTAAGGTACTGCATCGCTTACACTACTGTAATTCCAAACTCTCAAAGATTTACCCAAATGTACAAAATAGCTGCAATCGATGTCATAATTCACCTGCAGATCTTACGCACATGTTTTGGTCCTGCCCACAACTGGTAGACTACTGGAATGGCATATTTAAATTCCTTTCTGAATCCTTGAACCTAAACCTCCAACCCAATGCCTCTATGTGTATATTTGGTACAGACTCTGATAAAGATCCAGACTTAAACAATAAACATAAAAATGCTATTGCTTTCTCAACCCTCCTAGCGCGTAGGAGAATTCTGATGGACTGGAAATCACCCCGATCCCCAAGTTGTACTGTGTGGGTGAAGGATCTTATGTTCTTTTTAAAATTAGAAAAAATTAAGTTTTCGCTTCGGGGTCAACCTGACAAATTTGGTTCTACTTGGGGCCCAATTATACAACACTTCGACAAATTGAAAAATCTCTCGGCAGACTTGTAGCTCAGAACCTTCCCCATCCAGCCTTCTGTCCTTTTTAATTTACTATAATAATCACTGTTATTATTATTTTTTATTTATTTTATTTTGACTTTATTCTTAAGTTATCTTTTATTATTGTTTATTAACTGACATGTCCTCCTGCACTCTATTGCTTTTTTTTGTTTTGTTTGTGCTCTGTACTTGGGTCACTGTTTGTCATCTAGGGTAGTGTGTATGTTCGCCATGGGGGGGAGGGGGGTTTGGGGTGTAAAAGAACAAAAATTTAATTCATTTGTATTCTGCAAGTGTTACATGCACATTGTGTGATATACATTGTATTGTTATACTTTTTCATTCAGAATAAAAAACACTATGCTAAAAAAAAAGTTCAGACGCTGTCGACCTGCAACAGAAAAACACAGACAGACATCACTGGTTTATGCAAAATTCTAAACAATTATTATTATTATTTTTACATTATTCATCTTCCAAACTATTTATAAACTTATCTGTAATTTTAAAAACAAGTAAGGTAGAGGAAAAGGCACAGAGGCACAAGACATAATTTGGGATTTTGCGGCGGGAGTAAAGTGACGGAAGCTGCTATCCCTTTGCTGTTTTTAAGCGTGGGGGTTTGGATTGAGCAGCAGACCTTATGATCAACTAGATTATACGCCGTTCCTTTTATTTGGTGATTTTTACTGGACATCAGGCCGTCGTGGTAATGTTAAACACACGTCCTTCAACTGCTAACATGGTCGCATGTATAGAACGTAGGCTATGGAACGTCAAACGCCCCCTGTTCCGCATCAACAAGCTGGCCGCATTTATACAGAGAGGCGGAACTGATTGTGTCGGCAATATTACTATCCCCCGAGGTTGTAAAATTCCCGGAACAATTTCTCGCACCTTTCTTCCCCGTTCCGCAACGGTCGCATTTATACAGCAGGGCTTGGGCCGAAATTCCGGCATATTCCCAGCTTTCACTGGCTGTGTAAAAGGGGCTAATGTTTCCTATTACATTAATAAGCATTCCAACATTCAATATCTGCCACCACACTATCAAACTGAACTGGGGCTTGGCAAAATGGCCAAAGAGTTCCCATGATAAATGTCATATAATTATTTATTTCAGGTTTAAAGCCCTATTGTTGTTCCTGAGTCAAAGTGAATTGTGGTTGAACTAATGCTGATACTGGGTTAGCCTGGTGCTTGTCGGCGGTATTTCATTTTTTGCTTTCTGCCTGTTTGTTATCGAAAGGTAAAAAAACAAAATAACTCTTAACTACTGAAGTTGAGTGAACTTACTTCTTGTTGATGATGCGGTTAAGATGCCTTAACTCTCCTCTCTCATGGGTAGTTTGAATTATTTAAAAAACCTTTAGCAAACAATTTTTAAAAGTACTGTTTGAAAGGGGTTGCTCATGCTGACAAACCCAGAGAAATATCAATCAGCTCTGCACTGCTAGAGACTGACAATTGTCTAATTGAAGTCACTTGAGTAATTGTATTGCATTTCATTAATCAATCCACATATTATATACAACTTTTTCCAATAAAAGTAAACAAATTTGGTTGCGTAAAATTCACATTGACCACAAAGACAGAACTCCTTTCTTTCATCTGCGCGACTTGGCCTTAATTATCTTTAGAGGATCTTCAAAGTAAAACCAAGAAAACATTTCTGGGCTCTTTAAAGCAGAGGTCCTTTTCACAATATAGAGTTATGGACTGCATGAATACTGAGACGAAATAACTACTCTTTGTTCTACTCCAAAAAGACAAGGAGAGTCAAAACTAACTAGTCTGCCATTTTCACAGCAGTGTAAAATCTGTTTGGAGATATACTTGGAATAGAATTGAGGAATCTTTAAGTATGTTTATGCAGAGTTTGGAACCTGAGTGCATATTACACTCTGAAAAACAATGACACGAAGTCCAAGTCTGTTTTTTTTAGTTCTTGACGGTGAAACTAAAATAAGCAACCGTCACCTGAAATGTGGTGAAGAGTGGCCTCAGGCAGTTGGTTGACTTCCTTTGCAAAGATCCCTTCCTGCTCCGTCCTATTGCTCGGTTTAATTTCTTGGTTAAAGGTTCAGTAAGCGGAATGGTCAGTTTAGCTTACTTCCTGTCAGTGAGTGCAGTTAGCAGTCCCCTCCCTCGTCCCCACATTAATGCACTGCGGTCTTCAAACAGGGAGTTATCTAGCATCATCTCAGATCCATAAGTGTGATAAAACATGATAAAAACCATCAAAACAGACATTGGGAAGGATTTTTACCTGCTCCGCCATTGTAGGCCTATACACATTCACCCATCTGTCGCTCTGCACGTGCACCGGCAGTGTGACGGGTGCCGGTTTGTAGCGTTCTCTCTTTTGATTGGTTATCAGTAGTGGGATCCCTGAAAAGTTCATTTGCTGATTACATGCATGAGTGACTGAGAGATTGGCTTTATGAAACGCGCTCACTATATGAGTGATCAGTGTATGAATAAAGAGCGATTTAACACTTATATTAACATAAATAACTTGCTTACTTCACCTTTAAGGTATGCCTTCTGAATAAAATAAAAAACATTTTGAGAGGTGTTGACTCACCTTCATAACAAATTGTGTTCTCTACCACATTGTATCTGACAAACAGGAACAATCTTTTTTTTACAAGAAACTATTTTGTTAATTAATTCTGCAATGAATTGATGCACCCCCTCTATTTTTCTTAAAATAAAACTACATAGCTAAAAAAGAAACCTACTATTACGTAGCTGTGAAACATCTGTTTACAATAACACTTTTTTTAGTAATTTCCTTATTTCCAGTATCTCTGAAATTTTGGAAAAATGCACAATCAAACATTGAGACCATTTCTTCATCCGCTTATCTGAGTATTTTCATTTGTGATAAGCTTTAAGAGAAGTTTGTGTGATCTGAGTTTGTCCAACAGGTGGCAGTCTGGAATTAATAATAGCGGGCAGAGGCGCCTCCCAATGTGGATGTCTCAGTATATGAGAAAATGTGCTTCAAAAGACCTCTTTTTGCATGACTTTTAAGTTTTAACGTGTGGAAGTCTGTATAGTCAGTAGCAATCAGTGTCACTAACTGAACATAGGCAACGCACATCATATTTGAGCCCTGCAGTTTTACCTAATATTGGCATCAGGAAATCGAAATCCGACATACACCTCTAAAATCCTCAGTCTGCAGCATCCACTGGCTTTTAGGTTAAGCTCCTAATCCTAAAAAATGTGTGCAGAAATGGTCTGAACGCTTTTACATGTTACTACTTTGTACAAGTTAGGTTACTGAACAGAAAACGTATGCCCAAATGTGTGATTTTTACATCGGGGGCAAGCATGCAAGTCATGTGTATAACTTTTGGATGACAAAGCAATAGCTTTGTCATCCAAAAGTTATACACATGACTTGCATGCATTATAAGTTCTTCCTAAATATGTAAAATAAATGTGGGTTTAAATGTGTTATTTTAACTATTACATTTTTAAAAGACTAACTTCAACTTTTATTTTGCTTAGACTTCTACTCAATGTCTTTTTCTTTTTTTAGGGATAAATTCCTTTTAGAAAAACCTTTCATCTTTTCATTTTCAGGAACGAACATACTGTAACAATCAGCATGTGCACAATAAAACAATGGGCTCCATGGTCTAGTCTACTATAAGAAAACGATGTATGTTATAATAATATATAATGTATTTATTCATAATGAGGCATGGGGTGAAGCATGTAGTTTATAAACACATTGTATCAAATACCTTACAGTTTTAGTTACCTTCCCACACAAAAACATTTTGACATATTGTTTTTATCAGGATGCAGTTTGATGTTCACTATAGGTTGATATAACAGGCCTCAGGCATTTAAACATCTGGAGGATTGGCCACCCCTAGTGACGCAACATCCGTATTGTTTCTAAAAATATTCACACATTTTGCTCTGCTGTGATTCATTCTTGATTTATATGTTTTTCATTTGTTTAATGAATTCACACTATATCTATTATAAAAACTATATCTATTATAAAAACCTTAAAATAAGAACATTTGAGCGAGACAACTTACGAAAATATATTGTGGTTTTTATTTTGTTTATTTGCACTGCACTCTTTCTACTGCAACTGTTGCACAATTATTTCCCTCTGGATAAATAAAGTTATACATACAGTAGATAGATGCTTTATTTCTCCCTGAAAGAAAATTGTATTGCTATAGTGCCAACAAACAAAACAATCAAAAATTAAATGTTCATTAAATTGAATAAAAATAGGGGGGCACTCGAGGTGTAGTGGTTAGAGCGTCCCCCTAGTGGCTCAGGCAACGCAGCAGCTCTCTGCGTGTCTTCCCCTCTTTGCCCCATTTCAACTGTCTCTCCAAATCTGTCTAATAAAGTAAAAAATGCCACAAAATAATATTTAAAAAAAAAAACCTACCTGTCCAAGAGAAGTAAGGCAACATCTATGTCTGACCAGGGCCGCCTTTATGCACGGGCTTACCTGGGCTGAAGCCCCAGGGCCTACAAGGATCAGGGGCCTCTAAAAAAAAAAAAAAAAAAGGCCCCTGATCTAAGAAGGCCACGCACATTGTCATTTAAATAAATTATTGACTGGCTCATGATAGGCCCCTGATCTTAGGGGGGCGTAGAGAGATCAGGGGCCCGTCATGAACCAGTACATTTTTGTTATTTTTGTTTAAATAACATTGTTCGGGGCAACGCAGATCAAGGGCCTATATTGAGATGAGCCATTAAAAACAAAACGAAGAATTCAAAGAGAGAAGTAGCTTTGGGATAAGGGGTTATAAAAAAAAAAATTGGAATGCTGACTGACTGGATTTTTTAAACCTGTATATATTTGTTTCTGCTTTTTGGTATTTCTGTGTCTCCAAATGATTTCAGAAAATAGCTCACATAGGACACAGTTGATTTAGCCTTAGTTTTCTTCTCAAAGTGCACCAGATTGATGCATTTTACTTTAAAAGGTTCAAATTTTTCTTCCGGGGGGGCATGCCCCCGGACCCCCCTAGAAGGTCCTGGGTCCCCACCGCTGTCTCTTCAATAACTTGGAAAAACACAGTAACCAACCATGTGTGTTTGGTTATTAAAAGTCATTAGACCAGGAGGGGGTTTAAGTACATGTTACCTTAAGTGATTTTGTATTTCATCAATAGAGATATTGTGGTGTAGACTAACATGGCTTTAACGCATCTGTATTGCAAGACCGCCGCCCGGGGGGGCCTACAAAACCTCTCAGCCCCAGGGCCTAGTGGCAGGTAAAAGCAGCCCTGTGTCTGACCTCAGTCTCTTCTTTCTTTCTTTTTTCGGCGCTCTCCAGCGAGGAAAGGCTTCACCAATGGTTATCCGTGTTTGTCTTCGCCGTCGGTCACTTTCTTTTTTGAACAACTGAAACATTCTGTGGGCGCTTATTGGTGTTTTCAGCCATGCTTTCACCTATTGCTGTCATAGACTGTACTGTAAAAGGTAGCTGCTGTCCTATTTGTATCCAATCCTCTGTCGTGACTCGTGACGTTAAACTCCTCACTTCCTGTGCGCCTGCACGTCAATGTCGACGGACGACAATAGTTTGAAAACATTGCCATAGTACAGAGAGTTTTGTGGAACGGACAGGCTTAACTAACATTGGGTAAACTCGTTTTGCCAATGGCTTGAATGTGACGGACATATATCGATGAAAAAGCTACGCAATGCAGCTCATACTTTAACTAATTACGCACGTTGTGCATCGACAAGCCACAGCGACAGCCAAAGTGAACCCAACTCCACTGCAGTCCTCTTGTCTGGTTTCTCGCAAGCGCGGCGGAGGAAAAAGTAGTCCCACACATTGAAAGTAGGCTACAGGACTGTGTTATACACATAGATACTACCATATATAAAAGGTTTTACATCGGTCTCGGAGTAGCATATTCCAAGAAAAACATGTAAGTGTTTAAACACACCATGCACACCATTCTACATAGGCCCATTAAATATTTCTACAGGGTTTTACTTGACAATGGTGGACTGAAATCAAGTTGTATACATCTCTTTAGTACAATATACAACTCT
The DNA here is from genome assembly GCF_949987685.1 of Ammodytes marinus. NCBI lineage: Eukaryota > Metazoa > Chordata > Actinopteri > Uranoscopiformes > Ammodytidae > Ammodytes > Ammodytes marinus. The sequence goes on from NC_137230.1 coordinate 16,824,405, forward strand.
GCTACTAATCTAGAAATTATCTGTTTCACTCTCTCACACGTAGGCTAGTGAAACACTTAGCCTAGTTATTCATTGATTGTTGAGTATAGGGCCGCAGCAACTTTAGTAAAAACTGATTGCAGACAACATACTGCAGAATAGTTTTTTCCATACAGCAGGACAGGTTATTAACAAGCAGACAACTGAGGTAGCAGCATTGTTTAAATAAAAAAGTGTGCTATGCTACATACCAGAAATAGATACACGGCGGTATCTGACTTCATCCCCTTTATGTTTCAACGCCTTCCACCTGAGCAAGGCTTCGCCAATTGTAATCCTGGTTTTTGCACGCTCAGGCCAAATATGCGCACAGTAGCCTACGTAGCCTAATAGGTTGACTGTTTTTTAGCCATTTTCATTATATATCAAATCAGAATGTTTACACTCTTCTATGACCTTATAATCATTGTCATTGTGAACATTGTGATCCCCTCAGAAAATCTGTAACTTTAAAGGTTTATATACTACGCATATTTAGATATTGCCTAATTTGCATATGTTATTAAATTTTATAGACAAAGTGTAGCCTAATAAAAAAAGTATTTCTCTTAATATGAAGATTAATCTTGTAGAAATGTATGAGGATATATATAAAGGAACAAAAAGTCCCATTCACCATGTAGTGTGTGATACTAGTGTCACCTGTTGTGGTCATTTTCAGGGCTTTCGTCCCGGGTAGAGATTTTGTCACACATCCCACGTTGTTCAATGGGGTCATATTAGTCTATAGCAGTTGAGATATTCTTTGCTAAATGAAGTGCATACAAATCGTATCCAGGACCTCTACTAAAGGGTTTATATAGGCTATGCATATTTAATGAGATATTGCCTCATTTGCATATTTTATAAAACATTTTAGACAAAGTGTAATTCTGGCACACATCCCATGTTGTTCAATGGGGTCATATTAGTCTATAACAGTTGAGATATCCTCCGCTAAATGAAACGCATACAAATCTTACCCAGGACCTAGACCATTGCTTCGGATTCAAAATTGAACGGTCTTCTTTCTTTATCTGTTTATCCACCATTGTGAGTCAATGGGCTACCTGCTGCGCCCGGTCAGTCACTAAAATGTGCTGCGCATTTGGATAATGCGGGAAATTCGGCACCGACCCTCAGATCGTAATAGGCCTACTGGGCAAAGCAGGAAATACAAGATATTTCATCAGTGGGTGGTAGGATCAATCACCATTGTTTTAACTCACTATGACCTTAAAGGTGAAGTAAGCGGTTTATTTATATTAATATAAGTGTTAAATCGCTCTTTATTCCTACAGTAATCACTTACACGATGTGCACGTTTCATAAAGCCAATCTCTTCGTCAGCTGCTCTGCATTTACTAAGCAATTACATTTTATGTAGTATCCCGAAATTTTATCCAATCACAAGAGAGAACGCTATAAACCGACACCCGTCCGCATCCGTCTCACTAATGGTCTCACTGCCGATGCACGCCAGAGCGACACATGGGTGAATGTTTATGCGCCAACAATGGCGGAGCAGGTAAAAATCCTTCTCAATGTCTGTTTTGATGGTTTTTATCATGTTTTATCACACTTATGGATCTGAGATGATGCTAGATAATTTTCTGCTCGAAGACCGCAGTGCATTAATGTGGTGACGTAGGGACGAGCGAGGGGACTGCTAACTGCAGTAACTGACAGGAAGTTAGCTAAAAGAACCATTCCGCTTACAGCTCCTTTAATATAATTGTTAAGAAGCTCTTTAGTCATACAGTGATCACTTTCATAATGTGCGCGTTTCATAGAGCCGATCTCTCAGTCAGCTGCTCTGCATGTAATCGGCAAATAAACTTATTGGAGGATCCCTAAATTTGTATCCAATCACAAGAGAGAACGTTACAAACCGACACCCGTCTCACCCATGGTCTCACTGCTGGTGCACGCCAGAGCAACAGATGGGTGAATGTTTAAGGGCCTACAATGGCGGAGCAGGTAAAAATCCTTCCCAATGTCTGTTTTGATGGTTTTTATCATGTTTTATCACACTTATGGATCTGAGATGATGCTATATAACTCGCTGCTTGAAGATCGCAGTGCATTAATGTGGTGACGTAGGGACGAGCGAGGGGACTGCTAACTGCAGTAACTGACAGGAAGTTAGCTAAAAGAACCATTCCGCTTACAGCACCTTTAACAGACAATAAACTAAATGTAATGCTAGGGATACCAACTTTAAAATGAGATAAAACCATGGACCTATAATTTACAGGAGATTGGATTTCAAGTACCGGTAAATTCCCGCCTGGTTTCCGTCAACAGCGACTACACTTCCTATCTGACCTTCAGATTAAAAGCACAATTTGACTAGAAGTTATACTGTAAAAATAACTTAAAGAGCACCTTGCAGGTTGGATACATGCTGGAAACATGGAAATAACATATATAATGTAGCTTTTTAATTTTTATGATATTTTTCATATGACTTCTGAAGGTCTTCCTGTAAGAGATTATTCTATTAATAGGTGATGTGCCCTTAGTTTAGGGGTTCAATGCCTTGCTCAGTTGTGGCCTGAATCTACACTCTGACTCTTACTATGATGGACTTGAAACGATGACCCTCTGGTTCCCAACCCAAGTCCCCACAGACCGAGCAACTAATGCGTGAATGATAACACAAAAAACAGCACATAGTACGAAGTTAAAATGTGTCAAAATATACATTAAAGTATTAAATAGATAAGAAATAGAATCGTAAAAAAATAATAGAATATTGGATACAGGTGGTATATTAGCCTGGCGCTACCAGACCATCGTACTTCATTTCATTTGTACAGAAGGTCTGGAAGTGCTGTAATTGGCAAACGTTCACTCACTTGGAGGCGGGTGTCTGTTGAAGTTAAAAACTATTGGATCTGCGCAGTGCCACTCTGGCTTATCCAACCAATCGCATAACGTTTGGTCGTGAGCCGGCTGTTGACGGTGCGTTCAGGGAACTCGGAAATTTCCGACTTCACTACATATTGTAGTCTATGGATCTACCGGTACCTGGCAACGGTAACTTGCTAGAGCCTAACGTTTAGTTATTTGGATGAGAAAGGTTGTAGGCGTCCATACTTTCCCGAGCAGATGCACTGGAACACAGACAGGTCGGAACTCGGAACTAACAAGTCGGAAGTTTCCGAGTTCCGAGCATCAGGGAACGCAGCATTCAACTGAAACTGGAGCGCGACTTCGACCCTCATCGTTCTCAGCCACTTCCTCTGTTCGCTGATTGGATACTCAGAAATCTGTTCGGAAAAATCTCACTAATACGCCCCACCACCAGACTGACTACTGCAGGGAAAATGAAATTTGGGCGGAAGTAGGTAGGCGGGCGGAGCCAGGCTAGTGGTATATAGTAAGACAAGTGTAAATATAAAAACATGTAGGCTATGTTCTGCATTCTAAACCTGCAGAAATAAGCTTTGTGATTGTGAGGAAAGATATGGACACAACTGCACAATCAGACAGCAGAGTGTTTGTAGTGGGAGTTCAACGGCAATCATTAGCCTACATGAGAGGACACTCCTCCATTTTAATGCACATTCTTGGTTTAAATGTGCACATTAGTAATATCTTGCATTAAAATCTTATCTATCTATCTATCTATCTGTCTGTCTGTCTGTCTGTCTGTCTGTCTGTCTGTCTGTCTGTCTGTCTGTCTGTCTGTCTGTCTGTCTGTCTGTCTGTCTATCTATCTGTCTATCTATCTCGGCCTATCTAATGCTGTAAAAATATAGCCTTTCAACCAGGACATTATTTGAACATAAAACTTATTCAAAATGAATGTTTAGTACTAGTAGGTATCTAACCTGTTGTAAAGATGTGTTTCTGTGATGCACCTTAGTGGAGGTAAAGCTGACTCCCTGCAGCATCCCCCGCTGAGTGGACCGTCATGTGGCTGAGCGCGGCGGAGGGATACAACACCCACTGTCATCGTGGTGCTGAGTCTTTCGCAAAGCAAAAATGTCTGCCTAAGGGAAACTCGTAACTGATAGAGGATATTTCCCCCTTATATTGCCATTTATGCCCACATTCTGCTTTTTTGACTCCTATTGCAAGAAAACAAGTCTTCACCAGATCACCCTAGTAGGGATTTTAATCGGAAAAAGGTAAAGTATCAGTTGGAGTTCGCCAAAAGCTTTCGGACAGGTCTGTGTGAAATAAGTTGGGGAGTTGAGAAAGAACCATCGTTTTGTATATTCTGGAGCTGGGGATTGAGATTGCCATGTGCATTATGTTTTAGGCTATGTAATTTATCTTGAATAACAATTTATTTTAGGCTATGTCAGAAAATGCATGTTTTGTGTGTACAAGTGTCTACATTGACAACCTCTGCAGCTCGCAATTAAGCTCCTGTTTAAAAAATCCACTCGAACCACTAACTGCAGCTAACGTTAGCTGAGTATCTGAGTGACGTGCGGTTCCTCCACTAAACGTAACCATCCTTAAGGTTTAAAACAAAAAATGCCATAAAAATCACTGACAGGCATCGTGAGTGACAGTCTAACAAATGCATGTCTTACAAGCGGAAACATGTGTTACGGCAATAATGCGATGCTTCAGGTCCCATGGCTCCTCATCCATTCAAAGCGCTTACACCTTTATCATTCTGTTAATCACTAGATAAAGGGGGTTTTAAAGTGTCAGTGTCTCATGATCCAACTTTAATTCACTGTGATGATCTTTTGTTCTGCATCTAGAACTCGTGCTATTCTATCTATCTATCTATCTATCTATCTATCTATCTATCTATCTATCTATCTATCTATCTATCTATCTATCTATCTATCTATCTATCTATCTATCTATCTATCTCGCTTTTATTCCCTCCTATGGAGGCAGTCATTTCCTGCGGCTACTAAATAAACTGACAGAGATGTGAACTGATGGGACGCTGTTTTTTCTTCAGGTCTCTAGATCGCCAGGATGAACCCTCAGCAGCGGATTGCCGCTCTCGGAACCGATAAGGAATTAAGTGACCTGCTAGACTTTAGTGCGGTAGGATGGCTTTTTGTTGTTGTTGTTCTCTTTTTCACCTCTAAGGACCAAATAGGCTAAAAAGCCTGACTCGTTGATCAATGCACATTAGTGGGGAAATTGCGATTTTTACAAAACACCTTTTCAGATGTATCTGCAGCTGTTAACCTTGAATGGTTGCTTATACCTTGTCGAGTCTTTGCTCTAAATGTAGGTGCATGTCTGATATTTTTCCCTTTTTAGATGTTTTCTCCACCTGTAAGCGGAGGGAAAAACAGGCCCACCACACTTGGAAGCAGTCAGTTCAGTGCATCAGGTAGGATCAGATCCCAGTTAAAACCCTATTCCTGCAAACTTGTTCAGTAGTCAGTCTTGCATTGCATGTGGTTCTTTTCCCTCCTCTTTGCTCGTCTTCGCTGTGCACATCTGGCACTTGAAACATAAGCTCTCCACCTGGAATTATAGTGGAGTTCTTTGGTGAATATGTAGAACAAAGCACGGTTTAGGCCATAGGCATGTGTAAATGTTTTTTTGATCTAAGTGCCATCAAGGTGAAACGCAGCACTCGTATTTTACCGTATCGTCAGATCCATAAAGGAGGCATTTCTTGGCCGCTTTGATCATCTTGTTTGATTGAATATAAGTTCACAGATACTGCATGTTGTGTTCTTATCAGGGGTTTGTTGTGAGGTCTTGTAGGCAGATTTCATTGAATTAGGTTAATTAATATGTCCGAGTGAGATCCTTCTGAGCATAATCAGAACTAGAGCTGCTGGTGAATTATAGTGAGTGATGTTATGGCGTTTCACATCTCATATCCCTGATTATCTTTATAGCTTAATAGGATTGTGGATGGTTCAGTCGTCATACCAAGAGTACAGAATTCCCCCGCCTCAAGATCGCTTCCTGGCTATAAATGCTACAGGACAAGAATCGAATCACATCTATTGTCTGATGTGCTACTAGAGACAGTCAACAATCAAGCATTATGTTTTCTGAAAGCATGTTTTGTGTGTGTCCACAAAGCCTTGTTGTAGTCGGTTATCTGTGAAACCAAAGTCGTGCACTTAGTGGACAAAGACAAATGACACAAGAACAGAGCTGTCACTCATGAACTGTTGGACTTGTGAGGATGAATTTAAGAATGCATAGTCATTCAAGTGTGTGTGTGTGTGCTCTTTTCAGTCACTCAAATTACAAGGAAATTTCAGTTAAATTGATTAAGTAATGTCTCGCATGCCAATTAAGGTTCCCACAAAAATGTTTATTTAATTTATTAAAGGTGAAGAAAGCGGTTTATTTATGTTAATATAAGTGTTAAATCGCACTTTATTCATACAGTGATCACTTTCATAATGTGCACATTTCATAAAGACGATTTCTCAGTCAGCTGCTCTGCATGTAATCGGCTAATAAACTTTTCGGGGAATCCCGAAATTATTATCCGATCACAAGAGAGAAAGACCCCCGTCTCACTCATGGTCTCACTGCCGGTGCACGCCAGAGCGACAGATGGGTGAATTTATGCGCCTACGATGGCGGGGCAGTTAAAAATCCTTCCCAATGTCTGTTTTGATGGTTTTTATCATGTTTTTATCACACTTATGGATCTTAGATGATGCTAGATAACTCGCTGCTTGAAGACCGCAGTGCATTAATGTGGTGATGTAGGGACGAGCGAGGGGACTGCTAACTGCAGTAACTGACAGGAAGTTAGCTAAAAGAACCATTCCGCTTACAGCACCTTTAATGACCCAGAAGTAGACATTGGATTTTATCGAAATGTCCTGTCCTGATTACCCTGGCCAAAATAATGATGATAACCCTATCTCACAAGACTGAATCATTGTTATCACGATCCTGAACAAAATATGAACTAAATATTGTTACTTAAAGGCCTACTTCACCGGATTGAATATGAAGGTGTATTGAATTCTGAGATCCTATGTAGTATAAATGTGCAAAAAAAATTAAAATCGGTTCATCCTAGCCTGAGAAAAGGCAGAAAGAGTGTTTTTTTTAACCCTATATTTCTCTTTCTCGTGACATCACAGAAAGAGAAATATAGGGTTAAAAAAAACCGTACTTTGTAAATATTACTGTGATGTCACAGTAAAAGACATCACAGTAATATTTACAAAGTAAGTTTTTTTTACCTTACAATTATTTAAGAATAAAATATTTTTATTACATCCTAGAAAGGACATGTATTTTTTTAATCAAACAATGTTAAAACTTTGTGGAGGATACAATAAGCAAGCCTAGCCTGCAGCCATGGTGACAGGTTCAGGAAAGATGTAGGGCTGGCCCGAATGCCATTTTTCAGGCTTCGAATATTTGTTGGTTTTTCCGAGCGAATATTCGAATATTCGTTCCAGAAAAACACACCATCAAAAACAACATAAAAAAAATATATATATATATATATATAGGGGAAGGTGGGGTGATTTGTGCAACTTTTTACTCAAAGTGATTTTAAAGTGAGGCCTTGACAGTTATGTCTCCAACTCAAATATGTACATATATTTCAGGATGTTGTGCATCCCTGGCAATAAAAACTTTGGATCTGGAATAAACTGTTTAAGAAATATAGCTTTCGGAAAAAAAGTTGTCTTGTCGCACAAATCACCCCACGTAGTGGGGTGATTTGTGCGTCATTGTGTCACAATGACAAAGTCACCATCATCATCTTTCTGGCCATCTGAACTCTCATCAGTGGTGTCGTTAAGTGGAATTGAGATGTCACCCTCTTCTGAGCTACTGTAGACAATCACTTTCTTTTGGTGACCAGCGTATACAGCCATGCCACTGGCACAACTCTCAGAAATGTACTTTGCACTAGTTGCTCCGTGCTTGTGGAACCAACTGCCACCTGACAAATGTGATTCCCCCTACATTTCTGCCTTTAAATCAAGGCTCAAAACCCATATGTACACCCTGGTGTTTCCTCCCCATTAACCTCTGCACTACTTACTTACCTCTGCACTACTATCTGTGTTTATGTGGATGTATGGGCTTTACGTCTTTTATTTTGGTTATTGTTATTTTACCTTCATTGTTTACCTACTGAATGCACTATGTACAGCACTTTGGACAGTGCAAACTGTCATAAATGTGCTTTTATAAATACATTTTACTTACTTACTTACTTATAACTCACCCAGGCCCTTGCGCACAAATCACCCCATCCCCAGAATTTTGGATAATAGGCATGATGCAGCAATTTAGGGTTGACATTGTGCTAACTATATAGACTCAAAGTATAGCATACCAAAGCACTAAAACATGTGTCAAATGTTTTCAAACGTGTCTATAATTGTTCAGACACAATAATCAAAAAACCTTGATCATGGAAATTTTACTTTGAAAGGCAAAACACAGTTTTTTGAGCTTAAATGTGCTTATATCTTATTCCTTGTGTCTCCCTTCTTTACAGGATGAGTCAAATGGATGGCTCTTCTTAAATATGTGGTCACATTTCCAATTTCTTCCACGGTTTTCTAGAAACAAGGGGTTTTGCAACTTCCAAAATGCACAAATCACCCCACCTTCCCCTATATATTTTTTTTTAATAAAAAAAAAAAAAAAAAAAAAAAGTTAATAATCCCTATATACTCCCTGGAACCGATTTTGACAGTATCTGCATATTTTGTTGAAGATTTACACACTCGGAGGTGAAGTAATGGATGCGCTATGACACTTAGTGATGTAATATCCTCCTAAATGAGCAATACTACTACTACTACTACTACAATATTACTAACTTTTATATCCAAATATAAAATTATTTGATGACATTATATTGCAGTACTAGCTTCTTGCAAAAAAAAAATGTTGAAAAAAAAAAAAAAAAAAAAAAAACGAAGCTCCGAATACCAATTTAAGCTCTGAATACTAATTTTCCGAACGAGTATTCGAATATTCGAATAATTCGGGCCAGCCCTAGAAAGATGCAGCACCCCCTTGAGGCAATTCAAAATAAATTAGGAAATCAATGAAGGACTGTGTGTTAGCGAGTTAGAAGCTTTATCCATTATCAGTCACTCATGACTGATAAAGAAAATTCCCCACGATTAACATAATGTGTATTTATAGCCATTTACGATACAATCTTATATCATTCCATACATAAACAAAGGTTTCATACTATACATTGTTATGTTTTTTTTTGGACCATGCTAAAAAGTCCATGACGTCATTGTGCTTTATTGAGAAGTTTACATTTACCGGAACTGCTTGGTTCTGTGCGGCTCAGCCCACTTTTCTTGAGTTTCCATTGCCAAAAGTTGGGTATGGCCCCAAAATAAGCGAGCTAAGCCGCTCCTATTTTCGGTACTCCTCCGTTGGGGTACCAAGCCGTCTGAAAGGTGCCGAAAGGGTGGAGCTACACACTGCTGTCCGTGGATTGGTCGAAAGAATAATTTTTGCGTTAAACAGCCGTGTGTAGTCACCTCGGCGAGAGTGAAGAGAGAAAAATGTCTGTGTCCAGCTCTCTATATTGTGTGGTGTTTTTCCTCTTTGAATTAATCAGCAGGCTACATTGTCCCGCTGCTACGATGTCCCCAAAGTTGCGTAGCTGCAAAAGCCAGCGCTGCTCGCTCATTGTGCCTGTTGGCTCGTCTCTGTGCATTTACCGTAAATATGCTTGCATTAGGGGTTGGCTTTAAATATATGACAGACAATCTTGCTATTGCTCCATAGATTTATTTTTTAAAGAGTTGTTGTTGGCTGATAGAAACACTGATTTCACTTTATCTGTGATGAACTAATTTCAGACGGGCTGATATATTGGTCTAGCTCTAGTTCACAGGTTTTGGCATAAAGCATAAATGATGACATTAGTATCTTATAAGTAATGTCGAGGTAGAAAGACTTGTTTTTATATTTCTAAGGAAACTAAATTATGCAAAATGAAACCTTTACAAAATGATGTCAGAATGAACCCCTGCCATATAAATCCCTTCTTCCTGCAGCCTGATACTATATGTCCTCCTGTGTCTCTCATCCTCAAGGCAGGGGGAGAAGCCACATAAGTGATTGTGAACATAAGGCAAGTGGGTGTGCAGACACAAGTGTGGAAATTGCATGGAATGAGGGTTTGGATTATTGCATCTCAGCTGGGCATAGCCAGATAATTGAGGCAGAGTGGGACTGGCAAGTCCCTTCAAACGTGCGCCAGAGAAAGATGGATGGGAAAAAATACATAAAGTGGCTCAAACCGAGATTCATCATTGCTCTCTTCCAGCTGTGTTGATGATGCAAATGTGATGAGACCATTGACTCTTCAGTGTAGCAGGCTAGTGGATGGCTGCTATTGAAAAAGTAATTTTCATTGTGGGATGTAGTGGAGCATTTGCTAGCTTAGATGAGCAGCTAGTGTGGGATGGTTTGTCAGTGGGGCCCAGAATAAAAGATTAACTGCATGTTTCATTGGTGGGCGACGCTACAAACAGCCTCACTGCTGACTCACTTTTGTTGCTGTCCGGTGATTGGTTGACTGGTTACAAATGACCAGTTATATTATCAGATTTATAATCACTGGAAATAATATTTTATTAATATTTTAGAGAAAATAAATTCAGGTTTTAAACAGGTTGTATTAACTACAACCTCTGCTCATGTAGATGTCGCAGTACAGCTAGTTGCCTCGAACTGCCGTGTTTGTAATTTGAATAAAGGTTTACACTTTACTGTCAAAATAATATGATGTGATGTATTAAGACCACCCATATCTTACACAGCAACTTGGATTTCAGCTCTGTTTTTACATTTTCATTGAACAATGTGGAATATTGCAATATATTGCAACATGCATTGCATTGAAATGCACAATATCATTACCACATCGTGATCCAACTATTGTGATGAGTATCGCATCATGTAGTCCTTGCCAATACACAGCCCTAATATCTTGGCAAATGTAGTGTTGACAACTCTTATTGTAAATGTATTAACGGATTTGAGTTTACTGTTTAAATCAGAAAGCAAATATACTTAGCTGCAAATTATCACTTCATGTTAATTTGAGTGACTCAATGTGCAGCATATTTGCTGCTATTAACTGCTTAAGTTAGATTTACTAAATAAAACACATTGGAATGACCTGAACCTCATTTGCGAAATTCAGGCCGTTACAGCCTAGCTGTTATGTATTTACTGTACTTCACACTGAATAATGCAGTTACCCTGTAAAGGGGCATCATGCAAGCCACAATACTGGGGGGGCACAACAAGAGAAAGGACCATAGGATCCTTCACTGGAAAAAGTATGCAACAAAAAAATTCTTAATTATGCAATTTGACAAATATATTCAATTGATCATAAAGTCCACTATGCCTATGTAAGTTTTAATTACAGTATACAGTCCTGCAAATAAGCCCTGAAAAAGGTGCGCTGTCAGAAAACTAAACCCCTGTAAGAGAGTCTGGGGGCCCCCCTATTTCCCCCTAAGCCTATTGATTTGGTCTTCAACCAAATCAATAGGCTTTCTCTCCTCTTTCCCTGACTTCTCTCTATAAGACAAATGTCCCCACTTCCTCTAGAATATTTCTCTGAATGAAGCAGTTTATACAGAGACATCAAAACCCTTTCTGACCCTGTCTCCATAAAATCTGTTTGGTTCTTCTCAGTCAGGTTTTTACTTCATTATTTGTATACATGCGTCTAATGCAGTCGTTGGTACAGCTCTGAGTTCATATATACAGGAAACCATTACCGGTATGTCAAATAGAGCCAAAGGCTTTGTTCAAGTCAGCAAAGCAGGGGTGTATTTGCTTACATTAACATAGACATAATACGCCAGACTCTGAATGTACATGATTTTCTTTTAGGAGTCAGGTCACTAATTACCCTGCAGTGTTAGTTACACATACTGTATATATTTTCATATTCTCATCAAACAGATGTAACAACTGTTCATCAATGTATTTGTGCAAAGGGACCATTCATTTATTGTGGTTCATACAGTATTTGTGCTGGGAACCAGGTCAACTAGTTTTTAAATGACTGACATTTCTCATTTCTCATTTTAGTCAAGATGCCGTCTGGACCAGATGCCTTTTTTTTCTCATCCATTCTGACCTTGTAGGTTTTGGTGCCAACAGTATGTGATTTGAGATCAATAATATAGATCAATATAAGTTGATCATAGATGCCGTTAATTCTTGCTTCTGAATGTATGGATCATGGTGTTTAAGAGTCTATTGGAAGCATATTAAAATGCCTGTTTGGGTTTATATTGTAAAGGTATGTTATACTGTATGTCCTGGGCAAAATTGTTTGGCCAGTTTAAAGTTTTGATGTTATCGCAGTTGTTATAAAATATGTAAAGCCTAGTATTGCCTGATTTAGATCATTTACAGTAAGCATGTGTTTAACTTTTATGTTTTACAGTCATTTTCTGTATTATCCACAACTGATTTGATTTAGTCAGTCTGTTTGTCTATTTTTCCTTCATAAAATACATCAAACTTTTATACCAATACAACCAAACGTCTTAACTATTTTGCAGCAGATTACAAACAGAACCAATTGTTGTGAATAAAATAAAACAGATCATCGCTCTACTGTATGTATGTATATTTGTATGTATGTATTAATTAACATTACTAATAATAAAGACACTATTGAGTTTATCAGTTAACATACATGTGTGCTATATAGTGATGTTAGAGTTAGAGCGGGAAAGATGAAGCTACACAGACTCATTGATTGGAAGGTTTTGTTGGCATCTTCCAGCTTCATCAGCGCTTCATGGACCCACACACGGTTATAAAGAGCTCACAAAGAAAGAAGTGTTCGTGAGCATTATTTTGTGTCATTTTCCTGCAAATTGATCGCATGTCATTATGAATTATGGGGTGTCTGTATGTGTCTTGTACTCTTGTGTTGTGTACCAGAGTGTGTTTTAACTGAACCGGACTACATGCAAACGCCACCATTATTTTTTGTCTTCTCAGTGCAGGAATGTCTGTTATAGAATGGTTACCGACATGAGACAGTATCACTAAATCGGACATGTTACATGTCAGTAAGCTGGAGGTTTTGCAATGTGGCATGATCTTTCATGATCAGGTGTATTTCCTAAGAGTCACTGAAACAAGTTATCCTTTATAGAGAAGACCTTAGTCTTTCTATTGGACTGGAGCTTGGTCAGGCTGTATATACGATATTTTGAATTCGACCACACCATTTGAAAATGTTCTTTATTTATGCATAGATACGTTATGAATAATGATGTTTCACCTGCATAACCAAGGTCACTCTTCTGATTATTGCCTGTGCACAGGAACTCAAATAGCCACTTTTACTGCAGCAGACAGGCTTTATATTGTGACCTAACAAATAGATGTCAGGGCTGCTTTAGTTCCAGATTTAATTAATACATCTTTAAAATTCTTGTGTGCGCTGAATCCTGACATCCAAGCAGTACAATCAGCACTTATAATTTATGCTGGATATAAAAACACTTCAGGGTCACCATGCTGTCAGGACATTCAAGGATCCAAAATGTATCCACCATTACGGTCTGTTATGAAAGTGCTGAATAAAATGTTTCTAGTCAAGTATTTTTTTATTAGGACTTCTCTCTGCATGTTCCATCACAAACAGCCAGGACAAGCTGAGTGACTGCATAATATTGAATCCTCAAGCAGTGTTGGGTGTAGTGACCACGACCGAAGCTAGACAGAAAAAGTAGAAATTTCCCTCCGGTGTTTCCCTCCAATGTAGCCTTCTTTCATTTAAGTTTTTGTCACTTTCAGTAGTTAAAACCTTTCCCAGAACGGACCCAAAATTTAACCGAACGAGCAAATATGACCCCTGATTTTCCAACACTTAAATCCTTTCCTTAAATTGTACATATCCACAGATTTACAAATAGTAATAGTTTTGTGTTTCTGTTGCATAATTCACACAATTGAAAGGCTGATATTTAGTCTACCCTCAATTATTTGAATGTTAAGGACAAAAGAAAATACATCTCAGTGTCTACCGCACCTCATACTGCATCCTCAAAACACCATTCTAAAAATTAAAATCAGAACTTCAAGGAGGTATGATTATTGCAGTGCTGTTGCGTTTGCTGTATCAAGATGTACACAATAAACTGACATTTGAGTGTGTGCTCATCAAATGATTGCAAACTTTTATTCTCTTGCAGTTTGGTAAATTTGAGGTATTTTTTGATGCTATGCTGGCGCCAATAAATCATGGTTGTTTAGGAAGAAGTTGCTCTATATCTAGTCACTGCATCTCCCCCACACCATTTTATTTAATTTGATAACTCCTTTCCTGCCATTCTGAATTATTAAAAAAAAATCAGTAAACATGCAATGAAATGTTTTTATTTAGTATTTTTCTTTACCCTGAATTGAAATGTCAACATTGGTACAGTGTTACAATAATAAGTGTCCCATCAACAACTGATTGGAACATTAACAATTTAGTCAAACCACACGCAGAACTGCAGTACACTATAATACTAATATAATATTAAAAGTCTTATATTTTGAATTACTAGTACAAATACCAGTAATAAGAATAACAATGTAATTGTTTAGTTATGATGATTATGATTACATTTCATAATGATCGCGATTTCTTGCCTGTCTTAAAAGTATTTATATCAATATATTGGGTGTGTAAATACTGTGTGTGTATGTACTATTATGTTTGTATTTGTGTAAGTTTACACAAGAGTGAAGTAAACCACACAGTACAAGATATATATGCACAGATACATAAAATGTAAAGGTTTTCCAAAACAATTTATTTTCACTGTTTCTTTACATGAGTTCAAAGTTTAACAATGGCTGGTTCTTAAATCTGTACAAATCAAGTTGGGCTGCATGGTAATGCAGCAGCAACAGCTGTAAAGAAACAACAACATCTAGAAGTCCAACATAATTTTTTGAAAAGGGACCTGGATTGACCTAATTACGTACTAATAATTAGCCTGTGGAATATGGATTGGTGACAGTCTAATATCTGATTAAGGTATTAAGGCCATATCAGCACCTGATACCAATATTGGATCGGAATCGGCCCCAGTTCTACAAATCCTTTGACCTAAATCAAAGCCAATGCATTTTTGCAGCTTTTTTCTCCTCTTATGATGCCAGTGAGTAATCTTGTTGTGCTGCCTGCCTGTGCTCAAAGGAGGAGAGGGGACCCTTGAGCACTGGTAGGAGATGGTAATCAGACGAGATGACAGCCAGTGGCCCAGAGAGCGAACACTGACCATTGTTACATTGAGTGCGTAAAAAAAAGGCCCCAGTTAGGCTACAATATGTCACATTCAGGTTGTCACGGCACCACAATTGAGACCAATTTAGTATATCCCTTCAAAGTTGTATAGTGAATGTGAATGATAGAAGTGAGACAATGAACTATTTTATATATTTTTACATTAAAGGTGCATTATACAGTGTCAGGGGAGGCCATGGGGGATTTGTTTAAATTTGCACAGCCTGTTAGTTAACGAAACATATTTTCTCCATATAGAATTCTTAGTATTCAATCATTCTATAATCATGACTGAATAAAAAATATTTTCAGGCAACTGGAACCAAATGTAAAACTAGAATATGTTTGTAAACAAAGCCGTGAGCTCTGCTGCTGTAAAAACTGACAGTGAAACAGCTACTTTTAATGTCGCTTTCTAACTTCAATCAGTGTCCAGGGATCCAATTTTCCTGTGAAGAAAGTTTGTTTATTCAGTTATATGAATGTAACTCACAAAATGTCCACTTCTCGGACACACCCAAAGTTAAGAGTCACCTTTAAGCCACTGAAGACTTTGAAAGAGGAAATGAATCTGCTGAGTGCTAGCAGCAAAACAACATGTTTACGAGGATGAAACTTATCTATAAGTGAAGATCGCTGGAGCATGATTTCTGGTGCGAAAAATGTCGCTGACTTTCTGGTTAAGTGTATAATTAGATTTCTGACTAAGAACTGATAGTTGATAGTTTCAGTAGTTTTGATCTGTGATTACCGACTTTGCTTGCTTTTTGTATGCATATTGTTGAACTTCAGCCTTTATAACTGTGTTCTGTACATTACATTTCATGCTTTGTTCTCATTACCTAACTGCATGCGGGGCACCGAATATCAATTGTTAAATTATAAAGTTGAAAATATTCTTAATATTGAATAGTTTTTATTTGTTTCATTGCTATATTACTTTTCTGAGCATACACATTTTTTTTAAATTATATATTTTTTATTTGGTGTAAAAATAAACAAATGATATTGCATTTTGAGACAGATGTAATGATGACAATCAATAACATGGAGAATGGTGATGCTTTATTTGCTCTGCAATTATATTTGAGGCGACTTTGGCTTTTACTGAAACACAATATTGTTTCGAACAGCAACAACAATTGAGGCATCAAATGTGTTTTGCAGACTATCGCTTAAATTAGATTCTGAAGATCCGATATTATATTTTTCAATATATGCCAGATGGTCTTTGCTTTGCAGTTGGTTGCAGTTATGGATTTTATTTGTTTATCTGTTTGACTTTATGAAACACAGAGGTTTTCTCTTATTTAAGAAGGAGTTGAATCAAGTTTAAGTGCTCAGCTGTCTGGAGTAGCCTGGCTTATATCAGTGCCTAATCATAAAGTTATAAATTGCTTTCTGGTACATTAATCTCATGAAACTTTGCTTAGTTTAGGCCTTGATTTATGAAAAGCAGACAAAATGACACCATGGAAAATGTTATTTTTGTATGTCATGAAGCTTAATATCGACCAGCCACTTTTCTAATTAATCTCCAATCAGAAATATACATGTACAGTTTTAAAATCACTTCCCATTCACACCCATTGTCAGTCGAATTAGTATGTGATACTTAAGTTCAATGTTAAATAGACTTTAGATATAACATAAGCCTGTCCTTTTAATTATCTGCAACATTTCAAACTTTTATAGAGGACACCTCTGAAGAGTAACTTCAATAGGCATATTTATTTGACTATTGACTATTAGCTTCCAATAGCTTCATAAATGCTTCTATTGGAAGATCAAGTTTTGATCAGTTTTTGGGTAAACACATGTGTTAAGCTGCTGACTGCACGTGTTTTTTTCATACCTGTTAATTATGGTTGTTACTATTGATTATATTATCATCAATAATTTCCTTGATTATTATTTTTTTGTCAGAACATTTAGAAATATATCAATAAAAAAGACACATTCACAGGTCTTGTTTGGTCCACCTGCTACATTATTCCCAAATATATTTTATGTATATGAGATAAGGCAAAGAAAAGCAAAAAATACAAACATTTAAGAAGCTGGTGATAACAAAAACAAGTGATTTAATGATTTATAAATTATCAAAATAGTTGCCGATTAATGTTTGTACAAAACAAGCAGAATTGTTTTTATGATTCCACTCTTCATTGTGTCTTTGTGATTCAGTTGTTTTTCACTGGAGAATATAGATGTTCTGTATGTACATTGAACTATGTGTGTTGACTTGTTGACTGAGTCGTGCATCTCTCTCTCTGACAGGTATGGAGGAGCGGACCAACCAAGCGTCTTGGGCCCCAGGTGGCGAGTCCAGTCCCCCCTTTGAGTCCTCCCGGGTAAGATGACACACACTTTAACACCTCTGGATGACCTTTCTGCTCCAACACACATCACTTAACACTAATTACATCCAAGCGCTACATTCACATTGTGTTATTCTCACTTATCCCACTCATGTTGTAAGAGACCGATGTCTCTGTGACAGAAAGGACTGGTTACCGTTTTCATGGGGGGTGGAATGGATGATTTTTTATTTTATTCAACCAAATACATTACAATACACAGGTATTGGAATCAGATATGATTTTCAGATTGAGTATCTTTTTCAAATATTTCAGATCAAATTATATGTTAATGCTGCAAACCTTTGAATATTCGCTATGTATTTTTTCTTACCCCCATGCTGGTTTCTGATACGAAAGAAAATGTTTTTTTGTCCCTCGAGATTGAAGTTATGTAATCTGTTTCTGTGCCATTGAGAAAATAACTTTGCTCTTGATAATTTTAAAATGAAACGGGTAACATTTAAATATCTTTTAAACAGCCTCATGTTTCCTCTGATAATCATAAATTACCTTTAACAGCAAACGAGACCATCAGTGCAAAGAAAGACGTTTTTATATAGTTTTTATTACTGCTTTTGGTCTGGTCGCACACCCAGTCCGATTTTCGGTTCGCTCGTGCAAGCTCTATGGTCACATATTTGAATTGGTCCCAGATTTCAGTGTGGAGCAGCAACGCGATTTGAGAAGCCTATCCCTCCAGGGGCCTCATTTATAAAGCTTGCGGCGCACAAAAACCTTCCGTAGACGGGAAGAAATTTGCGGGAAAATGTGCGGTGGCAAACGTTGGTATTTATAAAGACATTATTTGCGGAGAAGTGTGCGTATTCCTACGCCAACCTTCGACCATGCGTAGAGCTACCACAAGGTTTTCCTGACTCAGGGAATCAGCGACACTCAATGGCAACACCAAGAAATAAAGCTCAGTCATCAGAAAAACACAGACAAATTGTGCTTGGCACCCAATATATTTAGTCAATAAAATATATAAGCTTACCTATAGTTGTGAATATATGGCTACTGTAGTCTATGGCATGCAGTTGTGATGTAGGTTGAATTACTTATCAAGTAGCCTAGGTCTACATGCTTTGGTTATATTTTATAAGTTGAATCTTATAGCGCTACTTTATAATAATATCCTATACGTCGGGAGGTGTTTCCGTGAGTGGTCAGCGGGAGAGCAAATTTTAAGAGGTGTGTAAAAAGTAGTTTTGTACAAAGTTAAGCCCAACAGATATTAATTAAAACGGTAATTTCGTTAGATAAAATCATGTTATGAATTTAGCAAATCATTACACACATCTATTTCCCATAGCAATTCACCCTGGAAGATATAACTATAGGCTACTCTGACGTTGTTGGAAATGTGTGGATCTCACGGGAGATAAACAATTCTCTCGAATTGACTATAGGCATTATTTCACTTGTCACACCATATTTTATATGGGCCTACATATAGGACTACAGGTAGGCCTACGCTAATACGTGATATTTCATACAGTACAAAGTTGGGCGAAACTGCTTTACAAAGACTACAACGACTGTGCCAATCATGATATGTGATAAGCGCGCGGGTGTGTATGTGTGTGTGCCAGTTTCTGCAGCACATGCACGACGTCACAGGCTTTCTTCCTTCACAGTCGCTTTCTTTGCGGCCGCGTTGCCTCCCTTTTTTCCTCATGTCAGTCAAAATTCCGTGCTTATTAAGTGCGTCATCATATTCAGGAGCTATTTAGCATTCGCCATGTATGGTAGATTGTGGGATGAAACTGGGAGGTGAAGTGGGAGGACGGGGTGGAGATCGTCTGCGCACAATTCACCGCAGGTGGGTATTTATAAAGGGAAGATTGCGTGCAACTGTGCGCTGCACAGTTTTATAAATCTGATTTTTTTTTTTGCGCAGCACATTTTTGGCTTTCTGCGGACGCAATGTTTTAGGATGGTTTCTACGCACACCGTTATAAATGAGGCCCCAGGTGAGGGAAGGGGAGCGGGAGCCTTGTTTGAAACAGTTGTTTGTCGTCATAATGACTAATAACGGGGCTGAACCATTCAAGAAAAAAAGAGAAAGCAATGAAGAAAAGCTAAAAGGGAGAGTGATATAGGCTACGGGCGGGACGAGGGCATTGCCAAGCAACGTGTATACAATTTCACGAGAGCGAAACTAGACTGCAGTGTTTACTCCTAAATGAATGAGCGGTTGGTAGCCTACTAACACAAAGTTTGCTTTGCTTCACCATCATCAGATAACCATTATCTGAAATAGTCATTATTTACATCAACAACACAAACACATTACCTCATGGTGATCCATACTAACTGCCGTCTCTCGTTCATTCGCTTTCTGTGAGGACACGTAATCTTTCAGCTCCGTAAGAGAGAGTAGTTAGGTGACGCTGCTGCATCAACTCATTGCAATCAGGTGTGTGTAGCACTGACTGGCATTAGTTGATGCAGTGTCAAAACCACTCTCACGGAGCCGAAAAGAGTCCTCACACTTTCAACACACGGACATGCACTATGGTTGCGTTCCGAATCGCATACTTTCTACTATAGTATGTAGAAAAAAGATTTAGGATGTCCCGATTCTTGTGGCCAGATTTAGGATGGTTAGAATACCCGGATGGTCTACTTCATGCGGCCAAGATTGTTAGTGTTGAAAAGTGCATCCTATTTGGGCGATTCTGACCCACAATCCAGTGCGCACGTGAAGTGACGTAACATCGACGAAGCCTATAGGTCCATGTTATGAAAACAAACGGGGATGCGACGGATATAAAAGCAAGAGGCAAGATCAAGGCGCAATGTTATGATGAAATAAGAGAGAAAAGTATGTCCCAATAGTATGTCTACTGCATCCTAACTAGATTCTTTTTATCGTCGGATGTAGTATGTAGAATAGAAAAAAGAAAGAGTATGCGATTCGGAACGCAACCCATATTGCGCCCTTCTCAGTTCACACTCGCACGCCTGGCACGAGCTAGAAAACAGCTTTGCGACAGCGGGCGTCGTAAAAATACTACCGCTTTTGTCCAAAGGGGACGCCAACGTGCCATATTACTCGTAGTGGCCAAAATCTCCAACTCAACCAAGCTTCTTGTAGGTATTTTGAACTCTAAATAAATAGTGAGGAAATATTAGTAGGTTATATTACCTAAATATTTATTTTCATTATTGATTCATCTGGCAATAATTTCCCTGATTGATCAAATAATGAATTTAGTTGGCAAAATGTAAAAAAAAACAGTGGTAAAAATGTGCACCTCAATTTGTCAGTGTCTCTTGCTCTATATGTGAATAACTGTACAGGAACCAACATATTCAATTTAATTTAATTTAATATGTTGTAAAACAGAACCAGCAAAACGTCTGATTTGAGAATCTGCCACTGGATATTTCTTGGTATTTTTGCTTGAAAAACTTCTGAAGCAATTAAGGGCTGTTACAAGCTGTTTTATAGTTTGCGTCAGGGTCAGAGCAGCTTGTAAGAAGCTTTAAAAGCATCTAAATCAGGGGTTCTCAAACTTTTGATAGCTGAGGGCCAATTTAGGTACCCAACATTGGACCGAGGGCCGCCGAAGGAAAACATTTTTAAAAACTGAAATAATTTCAATGGCCAGCGTCTTTGCGTCTTTACAGTTTACATGTATTGGTCTGCATCCAGTAATGTGTAATTAACAGATTTTAATTAATTAATGAAGGGCTAGGTTTCATTTCAACATTGGGGGGACACATTAAAAGCGGGGGTCTGAGGGTATTTCCCCAGAAAAATGTGAGGTTCAAACACTTCATTTTGTGCATTGTGGTTAATTTTTATGCAGTAATTTGTTTCTTCTGTATTTATTTATGGTGGACATGTTAAGGAAAAGACAACTAGCTCCCATTGACACAAATCTAATGGAATATAAATCAGTAAGGCATTCTGTATTGCATTCAAATATTTATTCTACTTTATTGTTCAAAACTTTCTGCACATTGCTTTAGTAGTGTTTTTTTGTAGGACTCACTACTCATGATGCAGCAGCACAGCAGTGTTAACTATTATGACACTATACATCGGAAATAAACAGGGTGGGCTATCAGCAGTCAACTAGGCAGATAGTTCCATGGCTATCAGCAGCTAGCTAACGTTAGCTTGTTAGCTAAACTTTAGGCAAAAGAGTTAGAAACCAGATAATGTTAGCATCCATCCTTAGACACTTGACCTAATCTAATTCACCTTGAAGGTGAGAAAGTGCATCATATTGGGCTTAACAAGCTCACTATCTAACAACTTACATTGGGACCACTTCATTACCTGCTGCACTTTTGCTTTTTTTCTTCTTTTTTTTACCAACGTTGGCCCGTTTAGATCTGAGATCACTGACAAAATGTCAAAATATAATCTGAAGTATTGAACCAGTTGTTTATACTTTGACAATGATGACAATCACTGTACATGTGTCAACTGTCTGTGCTTCAATATTCCTTTTTTTTTAAATGTTGTCTGCCCCAGACAATTACTGTAAATGCAATATCTACAATATGCTCAGCATTTAAAAGCACAGAACCCAAGCCATTATTTGTCTCACTGTAAATGAGTGTTTAAGAGAGTTCACTCCCACTAGCTTTTACACAATAAGACTGCCCTGTATGTCCTTGAAGGTTTGCCAAATGGATCCCATTACAAAACAATGCTTAAAAACACCAGCAGTGGCTTTTTTTTATCGCTGTTGACAGAATGTTTTCAAATGCATGACCATGAGCAAGTATTCAGTGTCAGGCTCAACAGGTTTACGCCACAGTAATGATAATGTGATTCTGGGCTTGAATCACAAGTTTTATCCGTTTTGCTAAACCTGATTGGCAAGTTAAATATGATTAGATTTATCCTCTGCGGCATGATACTGGTAAAATGTGGTTCCTTGACAATTCAAACAACTCTACTATAATGAGATGAGATTTATTAAAAAAACTCATAAAAGAATAATGTTTTTTTTAAATAAATATATTATGAGAAAAACTCAATATACCTATACAGTATATTTAAAATATATATGACAGATTAACACAAAAAAAAGAAAATGTGAATTTCATTTTTAAAGAATGTATTGCATTTGTATAATAGGCTATACAGTAATAATGTTAATGATAATAATATTCAAAATATATTTTATTGTTGTTACTATTATATAGAAAAACTGAATAGAAGCTGTAGCTACATTGTTTTGTTTAGGTGAGAACATCTCAGTGTTTGTTTTGAATAGCTCTCCTCCCTGTTTGTTTGTCCCTCACACATTGGTTGTTCTGGATGCCCTGTATGAATTTCATTTAATGTCAATCTCCTGTCACTTTCTATTAGTATTCAGTTAAATGTCAGAGCCACTCTGGCTGCGTTACCTTGTTTACTTCTCTGTGCCCTTCCCGAATGAACATCTACAGGCTATGGTAACATAGGCAGCTTGATTTGAATTATAAGGCAGAGACACTTGAGATATCTTCGCTCCAGGTGCATATAAATGAGTGTTTTTGACATTGCAAGCCACAGCTCAGCCAGCAGACAGCTGTTTGCACCTCTGCATTCGCCACACTCACACACAGCTGCACACACACTTCATATGATACAGACTTGATTTATTTAGCCTATAGATTTTGATATCCTATATTCTGCTTTAGAACTGAGTGGTATTTCATCCTCAGATGTCTGTGATAAACTGTTTGTTTGAATGATTTCAGTTTTTCAATGAAAAACACATTTTAAGAATATAGTTAACCATAGGAATTGTGGCAAAATTAGAATCAGAGAAAAGTGACACATTCCTATTATGGATTATAATCAATAAATGATGATCAATACATCCAATTGAATTGAATTTGTTTGATTTATTTATTGATTGATTGATTGGTGAGTTGAGTAGGAATATATGAATGGATGGAAGTGGTTTATTGCTTTCTATTTCATTATTCATTTACCTCTGTTTTGGGACTAAAATTAAAGATACACTGTAAAATTGGCCTGTATGTGATCTGAAAACGATAATGCACATCATGGACAACTCAAACAGGCAGACTGGCTAATTATTAACGTTGTTGTTATTATGTTATAGGTATGGAAGGTTTGACTGCACTCATTGGGCAAGAGGCTCATGTTTACATCTAAAGCTTATACCCAGTTACATTTAAAAGAACCAACTGAAACGAATGTGTTATCTGTATGTTTCTTCCAATTTGCGCAGATGATCCTGTCCCTGAGATTTTAAGATTTCTGTTGTGCTTTAAGGACCTCACTGTCATTCTCTACTTTTCCTTGAGTTTGGATGGCACTGGTAACAGCAGTGTTGCATTGTATAAGACTCTGAGGTGAAGACATCGCTCATGGACACAAGATGTTTTTAGTAGTGACTTGTTTCCTTCTAATACTTTTTTGCATAATCGATTCGATTGAAAAAACATCAGACCAAGGCTCTAGGAAGAAAATCCTCAGCGCTTCATCTTTCAGTCTGTTACAAAGGGAATTCACCCTGTCCCTGAGCTTGTTTGAGCCGGTGAGCTACAAGTGTGTGATCAGTCAACTGTGAAGAGTCCCGAGCCCCACCGTGCTGACCTTGGCTCCCAGCCAGCCGCTATAGTATCCTGGGCAGCTGTAGCTGTAGGCTGGCGGTCTGACAGTCAGGGCTGTGCCCACTGCCACCACACCACAACCCCCATTTCCCCAGTGCCCTGCCCCGACTTGATACTCAACCCCACACGCATCCATCATGATATCATCACTTTCCAAAGCTGCCACACGCAGCCACACGTTCACCTGGAGACGCAGCACATACAGTAGTGTGGAAGAGATGACTTTTTAAACACTGTAGCGGGTGATTGGGGGACAAGGCGTGAGCTCGGGCCTGCCACCGTGATCTGACAGTTATTTAGCCAGTAGTGTACGCAGCCCCGTGGCAGCCATGACAGCGTGCGTTAGTGTCTCAGGATAGATGTAGGCCACCAATGTTTGGGAATGATGAGGGATTTGTGATTGATGATCTAGCTGTACAGTGTGGTGGCATTGACACACACACACACACACACCCACCTACGCACACACACACACACACACACGCACGCACGCACGCACACACACACACACACACACACACACACACACACACACACACCCACGCACACACACACGCACGCACGCACGCACGCACACACACACACACACACACACACACACACACGCAGATCCTGGATTGACATTAACAGTAATAACAATCTCTTCATCAAGTGTTCATTACCGCCAAGTGCTTTCTAATATTTAATTAAAGGAATAGTTTGTAATTTTGGGAAATATAGTTATTTGCTTTCTGGCAGAGAGTTAGATGATCAAATCATAATGACTCTGACATCAGTTTGTTAGATATAAGGCGGCAAATAAATAAATGTATAACATTATGATTAAGTTTTAGAGGTGCTTTCAAGTGTTTTTTAAATGTTAGGAAATAACCAAAGGCTAGCTGTATCTCGCTGTTGGCTGTAGCCTTATATTTAATGGACAGATATGATATCAAATGTAATTTACTAGAAAGAGAATAAATGTTGTTCTTAAAACATTGAACTATTTGTGGCATGTCAATCATTTTCTGTGTTTGGCTACAGAGGACAGGACATTAATTGTTTTGCTTGCTTACGTGAGCTGTGCATGTGTGTGTCTGTGTGTTAGTGTGCTGTAGCCTCTCACTGGGCTGTGATTGTTGTTGAGTCTGTTCATGGTGTGATTAACAGTGTGTGCAGCCTGGAAGAAGCACAATCTGGAGGCTCTGAGGATTCCATCCACACAGAACAGCAGTCCACTGCCTTTGAAATTACTCCATCACCATCCACTCACAAAAAAAAGATGGATAATAAGATATACTTTTTCTCTCTTTGTTTGTATGTTGAATGCAAAGGGTATGTGTCGGTGAATAAAGCGCTATAGAAATGCAAGCCCCAATGCGGCTCGGTCTCTCTGGTGGGAGTTAATGTAGTTTGGGGGGATGTGTTTGACTGGAGCACAGGAGAATTTTCACAGGGTTTGGGATTAGCACTGTAACAGAGTATCTTTTTTATAACGTTGGACCCCAAGTTTAAAAAAACAACATACAAAAAAACATACTGTGACCGATATTTAGACTTAAGACCTCGAAGCTGATAACTGTCATGAAAAGGCACTGTTAAGCTGCTGGAGAAAGAGGGAATTTCTTTTAAGCTGCAGGTACCTGGGAATGATGTAGGATTGCATCTATGTGTTTCTTCCCCCTCTATGTACACCTTATGAACTATGGCTTGGTATAAAAACCTGTTAACATATAGAGAAAACGGTCAAATCTAAAAGAAAACTTGAAGATAAACAGAAATACATTGATGAGGTTTAGGTATTGTTTGTTTTATAGATGCATGTTTAGATATAGGTTTCTGGTTGTTTTCTCTAAGCTAAGAAACCATCACAAGCTAACAATGTTTACAGCCTCTTATGGTGACGATAAGTTGGCAACATACAGTTCATATGCTGAAGAATATAGTTGTGTGTTAAATATTTTTTAAACTATGATTCTACTTTGCCATTATGACGGCCATAATGTTACACATCCTATAGGAGAGCACTATATCACGTTTATCGAAGTGTCTTCATTCCAGGCTAGTGAAAATTGTCCCAATTCCATGGCAAATAATGAGGTTATAAATGCAAATGTGATAGTAATATGAAACCAACAGTTAAGGTGTCATTTATAGAGGTATACAGCTCTGTATTATCCTCATCTTCATCCCTTTATTGGATTATTATACACAAGAAATAAGGCAGTCTGCTATCTTAAGAGACCAATTGTGCTCTTCTTCTCTCTAATTAGTTGTATGCCATATCACCCAATTAGTTAGCTCCCAAGTTGCCCCAAGAAGTGTTTAATATTCTGATCTCTTCCCCCAGGGTTTTGCGGAGAGCCCTCATTACGGCGATCATTTGAGTGACAGTCGATTAGTGTCCCATGAAGGATTGTCCCAAACACCTCTTATGAACTCCAACATAATGGGTAAGTAAGTGATTCTCTTCAGATCACCCATCACATGCCCGTTGGTAGCATAGAGAGCCATCATGTAAAATCATCTGATTGCGGTTAAGGCACATCATGAATCCGGAGGTTGTAGTGCTGTAGGGCTCGCCAAGCTACAGGGCTATTCCCCACCCCCCCCCCATAATCTCCTGCTTTCTTTATTTCCTCCCTTTATTTCCCTCCTCTCTCTGCATCTCACTGTTCTTCCTCCTGTGATGACCATCCCCCAGGCTAGTAGTCACGCCGTCAGTATAGCTTTCTGTCATAAGAAGCTATGTCCTAGACATCAAAAAACCTCCCCTGGCTACTGACACCGGCAGCACAGTGGTGGTTTTAAGGTGCAGGCCAGGGTTAAACAAACTGTGGTATCACAGATCTTATCACATACGAATCAAATATTTTGAATTTATTGGGAAGATTTTTGAATGGTGTTACATTTTCAGTCTTTAACTTTGACTTTGTCAATCGCTCTTGTCCTACTTATTTATGAAATTGTTAGTGCTGTAGTGATTCCCTTTTATTCTAGTCTTTCTTAGACCTGTTTGGTCAGATGTATCACCACAGCCCTATCAGATTAGCTCAAGTATCCTTTTGTCGACACCACCTGTCATGTTCCAGTATGTTCCCAAACTGGATGTTATTTCCCGCCATTATTTATATAAAGGTGAATATCAGCACTATATTATTTTTTGATAAAAGATCTAATTACTTTACCTTAGTCAAAGTTTGGTCTTGGTTTCTTTTCTCAGTACTGTAGGTTTGGTCCAGTTTACATTTGAACCACTTCATTAACATTTCTCATAGAATGTTTAAGCAATCGATTTTGACTTATGGTGCTTGTTTGGTAAATAGTTTTCAGACAATCTCCATTATTTACATCAATCATTTATAATGATAAATATACCATAGATTGGCCTGTGTTGGTCAATCACACGCACGCACGCACGTGCGCGCGCGCACACACACACACACACACACACACACACACACACACACACACACACACACACACACACACACGTATTACTTCTCACAAAAAAAACTCCCATCTACACTCTACAACTGGCTTGCAATATGTTCTCCTTTTATTACAAATAAAAGCTGTGTGATATCCAGCTCTTTGGCCTTGGTCTGTGATGTGTAACCGCTTGACAGTTTTATGGCTAACTACATCTGAGGTCATTATGTAATGGCCCTGGAGACTGATTTCCAAGAAAAGCGATTAGTTGGTTAATGGTTGGTGCTGAATTGAAACAAAATGTTATCTCTCTTGTAATTGATCACATGATTGTTTCACCCACACTGCGTATCTTTCCCCTTTTCAACTGCATCTGTAATTATGCTTATTAGCTGCAGAATAAAGATCTCACCCGTTGCAGTGATACATCAGATTTAGACAGTATGGGTGTGTACTTGGAATTGCTTGTTCTTATCTGAAATTTGGAATTCAAGATGACTTATTGTTTTTCCACAGTAATATCTTGAATTTACATAGATTTATGATCAATAAATCATCCCTGAGGAGCTATTCATCATCAAATATAAACAGGGTAATACAACCACGCAACAGTAAAACATACAGTTATAATAACAATATCTTTAGTAGTGTACAATAGTTCAGTTTCTGAACTGCTGAATGGTTCATTTCAAGTCATGGGGCATCTCCCATGTCTCTCTTGTGAATGGGTCTTCCTAGTAAAATAAAGGTCTTAGTTACTATGAAATAAATCTGTTTATCAGTAATAAATCAGTTTGTTCATTTCTGATATGATTTTTTAAACTGGTAATCAAACCAAGGAGAGAATCCATAACAGAATAGCATCAATACCCGCAAATACCCTGAGTCATCGCGAGTTTTATAGTTATTGTTGGATCCTAGTACGTAAAGATTTCACACACCAAAGTATTTGTAAGATAACATAATGTGGACTTTATGTAAATTCACATCTTCTGTCAAAAGTTACTTGATGACTTTGGCTGTATGTTATCCACCTGTGTGAGATAACATACAGATGAAAGCAAAAATGAAAAGCAGAAGAAACAGAGTTCCTGAAGGACAATCAAACAAACCAAGTTTGTTTTCTGTGTAAATGGAAGCATTGAAAACCAATTAGAATATGTTTGATGAAAATGTGAAACTGGCAATGTAAATAAATGTTTGCTTTGCCTTGCACTGGCATGTCAGTTCTCATTGGGTTGTGTAAAGGAAAAAGGCAACTAGTCTGATTTTCTCATTGACATCCTCCACTGTTAATTTGAAATTATATTTATTAGGTCTAGCTTACAAACCATGAAAGACCAACCTTGTTTTAGAAACTACTTAACAATGAGCCAACGGTGGCCAGCGAGCAGCTTGGTCAGCTTTTCATTTCTTATACAGTGTATTGTTCTTAATGGGGAGTACCCAATTCATAATGACAAACATTCCATGATCGCAAATATTTGTTTAGTCTAGGTTATCAGCACAGTGGATCTCAACCCTGCTTTGTATTAGAAAATGCAGCTCTGATTAGTAATTTCCCTTGGAAAAAATAATGACTAAAATATTTTCCTTTGCTGTTAAAGGAAATATGAGTCCTCATTTAAGATCAGTCATTTCCCTCCTGTTTATCAAATCAGTCATACTGCTGCTTATCCAAATAGCTTCAATATTATTTTAAAACGACTAAGAGTTGGAAAACAGTCTAGACACTTCTTATGATCCAATTTAAAAAGCAGAGTGCTCCTTGTTGAATCCAGTGTTCAACCTTCCATGAAAGCAGGAGCTGCTGCAACCTCTGTGGAATAAGCTGCTGCCCTCCAACATGTGTCTGCCAAATGTCAAAATAATAGTTATACTGCAGATCAAAGAAACCATACACATGCAATCACAAAATATTTGTTACACAGGTTTCTGATCTTGTATATTGTATGATTCGCATGGGCTTGAAATTTGGTCTACTCAAGAAAACTGGACCTTTGCACTTTTAAAACTCTCAGCCACTGCTCGACATCTAGAATAACATGATGACATGCCTGCTTACAAAAGCACGGGTCACATCCCTAGTCTGTGTATTGTCTGATAAATTACTAGTGTACAGTATATGTGATTTGAGTTCACTAAAGCCGTTTATACATACCATTGATTTTTACTGTCATTATGTATTTGTAAATGTGCGCAGAGTGATTCATAGTGAAGAGGAATCCCTTTAACACAGTGAATCGACAAACATTAATCATGTCGGTGTGTGTGTAGCTACTATAAACATTACGTTGTAAACATTTTCCTGTTAAGACACATTTTGTTTAGTAAAAGCAGCTTTCGGTTCTGTGCAATTATACAGTCATAGTGGGTGTTAGATGTTTGGCAAGGGGAGCTCGGACTTTCCTATTGATTTCATAATTGATAAGTCCAAACTCATGGCATGGTCCTATGTGTGTGGGATTTTGAAGCTGTAGATGACTCTGTTCTCCTAGGGGGGCTGACTCCCACGTTGGGGCGAGCGGCAGACTTTGGATAAGCTGGTCTGGGCGCCACGTGCAATCTTAGCCCCACCCTCTGGTCCTTCAATCCTCTAATATACCACACACACACACACACACACACACACACACACACACACACACACACACACACACACACACACACACACACACACACACACACACACACACACACACACACACACACACACACACACACACACACACACACACACACACACACACACACACACACACACACACACACACACACACACACACACACTTGAATGACTATGTATTTCTTAAATTCATCCTCACAAGACAGTCAGACAGACAGACAGACAGACAGACAGACAGACAGACAGACACTGATCCTGTGTCATTATCACCAAGCGTTCTAATATTATAGGATTATCAGACATATTTACATCTACTGTAGTGATGAGTTGCAATGGTCAGACCAACAACTGGCTGTATAAACCTGATCCAATTAGTTGAAATTATATTCATACAGTTGTATTTTAGTCATATGTGTCTGTTTTCTGGCATACTATATTTTGCTAGAAATATCGCTTTTGGAGAAAGAAAAACCTTCTTATACTTTGATATTATTTTACACTTTTCCATCCTGTTGGGATGACAGATAATTTCAATGATCTTTGCGTTACAGTTGTGCATTACTGATTTGCTGGCAATTAAAAGTATAATTTCATTGTTTATAATTAGTGGCATTCACTAATGACTTGCAACCATGATTAAATTGGACTCATAGACATAAGATAAATGCTTAATCCTCCAAATTTTCTAGGATTACACAATCTCTTATTAAAAAACGTCTTTCACACAGTTGTGATTCCCGATTGTTTCGTGTTTGTGCAGCTGATGATGGTTCATCCCTGAACCTTATTCTTCTCTGTGTAGTAAAGCCTGACTTAAAGTCTTCTGTAGGTCTTGTTCTGGAGGCATTATTGATTCTGTCCTTCTAATTGTTTAGTCACAGGGATAGCCAACAGTTCAATGCCCTGACAAGGATCGATTAGATCTAATTACCTGCTAATATTTTTCCCTTTGTTGTATGGCTTGATGAGGAGAAGCCAGTTGGGAAGGCTGATTTTAAGCAATTTGGGCAATTACCACATTCGATGAAAGAGCTGCACTCTGCTCCTTTCTTTCATGCTGTATTGTCATTGGACGTGTGTGTGTGTGTGTGTGTGCGTGTGTGTGTGCGTGTGCGTGTGCGTGTGCGTGTGTGTGTGTGTGTGTGTGTGTGTGTGTGTGTGTGTGCGTGCGTGCGTGTGTGTGTTGTAATGTATTCCTTTTTGTCATTATTTACTTAATGGACTGGTATTTTTTTCCACTAAGTGCAAAAAAGCCTTAGGCTTGTCAGGCCTAACCTCAGATGATGCTCTTATGTTGCTAATTAGCAACAGGCTTGATGTAGCTATTCACAGCTGTCATTGGTCACAGCCTGTGTCCCTTTATTGGATTCTGTCTCTCTCTCCCTATAACATTGTCATGCTTTCTCTTACTCACAAAGAAACACGTTGAGGACCAAGAGCTCAGACTTTGGTTCCTTGTCTATGTCTTGTGTAGTAATATTCACAGATCTTGTTTTCTGTAGTTCTAATACCTGGATTTGTATTTCTGCCAAAACCGATACTGATTCTGATACTATAGAGCTATTTTCTTTGTGAAAATGATTACTTTCATTATTATTGTACAAACAATGTCATGTAAAGTTAGTTACATGAGGCTGTAGTAAACCACACAGCACTTCTTATTAAAATTGCAAAAATACAATTTAAATGTTTTCCAGTGCAAATTATTTGAACTGCTTTTAATATTTTCTAAACATGAGTTCAGAAACAAAATTGACATCCCCTACATTTCAACGTGAGCAATTGAAATAAAAGTGCCATAACTGTAGCCTAGAGAACTACATTTCTACACCCTCAAATAAGTTAAAAACAACAATGGCCGCTTCTTAGAATCTAAACAGGACAAATCAAGGTCAGGCTTTATGGTAACGCAGCAGTAACAACTGTAAAGAAACCTAAGAACAGCATCGTTGAAGTCTGAGGGAATGGTTTGGAAAGGGACCTGGACTAACCTAATTAGCCTGCATTACTGCTGTTCTATGCAGCCACGTGCCTGAGGGCGTGATATCACAACTGCTGAGTAGTACTTTTCATAGGCTACTAGTGTTTCTCTGGTGTGCTCCATACATATTACACATACAGCTTTGAGCCAAGCATGCGACTTATCCAATTAACTCTGTCAACAACACATGCTAGTAGCCGCATGTATCCCGCTCTTGGCCTGTCGTTGTACACATGTTACCGTAGTGTGACAGTCGCAGAATTTGATTGGGTGTTGCAGGTACGTGTAACACCCAGCTCACATGATAGTTAAGTTACTTTCTGTTGTTTTTATAGAACTGCTCTATTTAATCTGTTTATTTTCATCAGACAGGTGGAGTTTTCTGTTGCCATGGAGTTAATTATTATTATTAAGGTATCAAGAAAATGTCAATACAATGCAGATTTCTCATGTGGCTAGAAGTCTTCTCCTAGCCAATGTTTTAGTTGTCATTTGATGGTTTTGCAAATACCTCAGGGTTATAGTCAAACTCTACACATTTGTCTGTTTGATGGTGAAGATGCCAAAAAGGCATGCAGGCATTTTACAACTGTGCGTCATAGTCTTTTGCATGTCAGCAGAATTTCTCTGTTTCAGCCCCTTCTCTTTTCATGTCTAATTGTTCGTCAAAGCTTTTTGTGAAGTGTCAAATCCCACATCACACTGGTATCCCCAGTGTTTTTACTGGGGCAGGTGTCATGTGCTAATGCTCTGTCCCATTAGAGACCGTCCTCACACCCAGGCTGTGAATGTGGCCAGGTGCTGTTCAGGTGTGTGCTTCTCTGCAGTGTGGGTCACCCCATCCCCACCCCCAACCCTGTCATTCACTCACACACACACACACACACACACACACACACACACACACACACACACACACACACACACACACACACACACACACACACACACACACACACACACACACACACACACACACACACACACATGTGCGCACACACACACACACACACACACACACACACACACACACACACACACACACACACACACACACACACACACACACACACACACACTCATAATACACTGCAAAGCCTCATAGTAAGTGTAAACTTAGGTAAACAACCTTTTGCACATTCACTCTATCAAAATGAACTGCACAATGTACTGTATATGTCTACTGAATGTGAATGTACGGCAAGAACAGTGAGCACAGAAGGGGAGAGGAGGACATTTAGTGGATGTAGCCATTCATTATGCAGAGCTGCAGGATGTGCTTATCTATTACCGCGGTCAGTGGAGCATGAAGAGCTGAAGACGAGGAGCTGAATGGGTAGAAAATCCCTTCTCTCCATCCCTACGCCGCCCACATCTTCCCAGCACTCCCTGGCCCCTGTGCTTCCCTCAGCCCATCCTGGCCCCTGCCCAGCCCGGGCCGTGCCTTCCTAAATGCGCCCAGCATGTGGCTGGAGACTAGGCCGTCCAGCTGCAGAGGATCAGCTGTAGTCCCAGAGGGCTGTTTCTCCAAAGAGTGGAGAAGAGATGGGGCAGGGCCGAGGTATGATGACATAACAATGTCTAGGGAAGCAGCTGCAGGGGTCAGAGCACCACGGCTGGAAGAGGTGGACAGGTGTCTTCAAGTACTGTAGATCATTGCACTGTATTTTATTGAGAGAATGATTGTTATGTTTGTTGATTGGCAATGTTAAGGGCAGGCAGCATTGTTGGTTATGAGATGCGTTCTCATGATTGCTTGCATTAAACTTTTATTATTTTTTGCTGAAAACATTAATTTAGTTCAGAAAAATCCAAAGTCTGTTGCTAAGACCCATTGTGTTTGTATATCCCACATCTCCCTCTTCTTTCCCACTATCTTCCTTCCTTCGTTTCTCCCCTCCCCCTTTCTCTTGCCAAATGCTTCCTGCAGCTGATGCCAAGAATAATGTTAGAGATTATTTAATACAAGCTTAAAGCTGAAAGGGAAATGATTCAGTCAGAAATAAATACTCCTAGTGGAACAATTAAAGTGTGCTGACTTCAGCACTTGATGCTGCTATTGTTGCAGACATTATTGAATATATTCTCAGTGTATGACCATTGAGTCTTGTCTTGAGGCTTTCTTCGCAGAAAGCCATACCTACTGTATAGGACTGTAAACACAAACCATGTGACTCACTATTTATTTAGATATTTTTTTTTGCAATACACAACAAACACATCGTTCAACTCTGAAGCATTATTGATCTTTGCGGATCTTTTTTTTCTTTTTCTTGAAACAGATTAACAGAGGATGCATTAAATGTATCCCTGATTCGTGGAGATCACTCGCTGGAACATGGAGATGTCAGGTCTAATGTGACCTTTGTAACGTTTCCATCACTTGAATCAGCAAATTTGAAAACACATCAAAGGTTGTGTCCTTAATTGATATGAGCCACAGACAACCTGGCCAACAGTTGTTGGTTAATTTCCATGCCCACTGTCGCTCATTAGACCCTCCTCCACTCTTTTCCACAGTCACAACTGCTCTCCCAGGCGTCCATGCTAGATGAACTGGTAAACATAACACTAAATAATGTTACACTCCTCGTTGGACTGTAGTGGATTGTGATTGGTTATTAAAATGCAAACATTTGTTTCGCCTTTACTCCCACTTGACAATGGCTGACATTTCCTCCTGCGCTGGCATAGCCCTGAGAGCCTGAATTGTGGGAAGTGTACAGAAAGGCAAGGCTCTCTGAGGCTAATTTATTTACTGCCAGGAATATGGGGGTGGGAAGGTACCTTTTTTCTCTTAACTTAAAATAAACAAGTCTTTTCAAATGGCTGCCCACATACAATGCCATCCCCCACAGTGTGCCATCATCAAAAGATGTATCCCCATCGAGCTGTTTTGATGTTTGATTTAGTGCAGACTTGTGTTCTTAAACTGTAGACCACTTGGGTTTGCAGGGGGTTTTCTGTGTTAGGAAATATGCCCACAGTACTTGGAGCTGGACCAGCATTCCTAACCCATGTGTATATCCTTCCTTGTCCTTTACCTCGACTGTTCTTTTCTGTTCAACAATTGTTTGGCGTCTAATACCAAACATCAACACTAAACTTTGATGTTACAAACTGACTGGATTTCTAATATCCAACTGGGAGACATTATCTTCAGCTTGTTAAATATGCCCTTGTTTCCCCTGACAGCCGCCTCTCAAGCTGAAGGGGACGATGTCGGCGAGCTCACATCTGAATGTGTGATGCGGCGTGTTAGAGTGTTATTGTGTTATTGTGTTAGCGTGTTAGCATCCCTACCAGAGCAGCATCCATTACACTGTTGGTGTTCACATGGTGGGAGACGTTATTAGGGAGCTCATCTCCTTTCTCCTCTGAGAGAATGGATGTGTGATTATGAAGTCATCAGCCATGAACCAGTGAGGCCATGGAGGAGCACCCCTCCTCATGGGTCCTGGGGGTGCCATTGATTGGTGACCATGTGTTTGTGCCTGATAGACTGTGAAATGGTGTGTTGCTGCGCGGCTGTGCCACACCTGCGTCCCACCGAGCTGATTGATTGGTTTGGTCATGTGGAATGTTCCCATCTGGTCCGCAGTAATGCATTTTTTTTTCCTCATTCGTGAATAACAAGCGCTGGCAGGAGAATTGCTAGGCTTGGAAAAAGGCAAAGGCCAAGTGAAAACATTTTCCCCCTTCACTCCTCCCCTTTTTCCTTTTTACCCAGTTAGAAGAAATTCAAATAGACCGAGCCATGGCACCTGATTATCCCGGGAGGGGATGAATGCAATCAGCGAATCCACATATCCTCTCTCACACAGAGATGAAAAAAGTAAACTGTTTAGCTTGTGCGAAGGACATCAGCTCCAGATTTTGAAAGTCATACTTCAGGGCCATTGATTGATCTTTGATCTAACTGAGAATTGAAAGACCTTTTCACCTTTTTGATTAGTAAACCATTCCAGATTTCTTGCCTAATCTAAAAGCAATGGAGGCAATATTTTTCCCCCCAAAGCCTAATGTGTTATTTTGTTTCCCGCTCCTGAATTCCTCCTGGTTTGATTTCTCTAAATCCTGGAGCCTCTCCCTTAATTGATCTATTCATTCTCCCTAATGGCGAATTACACATCAGGCCGCACGAGCAGACGATGTATCATCATAGTACGTAATAATCAGTGACATTTCAACAAAGAAAAAGATAAATATGCAAATAAGAACTCATTAACATTTGCTCTTGCTGTTTTGAATAATGTCAGTGCTGCTGATGAGGCTGTAAGCAGAAATTGATGTTGAGCTCAGGGCAAAGGGAGACATGTTTCCTCTGTGTTTCTCCGTCCAACTGTTGTTACTGATGCTGGGCTGCAGACGTTGTCCTCATCAAGGGAGGAAGTTGATTGAGGGAACATTACCTCACATAATCTAACCTGTAACCCAGCCAGCTTTTATTCACTGTCAAACAGAACCTGCTGGAAGCAACAAACGGCTTTACAGGATGGATGCACACAAACTATTGAGAAAAGGAAACAAAAGGAGGCATTTTAAAAGGTTCGGGGGAACAAGTGAGTGAGCATATGTACATCTGATAATTTGTCCTCTGATTTTATACATGGTAGAGTATGCCTGTTGTCAGTTTATGATTTAATTATGACAGAATCAGGTCCTTGTATTGCACTCCCTTTTATGAAAATCAACAACAAATTCAAAAAACAAAAGGCTGTACAGTATCGAGATCCAGGCTTTGAAATATAGTTTCTTTTGTGCCATGAATCAGTCTCTCAATACAGGCCCCGACATTAAGAAATTGTCTTTTCACTTCAGAGGATGAGTGTTTTGTGTTAAGATGCCATGGCAGTCATCGCATGGGAACATGAGCACAGACACACAGGGACATCAAAAGCAAACACATGTGTGCTCTAAGATGAAAACAAACCAAGTGAGCTGATGCGTGATAAGTTCAATTGGTTTTCTACACAACATTTCCTCATCCTGTATTATGTGTTTGTTGTCATGGTCTTGGCTTCTCTTAAAGCGAGGAAAATGGACCCGTTAACTGGCTTAAGAAAAAGAGAGGTCCTTGGAATGCATCTGAGAGGCGGTGAAGCACGCTCACTAATTGGCTGTTTTTGCGGCAAAGGTTTTGAATTGATCCCGTTAGACGCTTAGGTCACTACCTCTCACATTTTCAAAGGAAGGGTCTAGACAGAGTGCCATGCTGTGCTGTACTGCAACCCCTTGTGATCAATAAGTAGGCACGCTGTGAAGGACTGGCCTGCTTGCCCTTTATTTCAGGTGAATTCCAGCGCCTCCACATTTATATAATTTAAGCCAGATTTTCTAATTAATTAAAGGCAGTATTGGATCAATGATATTTACATAAATGAGTTTATTTATTTGAATTTAATTGTTTGGTTAATACAGTTTATATTTGAACTAACTCCACTTTATGTAACATACAAAGTGTATGTCATGTAATTTCCATTCTCTTTCACATATTAACTTAATAGATAGCCAAACATTTGTTGCTTTTTCACTCATGAAGTCTGATTTAAATTATTGTGCAACAGTCACTCTGTGATCTTCTGTAGGATAACAACTGGTGTGAATTTGTTGGAACTATGTTTACATGAAAAGTGGAATTGTAGCAGTTCCAGAAGCCAACCCATATTTATCAGATTTCTGGTTTAAAAATGATGTAATAGAAAAAAACATCTGGGTGAGGAAGCAAAAGAGAAACAGACTTCTTTCAGTTAAGGAAATAAGGAGAAGGTGGAAGAAGAGAGCTGAAACTGCTCATTCAACTTAGCAACCGGGTAAGGAAACCAACAAGCTCTAAGAAAAACTGATGTATTTATATGCACTTCCTTAGTTGTATTGAAAGAGAAACAAGACCCTCCTGATAAAAGGCACAGGACAGCAGCCTGGAATATGGAAAACAGTGTGAAAGACTGAAAAGCATGTGATTCTTGGGTCTGGCTAAACGTTAGCTTAACTCCAACGGGACGCCCTACCAACTGAGCTAAGGGCGCCCCTCACCTTTGCACATCTGAGTAATATTCTAATAAGATTTTTTTTCCTTTCAAGATTGACTTTTGTATGCATTGAAGATATACTCTGTGATGGCAGTCTGTCTACTAACAT
This sequence comes from Ammodytes marinus, assembly GCF_949987685.1. NCBI lineage: Eukaryota > Metazoa > Chordata > Actinopteri > Uranoscopiformes > Ammodytidae > Ammodytes > Ammodytes marinus. Next base: position 16,862,795 of record NC_137230.1, read on the forward strand.
TTATATTATTGATTGTGATTGAAGTAATTAAGCTACTTTACTCATATTGGTTTTAGCATTAAGTATATTTGCATCTTTGGTTTCCTTTCAATCACAGCACTTATAGGCTCATCAGCAGGCCTGTGACTCAGAAAGAAAAAAACACACGCTTGGTCCCGCGTTGCCCTGCTTTCTCAACTGGCTCTATTCAAAACAATATAATGACAACAAGAGTGTTGCTCTTGTCGTGAGGCTGTGATCACACAAGACAGCTCAGAGGAGGGAAAACATTGCTTGAGTAACAACAAGCCTGTAACTCATGAAATTGGTTAATTCTGCTTTAATGTTTTTCCGCTTCCCTCACAGTAGGAATGGTCTTTGATTTACAAGCTAGCGTTTCAAACTTCAATACATCAATCAGGCAATTTAAGATTTAACGACTTGTTTTGAGTTTGGCTTTTTTAATGGGTAAAATACAGATTATTACAGTGGCCTATTTTCCTCACAGCATATGCACATCAGACAGGAGATTGTGTCCCTGCATGATAAGGGTATATTTTATTCAGCTAATTTAGGCTGCTGGCTTTAGAACCGGCCAACCCAGCAGTATGTTCCACTTCATATATCACTTTGTTCTACTTTCAGCATCATAAATATACATTCTCTTGAAATTTGAATAGCCACGTAGTCACAAACTGTAAATTTGACTCAGGCTTTTTATAAGCGTTGGGGTTGTTCCTAGGGCTGTTTCTTCATTGGGAGGTTTACAAGGCTGGATTTAAACAATGTTTCTGTTGTCTTACACTTTAAATAATATTTGCTTTATTTGCTAATGAAAGGAAAATACCTGCTATTTTTTTCCAGCATGACTTTCGAAGGAAAGCAGAAGGGCAGACTAGCAACTGATCAAGACATCTTTAGATCACTGCTCTAGCGCTGCTGAGGTCGGAGACAAGATACACAAATAGATCAAGTAGTCAGAGCTGCTGCGTCGTCAGCAAGGCATTCTGAACAAACTGAGAGATCTGCTCATCCATGACCTCAGAACATGGTGCTGAAGTTAATCCTTAAATTTGCTGCTATCCAGGCGTTCCCCATGGCACTGCTGCATCCTTCTCTTATTGCAGGTTGATTCAGGTCATGGGGGGTCGGTGGAGGCAGGAGCGTCTGAATGGGGGGGGGGGGGGGGTGGGCTTCAACGTGTAGTGCTTCTGCAGGCTTCAGTTTCTCAGAAAAGTTTTTGGTGTTGTTTGCAGTGACATGGTATGGCATTTTGAAAGACTTGCAAGGTGATTGAATACTTAATCTTGTATCTAACTCTATTTTTAAGTAGATCTATATTTCACAATATACAGAAATAATAATAAACTGACAATGAAGAGTGACCACTTCTTTTTGAGAAACTCCTTGCATATAAAAGAGTTGAATCAAGAAATAGACCAAAACAACAACATGTTAAAGACAATTACTTTAAACTTGTAGTAATACAGTGGTGTCCCTTAAAGGTCACATATTATGCTAAATGCACTTTTTAAATGTGTTCTAACATATCCATGGGTCCTCGGTTAAACTGTGTATTCTACGTTTGGGCTGCACTGTTGATTGAGCGTCTCAGCAGACTTTCTTTTGCCAGGCTCCACAGTGTGGTCGCTTCTCAGTGTCATGGTGTGGACCGACACATTGTTTTCACCAACACATCTGTCAGACCTGAAACTACATCGCTGACCATCAATTATTAACGTGAGACACAGTATGAGTGACTAAACACATGCTGCCAATTAATATTACACTCCTGCGCTTGGCCGGACCTCTCCCACCAAGGACATTCTAGGAATGAAACATAATTTCACAAAAGCACTTTTGGATATTAGACAGGAAATGAAGAAGAAAAAAAGGATCTTTCAAAAGAGATGTTTCATCATCCTGCCGTGATCTGGGAACATTGGTGGTAACCGACAACTTAATCCTATTTCCTTTTTTGCAAGAGCGATGGCTCAGAACTGTATCCCATTATTGTTACAAGAGAAGCAGCAGCTTTGCCAGTTAAACCATCTTCCCTGATTTCCTCAGCTCCTTTTAGTCTCTAGAGACTGTCTGCACAGATGCAGAACAACTGTCTCCTGCAGGACTGCTCAGATAAGCACAAGTGAATTCTCTTAGATCTGCCTCCGTTCACCTGCGCTCATGAAAGCAGTGTTCAGATCAGTCATCATGTAACAAAAGATCCGCGCTGTGCAAGTTTTTAACTCGCAAAACAAACAAAAAGATATTTACCTTTCCCCTGGAGTAAACAGAATTAAGTTCCGAAGCTTGTGTCTGTGCCTGCGTTGTTTGGAAGTCTGACAAAAAATAATGTACGATGCTGTTAAAGTTATTCATCACACTCCCAGAGGAGCTCTCATTTGTTTGTTTGTTTGTTTTTCCTTGGGAGTAAAACTGCTGAGTGTGGATATTGTGATGTGTGTGATTCATGTGTGCTGTGTGCCGTAAGCTTTATGTTTCCCCTGATGGCTGCTTCCTTTGAGGTGTGCAGAATGGAGGTGACACTGATAGAAGGACTCCCTGACGATTAGCACATTCAGTAATTAATCCAATGAAAACATGGCCTTGCATACTGAAAACTTTGTGACACATAGCATTGAAGTGCAGGTTTCCGTTTTAGGCTTTTCTTTAGAGGTTGCTCATAGTGACGCACCATTCTGCTACAACAATAGGAACTATGAACCACTGCATGGCTGTTAAATAGTTTAGTACATCCAGTACATTGTAACAGGACCTGAGAGTGTCCCATATGATGCAATGATGGAAACCAGAGTTAATTTGTTATGACTGTTTTGTAAGCTTGCGTAGGCAGTTTTATAGTGAAATATATCAAATAAATGTCAGTCCGTCAGTTAATTCATCCACTGATCCACTGCCTTCGTTCCCTATTTGCTTCCAGCAAGCATCTGATAATATGAAAGTAGAAGGCATTTAAAAGCGAAAGAAAACAAACAAAGCTAAGCTTTTAACACACGTATGATTTGCCATAATACGTGTAGTAAACAGCTCCTGCCCTCGCTACAGCCTCTGAAACTCACCCTGTATAGTATTTTTAAGTATTTCTGTGTATTTTTACATGTTATTACTCGTATGTACATGTTACGTCCGTGTAGAGCAACATATAGAAATATGCATTGTTTACATATAAGTTTTTAACCTGTAAGTCTAAAGGTTTCAGTTGTGATGGTTTAAATAGCCTAGTTCTACCAGACCATCATACTTCATTTCATTTGTACAGAAGGTCTGGAATCGCTCAATTGACAAACGTTAACTCACTTGAAGGTGGGTGTCTTAAAACTATTGGATCTGCCCAGTGCCACTCTGGATCTGCCAACCAACCATGTCATGCGCCGGCTTCTGAGCCACTCCTTCTGTTCGCTGATTGGACCGGCAGAAATCTGTCTGGAGAAAACCTAAGAATATACCGCACACCCAGACTGACTACTGAAGGGAAATTAAAATTTAGCGGAAGTAGTAGGCGGGCGGTGCCAGGCTATTAAATAACCACACTGGGACTGCATGTGTGCCTGGCTAAAGGGAATATTTGTGAGGAATTACATTGACTAATGTTACAACCTGTATTTCACTTCAGAACAAAACAATCAGGAAACTGAAGATATTCTGTTATTCTGTGTTAAATCAAGTGTGTGCCCTAGTATCATTAAAGATAACAATTGTTTTTACTGTGCTTTTACAGGTAAATCAGAGAGGGCTTCGTTTCTTGGCTATGGGAGGGATCCTGAAGCGTCTGGATGCCAGGTGAGATTCATTCACTTATGTCAAGTTCATATTTCTCATAAAGTTCTGTCAAGTGCAATTTTAAAACCATAAATCAAGTTTGAGACTCCCCAATATCAATGACACTGGTTGACTTGGAAACAAATAAAAGCAAACATTTTCTAAATTGTGGGACTAAATCTTATCCAAGCAAAATCCATAACAATGGTGAAACACATCCATTCATTCATTACTGCACACACGCATGCCCAGTTTTGACTCTCAGGTAAGAATGGTTGATAATTCAGGTTTTCTACATATTTTAAATAGTGCTAGGCCTTTCCTCTCTTCCAGTGATCCCCAAAAGGGAATCCATGCCTTGATTTAATCATGGTTGGATTATTGTAAATCCCTCTTTTCCTGTCTAAAATAGAGCTCCGTTCACTGTAACTTCATCAACTGGCTACATCAACATAACTATAAAATAACTACCTTTCATTGGCTACCTGTTGATTTAAGAATACATTTCAAGATCTTATTATTTTTTTAGGATAACAAAGATGTCACCTGGGGTTCAAGATGCCCCAAGAACTCAGTTCCAAGGAAATTACAAGAGTTTAAACCTTAAATTGCATCCGACTGGGAATCTGTCAGAGCCTTTCATAAAGCCAACAGAAGAGCCTGTCACTTAAAAATCCCTTCTGGTGTAAATGTCTTAATTTCTAGTTGTGACAAAATGTTTGGTCTCTCTATCATTACGGGATCAGGTACTATTGATCAGATACAGTGAACATAATACATACAGAATGATATAAGCTTTTTCATAGGGGATGCTATTTAAGACATTTTGAGTATGAGTTAAGGAATGTGTGCAGATCTGCAGCTGCACAGATCTGAGATTAATGGACAGGAAGACTAAAAAATAAATGTCTTTCCACAGATTATATGGCAAGAATGAATGGTGGGAATTACCATAACAACATTATGAAAGTAAATTGTAATCACTGGAATACGTAGTTACAAAGCACACCGTTATACATTTTGAGTATTTTAATCATATTATTCCCAAATAAAACTCGATTTATCCCCTGTCCTATATATTTCCTTCCAGAATGTGTTTTTTCAATTGGTTAAGATAAATAATTGAATGAGGCAACTGATCTCATGATCTACTTGATAGGTATGCGGCAAGTACTGCACATTATTAACCCAAAATTGCCCGACAAACATATGATTTATGAGGCTTGGTGTAGAGCCCCGCTATGGTTGTAATTCAGACTTTCACTCAGTGCCTCCTTCAGCACTTCACATAATCTGCACATGATTTTGTTAACATTTCAAATATAAATACTTGAATAGCTGCGTCACAAAGTCTCCCACTAAACTCTGCATATAATATGGACTTAAGTACAAACTCAAGATGCAAAGCAGTTTTGTTTTTCTGATTCTTCCCTTACTGCCTGCTCCCTTCTTTAATTGAGTTGCAAAAGCCCTCACAAATTGAATATTGGGTAGGGGAGAACGGGGTAATTTGTCACACGGGTTGGTTGTCACAATCGTTATATCTCGGAACCAGAAGGCGCTGTCTGTGAAATTTTGGTATGTAAATATCCAGAATTGGGATCAGAGGTCACCTACATAGTCTTCCTTGGAGTTAGACTGCTGAATTTGAGGTGAGACGACTGTTTGTGTTTTTCATGTCAAATTGAAAATATTTAGCTCCTCAGTATTTTTCTTCTAGGCTTTTACACAATGGGTTTCTAACAAAACACTTGTTACCCATACAAAGTGTGAAGGGTAAACTATAGTTTAGATTGTGGTTAGCAAGCTAATTTGTTGTCAGATGGTTGTTGGCCTTGATGCTAGCAACAAATTCAAGTTGGGGTTGGTCGTCATATTTTTTGGGGGGTTGGTTGTCACATGTTATCTCAAAGCTGCAGCCAGAAAAGGAACCCAATAACGAAAGAAATTGTCAAGCTGTATCCTCACTGACACCCCAGAGAAGGAAATAATAGAGCAGGAAAAGGCAGCTAGCATGCAAAAGAAAAAAGGGCAACAAAATCAAAACAACCCAGTGTATCCCAAACTAGACCAGCTGCCAAGGCTACAGTAAGTTATGTAGGCCTATTTGTTAAACTTTGCAATTAAACTTTCAAATTTAGTTCTACTTTCTTGCCTTCTTTTTAAGATTATTCCCATTAAGATAACATTGTGACAAACAACCCCATAGTGTTTGACAACCGACCCCTTGATGGGGTTGGTTGTCACAATGTGTAAGGGTGTCTTTGATGATTAATTTCTTCTTTATTACAATAAGATAGAAAAAGAGAGAGGTACACATTTCAAGCCAACACCTTAAGCTTCAATTTAATGTAGGAATGACTATTGAAAGATGTTTAGGTGACAAGCAATTCTCACTAGCAGGGCTGCCTTTACCTGCCACTAGGCCCTGGGGCTGAGAGGTTTCGTACGCTCCCCCCTCCCCCCCCCCCCCCCCCCCCCCCCCACGAAGATTAGGGGCCTATCATGAGCCAGTCAATAATCTATTGTTTTAAATGACAATGTTCGGGGCCTTCTTAGATTAGGGGCCTATATTGAGATTATTATTATTATTTTTTTTTGAGAGGCCCCTGATCTTCGTAGGCCCTGGGGCTTCAGCCCAGGTAAGCCCGTGCATTAAGGCGGCCCTGCTCACTGGAGTAAAAAGTGTGCCTACTTACCCCGTTCTCCCCTACATTCAATTATATTGAATAAAGCAAATTAAGAAGTGTTCACACAGTCACAAGTAAGGATAGGAGGATAAAATATTTTATTGTAATACAAAACAATTACTAACATATATTTTCCTTGTTGGGATAATATAATTTACAGCCCTTTATCGATTTCCTGATTTATTTTAAATGATCTCAAGGGGGCGCTGCATCTTTCCAGTCTTTCCGAAATTCACCACCATCACCACTGCTCATGAGTTAACTTAAATATAAATACAAAATTTAGAAAAATATAGTTGATGGGGCTTGAAATTACAAGGTGACTATGAGATATTTTTTTATGAAAAACAAAGAAAGCAAACAATGCACTGAAAAGGAAAGCTGATATTATCCTTTTGTTTTAAAGGTGCTGTAAGCGAAATGAATATTTTAGCTAACTTCCTGTCAGTGACTGCAGTTAGCAGTCCCCTCCCTCGTCCCTATGTCACCACATTAATGCACTGTGGTCTTCAAGCAGCGAGTTATCTAGCGTCATTTCAGACCTGCAAGTGCGATAAAACATGATAAAAACCATCAAAACAGACATTGTGAAGGATTTTTACCTGCTCCTCCATTGTAGGCGCATAAACATTCACCCATCTGTCGCTCTGCGCGTTCACCGGCAGTGAGACGTGCCGGTTTGTAGCGTTCTCTCTTCTGATTGGATATCAGTTGTGGGATCCCAGAAAAGTGTATTTGCCGATTACTTGCAGAGCAGGTGACTGAGAGATCGGAGTTATGAAACGTGCACACTATATACGTGATCACTGTATAAATATAGAGCGATTGAACACGCATATTAACATAAATATATCGCTTACTTCACCTTTAAGCATTTGCCGCATGGTTTGTTCTCTCTTTCAGTCTTCTGTGAGACCCGACATTGGATTGGCGAGTCCTAGTCCGGTGACTACGTCAGGAAAGTCAGCTGCGCCATTATTATCCTTCACTGCAGCCAATCCTAGAAGACGTCCTCAACAAGATCCTCCGCCAACCGGTTGGTGGCATTTCAGTAATTATAAGAAAAATCCCCTAAAATGAATCTTTAAAAACATTGTTTTCAGGGACAACTGTATCTCATGCAATATTTAAAATAACCATAACATGAATACTTCCTTTTGGTGACACAGTTTCACTTTACAGTAGTCTTTTACATTTTTTTTGTTTGTTTTTCACTCATTCACAACTGACAGAGATGTTCAGTAAAGATTGCACCAAATCTGAGCCTAAACTGTTTGTACAGTAGTCTTATTTAGTCCACTGCTTTAGTCCATTGTCAACACATGATTTTACCAATATCAACACACCCCAGTTTGGGCTTGAAATGTAGCTCTGCGCCATTAGCACTGTGCAAATGCATTGGAAAACCGTTAAAACTGATGTGCAATTAGGTTAAAGTTAGTAAATAAAGATATATTTATGCACTCAAATACAAAATGAAAATGTAATGTGAGATAATCTAAAATTGTAATATAATCACAGATAATACTTTAAACAGGACAATACCACAAAGCAGATTTTGTTGAGGAGTTGTTTACAACATCTATCATTGCTTCTTTTATCTTTTTGCCTGTGACTGAAAAGATGTGCTTTCATCTCTCCACAGATCCTGTACAAACAAAAAAGGTTCGCAAGGTCCCTCCTGGCCTGCCTTCATCTGTGAGTGGAAGATCATCTACCTCTCATATAAATAGATTTCACAGTGAGCTTACTTAAGCAGACACACACATACATCTATGCCACTCACACACGCCCTCCCTCTCAACACACAAAAAGCACTCTTGACTTCACTGCCACATCACTTGACATCAGTACTGGGAATTCAGTTTCTTTTGTGGGCCTTGCTAAGCAGTGACACAAACGATGGCTGTTCATTTACAATGCTCTGACTTTCAGTGTTTGTTGTTTACATGCATGATTTTTTCTATGAGTATGTAAATGTCTCTGTAGGGCATGTCTTTATTTACATTTCCTGTAGTTGTATGTGTGTGTGTGTGTGTGTGTGTGTGTACATGCATAAATGTGTGTGTGTGTGTGTGTGTGTGTGTGTGCGTGCGTGCGTGCGTGCGTGCGTGTGCGTGCACATGTGCACCTCGAGTTGATTGATTTCCAGTGCTGCCCTGTCACAGTGTAGCCTCCTCACAGCCTCTCCTGGGAGAAAGAGAGGCAGAGCGGATTCCCGGCTCTGCTTTTTTGATGTTTAATTAGTCATTACGTAGCCGAACAGGAGGACAGACAGAGATTAATAGCACAGAATATCTGACATTTCTATTGGTAATGATCCCGGTGGAGCAAAAAGCATTAGGATGCAGAGGAGTGTGGAGCTCAGCTTGCATTCGCTTAGACAGGGGGTGTTGAAGTTCATTAATATGCATAAATCAGCAAGTCAGATGTTCATTGTTAAAACCCTGGTGGATTGGTTTTTATTAAGCCTTGCGTTAAATTAATATAATTTCTTAACTTTTAATGAGAAGCAACTGGTTTGACAAAATCCCACCCTTTTTTTTTAACTTAAACAATGAAAGTACGAATATGAGTCTGAGACTGGATTTGCCTTTCAGAGCTTTGATAATCTTCACCTCTGCTGCTGTGTTTCTCAAATCGAATATGGAGCAGGCCTCTGAACATAAAAGGCTGACATGTGTTTTATTTCTGGATTTGTATTTGAAAAGAAGTTTGTCAGAGCGTGAGGGAGAGATGGAGTGTCTGGCAGCAGCGGGAACGTGTGCTGCCTTCTTCTTAAGTAAGTGATATATTTGAGGTCTTGTCAGATGCTCGCGGGTTACATCTCTTTTGTTGTGTAAATGGACGCCAGGCTTTTATTTGTCAGTACTTAACACATGAGCGCAGGTGCGGTTATGTGACTCATAAGAGTATAATCAAGCAGTACAATGCAAGACGGGGAAAAACAGGGACAGAGCACGGGATAAAATACAGCTTCTTTTTGTCACTCAGCGCTTCTCAGAAGATAAAGCCTGCAGCTTGGAGGAATTATCCCCGTTAGACTTTGATCCCATTTGAGAGAATTAAGATGCTACTGTTGAATAAAGGGCTATAGGTCTCTTCTAACCTGCTGACAGAGACAGGAAAACACAAAGCCATTTTTCGATAGGTGGCATATGTGGAAAATGTTTGAGTGGGAGGTTGTCTGGCAGCTTTCAGGAGGTGTTAGGATGTAGGTATTAATCGGACTAATAGGAAACATAGGTGAGCTCTGGTGGCATTAACCCCGGATGGTGAAAAGAGCTTTTGTGGCCCTTAAAATGTGTATGGTGACTGTTTCACAGTGTGATCGCTGTCATCTGATTGATCAGTCATGACCTATGTTTGCGTCTCTGACAGTGACACTGGCAGTAGCGAGGGTGGTGTTGAAGAAGTGTCGGGGGGAAGGCGCACCTGGAGCCAGAGCTACTTTGCCATAGGCAGCTGTATGAAGTGCCTGCAGCATACCTGTAAAGCATGAATGCAGCTGCAGATGCCAGTGAAAGCTTTTGCTTGTGTAAGCAAGCTTGAGAGCCTCACCAGAGACTTGAATAGAACACAACGCTTCCTATCATTATGTCTACTGCTGGGAATTTTCTTATTTATTTATTTTTTCTCTCAAATCCTCCTTTTCCCTTTAGCTTGTACTCTTGTTCCTCACTCTAAAAATACAATTCGGAGTTTTAAATCACATAGGCGATGTAAGTCACAAGCCCAAGCATGGTGTGTATGTGTACACTTCACGATGGAGCCGAATCAAAATATTTACGGGAGCACATCCTCTGTACATTTAGGTTTTGACACTGCAGAGCACCGGGATGTGAAGGCTATCGAGACAGGCCAGCTGGTGATTGCAAACATTTAAATGTTTCTTCTTTTTTTGTCTTATATACAGAAACCCTCGTCCCTCAGCCACACACACAAACTTCCCTCTGTGGTCCGCTGGATGTATGCTCGCAGACATGGGATACTAACGATGTGATTGTAACTGTGTGATGCATATGCCTAACAGTTGTTATCCTTATATAATTCAGGAAAGTTCAGCATAGTCTGTTATGAGCTTTGGCGTGGAACAATTAAAAAAATCCTTGCTTACAATTTTGCATTAAAAGATAAACCTCTATAAAGTGCTCATGCATGAAAGATTTCCCTTGTATTGATGTTACAGTAGACACCTTTGCTCTGATAAGCTAGCTGCATTATTTGACTGTATAAACTGAGTGCTGAGAGCAATGGACAGAGCATGTTGTCATTGGACAGACAGGCTGCTACTAGGCTAAAGGGATGCTGATGGGCAGCTGCATGGGCACCTGTCTGACGGGAGAGGGAAAGAGAGAGGGTTCTCTGGCTTGTGGGGGGAATGTTACATCTTGTGGGAGATATTTATGGAAAGCTGCAAGGGCATGTTGTGTGTGTGTGTGCATGTCAGTTTGTTTGTGTAAATAGTGCCCCCCCCTCCCCTTGAAACTCTTGTTAGAGGCACTGCGGCTTGATGTGACACTCACTCCCTGGCTTTGGTAACGATATGGCTGCAGGAATTAGAGAAAGAAAGTGGTGGGCTGAAATTTGCAAAGGGAGAACCCTGAGTGTGGATAGATTGACATTTGCTTTTGACACATCACTCAGACAGAATCCCCTTGTTTCTGAGAGGTTTGTACTGTACTGAGCTGTAAGAAAGGAACGTTTCCTCCAGGCTCTGATTCTTAAGACCTAGAAATGTTCCTTGCCCTGCCGTCTGGTGGATGACTTTCAAACACATAGATTTTGTCTCCCTCCATGCATCTGTCTATAACAGCTCAGACACAAGAGATCATAAAATGGCACTACAGCAGTAACCTAATGTTCCTGTTGCTGAGGAAGCGGCTCTTTTGTGTTTCTTCCTATGAACCACACCCAGCCGGCACACAGTAATAGAGCTTGGTGAATACACTATGGATGAAATGCATCAGTAAAGTGTTGCACCCTTAAAGAACGACTCCGTCTTCTTTCGTTTTGGCAACTTTATTCTCCCCGGACTGCATATATTTTTTTTAGAAAGGTTTTCACGAAGCAGCCGGACTTTTTCACAGCATGTCTTATTCACGGTCAACTTTTCAACACCTCACAATCAGGAACGCATCCTGATGACGTACAAGGTCATACTACTACTTCCGCTTTTTAACAAGAAAATAAAGCTATAAAATAACATAGATTTAACTTGTTAAATCTTATTCCCATGTACATTTTTAGCTCAGTGCAATTTAGATATATTACAATTCTAGGTCGCAACACCCTCCCCCACTGAAAAAAATGTTGCCTTACATTTCCTTTTCAAACAATGATACTAAACATGTATCAACAATCAAACTCTTGGTGACGGGTAAATTGTAACACACATTATTACATATAACAGGGTTAGGTAGTACTATCTCTCTTTAGTGTCTCAGTTCTCATCTCTTCAACAGCCATGGCAAAAATACTCGACTCAGTGTCCAAAGTCCAACAGTATTGAAGTGTGAATAGTCCATAGAAGTATTGGTGGGTGCCCAATCTTCACTTAGGGACAAGGAAATTACCATATACACACAATATTATGTTTTAACATATTTCAATGCCACGCATTCAGCTAGTCTATCCAAACAAGTGTACACACAATTCCTTTTCTCATTATCGTGTGAGCCACATGTTGCTTTAACTCGATATAAACCCATTTACTCAGATAGTTACCCTTCACTGTACTTATTCTAACTCAAAGAAAATGTACAGATTGCCTGTTTCTCTATTACTTGTAATACAGGTAGTCACATTACTTCACCATGAACTGTAGCATTGGTTATAGTAGGCCACAATTATAACTTGTCAAATAAACTTAGTGTCTCTGCCTCATTTTTATCTACTCATTACAAGGATACATGGATGATCTAGAAGAGATGGCATGGTTGGTTCTGGGAGATGTTGTGGCGCCAACAGTGCAGGTTTTCAGCAGTTGAAAGGTCGGTTGACCTAGCTGGTCGTACGTGTAGATACGCCTGGGCTGTCTGGCTCTCATCGGTCTTTCAGTCCCTGTTTCCACATCCACCTGTTCGTCCTCAGATCCAGTAGAAGATGCTTCTGCCTGTTCTTCCATCGGGTTTTCATCCTGTACTTGCTCCTCTTCAAGGTTCACCTCAGGTATGAGCAGCTCCTCGGCTCTCTCTTGCTGTGTCTCTCTTTGAGGGCAGAATTCCTGTGCCTCTGCATTAAAGGGAAATTCTTCTTGTCTTGCTTCAGTCCAAACATGATATTCCTCTTCATCAGAGCTGTCTGTATCTGTCAGGTTACGATCATATTTGACTTTCTGATTTTTCTTTACCCTGTGTTTTTCTTTGTTCTCCTTCTCTCTTGGGTTGGGGTCACTGACCTTTCGCTCTTCAACCAGGTAGGGACACGGCAGGAGCAGGTTACGATGCAACACTCGTTTTCTCCCTGTTCCTTGTAGTGGCTCAACTGAATATACAGGGCTGTCAGGGCCTTTCCTCCCACTGACCACATGGACCGTATCCTCCCAGTAGCTACGCAGCTTTCCTGGCCCCCCTCTCGGCGTTAAGTTTCTCACCAGAACATGATCACCTGTCTTGAGAGTGGAGCTCCATGCACGCTGATTGTAGTTTCTCTGTCCTCTTTTTGCACACTTTTTCATGTTTTGCATTGCAATAACATATGCTTCATGCATAGCTTCTCTCCATTTATCTGCGTAGTCAGCGTGTGACCTGTTTCCCTCTTCTGTCCTCCTTGGGAACAATATATCGATTGGCAGACATGGCTCACGCCCAAATAGGAGGAAAAACGGAGAGAACCCTGTCGCTTCATGCACTGTCGAGTTGTAGGCGTGGACTACTTTATTCAAATGCTCTTTCCACTTGGATTTCTGGGTCTCCTCTAATGTGCGCAACATTCCCAGCAGAGTCCTGTTAAAGCGTTCTGCAGGGTTGCCCTGTGGATGGTATGGGCTTGTGCGGGAATGACGAATGCCACAGTAACCTTGGAGTTTGTGAAAGAGGTTATTCTCAAACTCTTTCCCTTGGTCGTGGTGGACCCGAGATGGGAAGCCGAAGCGCATGATATAATCATCATAGAGTTTTCTGGCTGCTGTCTTCCCAGACTTGTCCTTGGTTGCATATGCCTGTGCATATTTCGTGAAATGGTCCACAACAACGAGTATATATTCTTCACCTCCACTGCTCTTCTCCAAGTGTACATAGTCGATTGAAATCATTTCAAAAGGTGCAGAGGTCTCAATGTTTTGGAGTGGCGTCCTAGTTATCCTGTTTGGTTTTTTCCTTTTTACACATTGGCACACATGAGAAATATAGTGCTCTGCTTCCTGTCTCATCTTAGGCCAGAAAAAGCGTTCCCTAGCGAGAGCAACCATCCGATCTCCACCTAAGTGTCCCATTTCCTCGTGGAGGTGTTTGTAGATGAGGGGCTTTAAGGACTCAGGAACCACCAGCTGTGTTCTGGATGCCGTCTCCCTCCTGAGGATCCCCTCGTCGTCGATCTTCAAACGGGGCCACTCTCTGATGAGCTGTCTGACATTTTCATTCTCTGCTAGCTTGTGTTTATGTTTTAGGAATGCATGTGTTTTTTTCAGTGCAAGGATTCTGCTGATGGTTGGGTCTGTGTTTTGGGCAGCTCTGATGTCTTCTACTGCAACAGGCTGAATGGACTCTGGAACAATGGTCTCTTCTGGTAATGCATCTATATTACAGGTGACAGAAGAGATCCAATTCATTTCTCCTGTTCTCTCCCCCTTCAGAGCTTTTCCGATGGCCTCCATAGCTTCCTCTTGAAACTCCTCTGTGCATTCCTGCATAATTTCTTCCATGGGCTTTGGTCGCCGGGAGAGGAAATCTGCATCTCCATTTGATGATCCAGGCCTGTACTTGAGGGTGAACCGGTAATCCGCTAGCTCTGCCACCCAGCGGTGTCCTGTGGCATTGAGTTTTGCTGACTTGGTGACATACGTCAGTGGGTTATTGTCACTGTACACAGTAAAATGAGGTGCATGAAACAAATAGTCACGAAAGCGCTCTGTTACTGCCCATTTCAGCGCCAGGAATTCCAATTTGCCAGAGTGTAACTTGTAGTTCTTTTCGGCGGCTGTCAGTGTCCTGGATCCATATGCGATCACTCTGAGCGCTCCATCTTGTCGCTGGTATACAACAGCACCCAGGCCCTCTTCTGAAGCATCTGTATGCAAGATAAAGGGTTTTTCCAAGTCTGGGTAGGCCATAACAGGTGGGTTTGTCAGCTGATGTATCAACTTACTCAGTATCTCTTGATGGGTTTCTGTCCACAGAATTGGGTGAGATGGTGGTAATTGAGCAGCTTGGCGACTAGACCCCTTTTTCTTTTGAGTGTTCTTTTGTCCAGTCTTTGGCTTGGCTAGAAGCTCATAGAGAGGCTTGGCTGTCCTAGAGAAGTCTGGTATGTACGACCGGTAGTAACTGAGGAAACCCATCAGCTTTCTCACCTCTCGTACAGTAGTTGGCGTCTCATGTCTCAGAGCTTGTACTGCTTCCACCTCTCTAGGATTCATTTTGTAGCCCTCTTCAGAGATCACTCGACCCACATAACACACCTCTCGTTTGAAAAAGTCACATTTCTTTGCCCTCAACTTTATTCCACTCTCCCTTTGTCGCTGCAATACCTGCCTCACGTGTTGGAGGTGTTGCTCGAAGCTGCGGCTGAAAACAAGCACATCGTCCAGGTATGGGACACAAATCTCATCTCTTAGGTCCCCTAGGCATCCCTCCATGTAGCGCTGAAAAGCCGCTGGCGCATTGGTGAGGCCAAATGGGATCCTAGACCATTCGTAAAGTCCCCATGGTGTTATGAATGCCGTACAGGGTCTGCTTTTCTCACTCATGAAGCCCTGATGATAGGCCTTCCCCTGGTCCAGCACTGTGAACCAGGAGTTGCCTCCCAGGTTTTCCAGGATCTCCTGTATTCTCGGGATTGGATGCCGGTCAGGTATTGTCTTCCCATTCAAAAGCCTGTAGTCTATGCACAAGCGAAGACTCCCATCCTTTTTCCGGACGCAAACCACAGGTGAGGAATATGAAGAGCAGGACTTCTGGATCCAGCCTCGGTGTAGTAAGTCCTGTATGTGTGCTTTGACTTCTTGGTAGAGGTGACGAGGGATTGCATTGTAGGTTTTTTGTACTGGGCGATTATCTGTTAGCAGAATGTCCATCTGTAAATCTTTTATGCACCCTGTGTCCCAATCATCCTTTGCAAATATGTCACACTCCTCCCTCAGCATTTGCTTTACCTGCTGTCTTTGTTCCTCTGATAGGTGACTCACGTCCACATCTGGATCCCAGGGCTCACCCTGCGGCGTCTGGCATGGCTGCTTCAATGGAGGTGCAACATCGCTGTCCGATAACTGGGGCTCCTGACACTCCATAGACTCAGTTTCCAGCGGATAAATTGCATCAACACTGTGTAGCCAGCCCAGTGTGGTGCGTCCAGCCAGTGTAATGTCGTTGTCCGTTGTGTTTCTAACAGTCACTACAATTTTCCCTTCATCCTCTTGGGGCAGTTGAATTAACTGTTCTCTGATGGTTAGTCCTGCGGGCCATGTTGCCTCTTGATCTGGCTCCAACAGCACATGTGACCCGCTCAGAACACTTTTATTCAAATGACCACATTTTATTTCCATGGTTTTGTTTTTCGGTATGATAACTGGTAGTCTGCCCAGTCTGGCTATGTGAGGACTGCTTTCTGCCTTTTGTTTTTTTAAAACAGATAATACAGCTCTTGCAGTTTTGCGTCTCACCGCTAGTGCTGAACATAGTCTCTGTACCATGTGATCACGGTGAATACAATCTCCAGAAGTGTCATTTGCCATTGCCAGCTCTTCGATTACATTGAATCCAATGATGGGGCGTTCAAGGTCACCGCTAGCAACCAGAATTGGGACTAGTACTGGTTTGTCACTCATTCCAGACACAGCGTTTTTGGACAGAGTAAACTCGATTCCCATCCATCCTTCATAGGGGATAGCTGTTCCATTTGCTGCTGAAAGATCAAGTTCTTTTTCATCCATCAGTTCTTCAACTGGTCTCACTTCAACATCTGGAAGATATTTTCTTTTCCAGCTGTCTCCCACTATTGACACCTGAGAGCCAGTGTCCCACAGTACTGTTGTATCGACACCACCAAGGAACGCTCGGACAAGACATCTCTTCCCTACCAGCTTAGCGGCTTGTTGTTGCTTACCAGAGAGAGGTGCTGTCAGGGTGAACTGGTCCACTTTATCCTTATCTCCTCCAGGATGTGGAGAGATTTCAATCTTATTGGTGGTGGCTGAGATCTTTTTAGCACGACAACCCGCTGACCAGTGTTCTGCGCTGCCACATTTGTAACAGTGATTACACCTTCCCTCCGGATTGGACACCTGACACTGCTGACATTGTCTTGCGTTTGTGGTACTGGGCTGCAGCTGATATTTCCGATTCGGTTGTTCACTCGCTCTCATTGTTTGGGGTGGGGGCATCTGATTTAGGCTTGCAATGTGAGTGGTAAGGCTTTGGATAGCTTCACATATCGCTTTGTTACCTTGGTCAACCTTTTCCATCAATGTGTCACGTTTTTGTCTTTCACTTTTTTTTAACTTGTCTGGTTCTTGTGTGTCGCTTTCTTCTTCAGTGTTATCATTCGCTTTGCTCACCATTGCAACTCTTGTCGTTCTTGCTTTTGCTGCAGCTGACAACTTGTTCTTTCTTTCCATTTCCAACGTGTATGCAGCCGTCATTTTTTCCAAAAGAGTTTCATCTTTTACTTTTGAGTCTTGTAAATATGGCTTTAAGTCAGCTCGAATAGTGTCATCATGGATACCAGTGATTACCGTTTGTAGGAACTGGTTTTGAATCAATTCAGAGCTATACTTCAGTCCAGACTCAACTCTTTCTGAGGCAAAGAGGATTTGTTGTCGCAGGTCCATTGCCCTCATCAAAAACTGAATTGGCGTTTCCTTTGGCTCCTGGGCCGCAAGAGTGAGGGTGTGATACAGCTCTGTTGCATCCTTTTCGATATAATGCGTCCGTAATATTTGTCTGAGAGCCTGTAATGTCAAATCAACCCTGCTTTCCAGGTAACTCTTCAGCATAGTTCCCGGGACAATGGCTAGAATGACGGCCTCCACAACTTCCCCCTCATCATATCCTTTTTGTAATGCACTTCGGATTTGTCTTTCCAG
Source organism: Ammodytes marinus (assembly GCF_949987685.1). Classification (NCBI taxonomy): domain Eukaryota; kingdom Metazoa; phylum Chordata; class Actinopteri; order Uranoscopiformes; family Ammodytidae; genus Ammodytes; species Ammodytes marinus. The sequence continues at coordinate 16,880,486 of NC_137230.1, forward strand.
GCTGGCATATCCCAATTTGTCCTTTTGATTGGGTTCTCCTATTTGCCCAACGATTTTTAAATCTCGTCTGAAGAATGGGTGGACAATTCTGGGTTTTTTGACAGAGACAGTGGCTGATTTTGTGACATTTGGAGCAGGATCGCATTCTCTACCGTCATCTGGACTATTGGGTGCAGTACCATCTATGTCCACCAGGTCGCGCCGTTGCTCTATCTGTCTAGCCTGGGGCTCATCACAGCCGTCACGTTTCCCCTTTATCTCGTCAATAGTGTCATTTATCGTCAGTAATATGGCCATTCCCTCATCTTCTTGGGACGTTACATCTTCACTTTCCAAATATTCAAGGATAAGTCTCCTCAACTTACGTGGTAAGTCTTTGTCACTCTCCTTCACGATCACACTTAGTGCTTCACAGACGTCATTTAGCCTCGGTGCAGATAACGTCAATAACTTTTCTTCTATCTCCGCCAATACACTCTCCCAAGCGAGCGACATTGGTTCTGCCTCAGCCATGATAGAAAACTTTTACCTTCACTACTGCTTTGGTTCGTTTGGTTCACGTTGTTTCAGGTTGTTAGTATGCTAGCTTAGCAGCTATTGTTGCTGTCCGTGTGTCGCGGTATTGCGTTGGTCCGTCTGTTTCCTTTACAATCCATTTGCTTCGTTTCCACAAACTATAAGACCGGGCGGAAACACCAAAATTATGTTGCACCCTTAAAGAACGACTCCGTCTTCTTTCGTTTTGGCAACTTTATTCTCCCCGGACTGCATATATTTTTTTTAGAAAGGTTTTCACGAAGCAGCCGGACTTTTTCACAGCATGTCTTATTCACGGTCAACTTTTCAACACCTCACAATCAGGAACGCATCCTGATGACGTACAAGGTCATACTACTACTTCCGCTTTTTAACAAGAAAATAAAGCTATAAAATAACATAGATTTAACTTGTTAAATCTTATTCCCATGTACATTTTTAGCTCAGTGCAATTTAGATATATTACAATTCTAGGTCGCAACAAAAGCCTTAAGTCAACAGCCAGGACCAGCCCCAGGCCCTTACAAGTCTCTGGGCAAAATTTAGATTCTAGATCTATTCTTATGTTGTCAAAGCACACGCAAATACATTTATCATCAACACAGGGAGGATGAAAACATATAAATAAGTGTGCATGCATACATTTTTCCATGCAAATTTTCTAATAAGTGTTTTTATAATTGTCAATGAGTCACCTCCACCCAGCAGCATAACATCATGGTGATAGGCCCCAATGCAAATTTTTTTTTTGTGCCCCCGCCCTAAACACAGGTGCACACACACACACACACACGCACGCACGCACGCGCACACACACACACACACACACACACACACACACACACACACACACACACACACACACACACACACACACACCCACCCACAGCCACTTGAGAGAACTGCTATTGTCACCATGTAGGCTAACGTTACAGGTAAACATGATGATGCTACCTTTTCTAGTCAACTTACTTTTCTTTCCTGCTGAAAGGAGAAACAACCATAGATAGTATATAAAAGGTAGCAACTCACGTCACGTCATTGCAACTCATCATGACTGACAGCTATCAAGGTGATTGGACAAATGATTATTTCCTATTAAAGGTGCTGTAAGCGGAATGGTTCTTTTAGCTAACTTCCTGTCAGTTACTGCAGTTAGCAGTCCCGTCGCTTGTCCCTACTACGTCACCACATTAATGCACTGCGGTCTTCAAACAGCGAGTTATCTAGCATCATCTCAGATAAGTAATTGTGATAAAACATGATAAAAACCATCAAAACAGATTTTGGGAAGGATTTTTACCTGCTCCGCCATTGTAGGCGCATAAACATTCACCCATCTGTCCTCTGGCGTGCACTGGCAGTGAGACCATGAGTGAGACGGGTGTCGGTGTGTAGCGTTCTCTCTTGTGATTGGATATTAATTTCAGGATCCGACAAAAAGTTTATTTGACGATTACATGCAGAGCAGCTGACTGAGAGATCGGCTTTATGAAACGCGCACATTATGTAAGTGATCACTGTATGAATAAAGAGCGATTTAACACTTATATTAACATAAATAAATCGCTTACTTCACCTTTAAGTATTAAGGCTAAATGAAACTGGTTGCTGCCTAAATGCTTTGGGAGTTGTTCCTCCACGGCTTATTTCAGACTGTGTTTTGATTCACACTATACGTCTGTGTGCGCTGCCGGCTGCCACTAACTTAAATTCATTTTTCGGTTTGTGCACAGTGTTACAAGTTAGCGGCCTTTTGCAAATGACAGGCTTTCTTTTCTGTTCTTTCACCGAGCTGCCCCAGAGTCACAAACGGAAGACTCTGCCAGTGAAGGATGTAGTGCATGTAGTGAGGCTATGTTCCGGTTTGTGCTTCCAAATAAACGTAAATTTTTACTTGACGTTTAGCCGTTTTGCCAGTTAAATGATTTTAATGTGAAGTTACACTGTAGGAAATGTTCAGTTTGAATAAACAGTAACTTAACTGCGAGATAGGCCTACATGTATAGTTTGTGGTGTTGTAGTGTTTTAGCCGACCCAAGCTATTTCATTCACAAAAACAATACAGCTGACAGCTTTTTTTTTTCTTCCTCCATGGGCCCCTGACGGCGCCTGGGCCCACGATATTATTTACGCCACTGCTTGCACCCCAGTCCAGTGTCATTATGAGTATGATGAAGACAGGCAGGTTAGGAAAGAGAAACAGTAAGCGAAGATTAAGGCCAGTAATGTGTTTGTGCCTGCAAGAAGGTCAGACTTTCCAAACTGTTTTCGAGCAGCAGAGTAAGCCAGCAGAATACTTGTTCGCAGTTTATACACCACTGACAACTACAATTACTGGGGTTGTATATATTTTTCATTTTCTATCAAATTTACATCAGTTTTATATCAGTGATTCTTTTTGATAAATTAACAACTTAGAGTCTCAGAGCTTTGCATATTTTTGCATTATATTTGCATACTGGTATTTCTGCATTTAATTTGCATCTTAGGCTTAAACGCTAAGTTAAGTTATACAAATGACCATTTGAGTGCATAAGTTTGAGATGTACATTTGTATTTATTTTGTCCTCTAAATAATTATACCAAATGTGAAAATTGTTGGATAAAGCTTTTTCTTCAATTTTTGAACAGACATTTTGCACAAATGTAAACTTGTACGTTCCAGCTAATTAACCTTTTGATATATACATTCCCAAAACATTGTTTGGGACAATATTTGTTATCTATATACATTCATATATTTCCTTTTGTTACACATTTACATTATATACTAGTGCTTGATTGTATCTAAATATGCAGAGAAAACCGAATCTAAAAAAGTTGATCAGTTAAATAAAAAATAAAAATTGGAATGAGAAGGCTGCTCATTGTGTTATTTTGCCTCCCAATGCCAGTGTCAGAATAACCAGATATTAACAATAAAACAAATAACTACATGTGCTGTGTAAGGTTTGCTCGTGATGCAAAACCTACAGAAAGTTAACAGCCATCTCTGCAGCACTTAGCAACTTTCACCTTCCTGTATATCATTCTTTTGGCTTTCAGGGTCAACAACTGTATCCATATCAAACTATAGTGCCTATGAAACTTCAGAGATGTGGTCATTGCTTTTCATCTATATATAAATAGGTTATTTATCTTCAGTGTACTGTTCAGTGATGGTTATATTTGCAGTTGAAACATGACCGAATTGGACTTTAGTGTATTACAAATTGTAAAGTGTGAATTAAACGTTAGTAAAATGTAAAAGCTATTAGTTCTGTCCGTGTTTATTATTTGCAGGTGCTAGAATTGTTGGGCAGAAAAGTATATTTTAGTGTCTGACCTGACCCTGGTTACTGAGCCCCCCTAGAGACGACCTCATCAGATGGCTGATAAGATAGACACCCTTGGTTTGACAGGGATGATGCTGAACAGTCGCGGCCACCTCTGGGACCTCTGGGCTTTGTGTTTATCTTTGTTTGGGTTGGTGAAATTTACCACTGACATTACAGGCTGCAGATAATGGAACAGGCCCGACCCTCTTTCATGTGCGAGGAGAACAAGGGGTTAAAAGGACAAAGAGTACGAAAATAATGCGCAGATTAAAGTCATTACTCACATTCTGGCCTGTTGTAAATTATTCATGTAGAGTTTGCGTGACTGTACGGCATTAATGCAAACCTTGATTTTTAGATTGCTGGCAGGCTCAAGAACACAGCCTGTCAACAATCACTACTAAGGTAGAGTGTTTGTTATTTAGAGAGCATCAAAGCCAGGCTGCGATGACCTGCAAAGTATGTCTCTAGAACATCGCTGAAGTCCTTGCTGAGGTTCCTAACTCCAGGACTCAGCTGCAGGTCAGAGGTTATGTGTAATGTGAAGTGTGTTAGGGATAGATCACAGCAGTTCCAAAGTAATGTTAACAGTAGGGTGGCCATGCTGCTCAGTTAGTTTTGTTTCCCTTGTTTTGCTAATGCCAGGTGCTTCTATAAATATATATAGGGTTTCCACTGATCCCGTTTTCTTTTCTGATGCCGTTTATAAACTCAAAATAATTGTTAGCATTTAAATCATTTACAAATGCCTTACACATTAAAATCACGCAGATTTAGCATTGCGTGACCTGATATTGTAATGTTGAGACATTTAAGTGACACGTTATTATTTTAAGCTTTATAGTATCATATATATCTTTTAAACATTTGAAGATAATCAGACTTTTTAAATGGACCAAAAGTCATGTTTAATGTTACAAAACAGTAAGTCATATACATTGTGTTTCTTCACTCTTGGTTACTGTAAAATAGTTCTTAAATTTCTCTTCGAGTAGCATTGAAAAAGTCTTTAAAATTCTTCAACCCAACATGCTTTAAGCTGTTGGAACCCTGAGTATAACATGATTGATCAGCTCAGTGGTTACATTTTTGTTTCACTACCCTTACTTTTTTTAGATGTTGATGAATGAATGAGCTTGCCGTCACGTTGTCTAATTGACAGAATAAGTTGTTAGAGTTTTTATAAATGACGATTGAAACAATGTTTCTGTTGGATAGAAAGATCAGTGACTAAGAAGGCAAGAGAGAGTTGGCTAACATTGAGAGTGTTAGGGAAATTCAGCCAACCGGACGATATGATTTTGGTTGTGTGCAGTCAGTTGGTCTGTCCTTGAATCACCCTGTCTCTCTTTCTCGTGTCATTTCTGGCGACCCACTCATGCAGGCACCGTCCTGGTCCTGCAAGAACCGAAGAATCACTGACACTAAACTTTCCATCTCTCCTTCACTTCTTCACATCTCTCTTATACACTTCTGATTAGCATTGCCAGCATTTGTTCTACAATGTGAAACCATACAAATCTGTTTGTGGGAACACAAGAATGTAAACAAAGTGAGCTGTTTGTTAGGGAAACTAATATTTTTAGATTTCAAGGTTTTTAGTTTTTCCAGCATATTGTTTAGCACATATGTCCAACAAATGTGGTGAGTCAGGTTTTCTTTTCCTCTCTTTTTGCTAGCTTGGGAAATGGACATAGTTGCTACGTTCATTTACTGCCATCAGACTTTCAGAGCAACTTTAAAGAGCCGTTGTTTGAAGGCCGCTGCGCCCAGATATTAATCTGTGCAAAGCCTTCTTGCTGCCTTGTAAACTTGATTGAAAACATAAATGCATGTACATCAAAGCAAAATGTAATGTGCAGGAATAGTACAACTTTGCTGCCTAATGATTACCACGCACTGTTTAGTAATGCATTATATATTATTCTATTGTTTTCCACTACATGGAAGTCATGAAAAACTTAAAAGATAGATTCAAAACCAAGTTTCTGCTGCAGAACTGTAGGTTATATATTTGTCAAAATCAAACCCATGCACATAGGAAACCTTGGTTTCTTGTATACATGACATTTAGGAAATAAAATCTCTGCTGAATGGTTAGAACCATTTAAAACAAATTAAGTGCAGCATGCTGGTTAGATTGATTGTTTAAGTAAATCTATTTAATTAATTTCCCTCCCTTTTTAAAAATAACTTTAATGGTCATTAAGCTTAAGATGCAATTTCAAACAAATGCCCTAAATCCCAGAATATTCTTTATTCTTCAATTTAATATATTTCCTCTGTGCGTGGGTCTGCCTTATAAGAGCTGAGGCATTTAAATGAGCAAAAACACATGTTGTGGTTAACAGCTGTGGTTGACTGACGCACAGTCTGAGGTAGTTGTCAATCAAGTTCATATTGATTTCAGATGTATTAAAGTTCATGATGTCTTCTTCGATAACTGTATGTAAGTAGATTATTCTTCTACAGTCACAACATCTCTATCTCTTTCTCTAGAAACAGTGTTGTAGCATAGATGTGTGACACAGGAAGTAAATCACAAAACTATTTGTGACTTGAGCATTTTTTCTACGATACAGTTCACTGTCTTAATGACAATGTTCATGTCATCTTCATGTTGTATGTACATTCGGGTCCAAGAGTCTGTGACCACATTAAAAATATCTATTATTTCCATGGTAACCTTGAAATACCCCAAAAGGTTTAAAGAAACACTGAAAAACACAGATCATATGAAATACGTCTGCACAATTGCAAAATAAAAGTATCTTGACTAGTGGTAGGACCTTTAGATCCCACTGTATGTTGTGCAATGCAATGGGCTTTGCTTACTCTCTCACAAAGACACAAATGTCCCTACTTTACTTTTGAGTCCAGCTGCTTAGCTTGGTTTGCGATTCTCTGTACATTGTTTTCTCTCATTTCTCTACTGTCGGAGGTCGATGCTTGAAAAAGATTTTGGGGGAATGAAAGAGGTCAGTCTGCTCCGTTCGTCCCTCATGAACATTTGTGGTTGTTCGGTTTCTGCAGTGGCGGCTTTCAATACCATTTAAATGCGGGGACATAACTTCATACCACACTTATTTCTTGTTCTATTAAACTCTGATGATTAGGTATGTTGTGGAAGAGGCATGCTGTCATCAAACCCTATGACAAACATGGGTCAGCATCAGTTGCACTTGTATTTGGAATGAAAATATTAAGCAATAGAGACCCTGCACTTTTTCATTGATTATTGAAAATCTGAACAATGTTTTGGGTAAGTGTTTTAAAACCTTATTATTTTCAAGGATTCCGAATTTGTCTCTTCACAGCACAATACTTTCTGGAGAGTAAGTAAAGTCACATCAAATGGTATTCTTATCAAAATATCACAAAAACCCAGCAATTTGCAAAAACTAATTTGAAATGTCTATCAATATTGCTTTTAAAATAAGTTTTAGTCAAATATTTAAAAAAATTATAACTGAATAGATAAAGCAACACATTTTTATAACTAGAGTATTGAATCAAAATAATATTCACATTTAGCAGAATAGATGCAAAAACTGGTACATTTTCCTTTACAGCACGACTATTAACTAAAAACACTATTAACTGATCAAACCAAATTACACATTGCAAGTCATCATAATATCGTTTGTGATCGAGGGACAAATTAAAACAGGAAACACTGTTAAAACTGAAATAGTGATGAGCTGGTAGCTGATTAATGTGGTACTTAAATGTGCTTATTTTGACACAAGTAAAGGAGGAAAACAACACTTATTATATGCTCTTTTGACACTAATAAGTAAAGGAGGAAGAAAGAAATATGCTGCAGAGAGAAAAACTAAATGTAACGTAAAAGTAATAATAAGGCTCTGAATCCCCCATGCACCCCTCACTCTCCTCAGAGCTCTTTAATTAGAGCCAGAGCCTCTTACAGGAAACAATCTTCCTGTTTGATGACATCATCCCTAAATCCATGCACGAGGTGGAGGTGACCTCAGCCTGTGGATTTGCTCTGGGTTTTTTTAAACACCCAAACAAATCCCAAGAAATGTGATGCCTTTAAGGGCACAGTGGGAACAGTTGGGTGGAGCTGAGTCAGAGCAGGGTTTTTTAAAGTCTGACCCTGTAAGCCTAAAGGGTCATGTCCCCCAATTGTTTTTTTAATAACAATCCAACACTTAAATATCTTTAAATTAATTGAAATTACTAAAATGTTCTTAAAATAAGACTTTGACAGACTACAGAATATTTTCTATAATATCAAGTCTTTGACTTGCGTAATGGACATTCATTCATAAGGTTTGATAAATAAAAAACTTCCAAATGCTTGAAATACACAGACATTGTGTCTCCTGCACAGTTAGTATTTATAGAAACATGGTAATGTCCAGTATCAGCCAGCACTGGTATGATACGTGTGCATCATTTCAACAAATGAATGCCCATTTTCCCCCTCTGCTTTCATGTATTTTCCTCGCTACACTGCGCCGTCTGTCTGGACTTGTTTTGGACCCCTTCAAACACTTCTATCATTACCATTTCCCCTTAAAGCATCAACTTGAAACGGCGCCAGATTTAAAGCGGTAACCGCATGTAGAGCCAGTGTTTGGGATGAGTCCCGGAGAAGAAAGGGTTGGATAAATAATAACAGTACTAAAAGGAAAAAAGCATAATTTGGGCCTAGTTTTCTTAGGGAAGTGGAAGCTTTCATCTTTCTATAACAATAATGTTCTCATTGAGGCTACAGGCCTGTGTTTAGTCCAGGAAGCTTGGAGTGGTAGACATGAAAGGGCTCCAGTCAGGGCTGTACAGACCAGGGCTCTCACTGGAATATGGTGTCTGTCCTCTCTCCTTTCTTCTCCTCTCCTTTGCTCTCCTCCCCTCCTCCCACATGATAAAGGTGATGGGGAGCTGTGTGGCTCGCAGTGACAGTTAACCGTGGTGAAATGGCTGTCGATGTGTTGCCCCCCTACCTTCCAGTGCTATACCCTCCTGTTTAAGGCCCCTAGGGTTTAAGAAATGAAGCATTATTTTCATGTTGTGACGTCACGAGCCAGGCCCCTTTGCAGCTGTTGCGTGCTTTACAACTGTGTTTGCTGGCACTTCTCAGCCAAAGGTCTCGCTCTGACAACACCAACACTCTCATATTTCACATTTCATCAGTAGACTGTTAGTCCATCTTTTTCCCCCATCATTTCCTCACCTCCATAATTTTGATTAATTAATTTGCTTTTCCTTTACATGTTGAGCCTTTACTTTCTCTCACTATATGATTCCTAATTGGTGTGCGAGCCGTGTGAGGGAACAGGTTAAAATGTGTTGCCGGATGGTTGTGTTCAAAAGCCATATTTTACCTCACTGCCTGCAGCAGACTCATTTAATCATTGCCAAGACAAAAAAAGATTACACACTTCAGGATTACAGCGTGTGGAAGCGAACAAGCTCACTGCACGTATTTATGCCCCTCTTTTTGTATTGCCTTTTGATTTCACATATTAATGTTAAAATCCTGCATGGAAAATCCTTATTTTAGTTCCAGTTTGTAAGTGCTCCCATGCAGAATATTTTCTTTTTTTATGCCTGGAATTAATTTTTTTCTCTCTCTCTCTCTCTCTCTTTCTCTTTCTCTTTCTCTCTCTTCCTAAATCCGCTCACACATTTGTTTTTCGGTCCCACCCACTTCCCTTTATCTTTTTTTCTACACCCACCTCCCCTCCTCCTTCAGCCTCTTTCCTCTTTGCCTCAGCACTCAGAGGCTTAAGAGAGGGACGTACCACATGAGCCACTCCCTTCTTACAGCCACCCCCTTACCACGGCGCGGAATGGTACAGCCCTGCTTTGCATACGTTTCCTCTGAGTTGGTCCTGTGTGTGGAGGAGGCCAGTACTGCAAGAATTATTAGTCCCTTTTGAACGGTTTGGATGTATGTGTAGAGAGAGAGCCAGTGTGCTGCTGTAGTCTTTCTTGTTCACTTAAATTGTTGAAGCTATAATGTATTGCGCCTACCCAGTCCCTGGAATGGGCAGTAACTCTTTAATGTATTACTACAACGGGAAATCGGTGAGTATTTCTCTTTGGGAAAATGTGTGTATTGGACATAGTAGAGCTGGAAGAAGTGTGAGTGTGTGAGTGTATCCCCCTGACTGTCTGTGTCAGTCTGCTAGTCCACCTGTCATTTTTTGTATTTTATCTATTACAAGATAAAAGCACTGTGTTTCTCCGGGTTAGTGAATGCATGTCTCAGGCTTCTCTATTTGATTTTCCATTTCATCAGATGTGTGACAGTTCAATTTAATAACTCAATGCAAGTGTCTGAAGTGTGTTTTTAACTCGTACAAGCTGGCAAAACAAGTACATATTCTTGGCTACACATTTCATAAAAGAAGAAGTCATCCCATTTTAAAAACTTTTTTTCTCACAAGCAGAATGAAACGCTGTGGCAGAGAAAAAGTTTTTTGCAGCCTTGAATTTATTTTTATTGGCTCGGTGCTTCAGCTCCGAGACTGGGTTGAAATAATAACAAGTGGGAGCCTGGGAATGATTAAGGGAAAGAGGCTGCCTGTTGAGGTTAGACTTTCCTGTTTGCAGATTGAGCTCCAAGCACCAGTGTTGCTGTAATTCCATCTGTGTTTAATCACGTTGGCATTTTTGACACCACAGGGAGCCTAATGTGATCTCTGAACTTCTCTGTAATGACCTCTTTGATTTTTGTGACTTTTTTATGTGTGTGTGTGTGTGTGTGTGTTAGTGTGCGTGCGTGTGTGCGTGCGTGCCTGCGTGTTTGCTGGACTTGGGGCTTGATGGAGTTTTGACTGTTTTGAGTAATGTTATTGATGTACAGATGGTCTGTGTTTGTCAGTGGGATTATGAATCTGCTCAAGGCATAGTTCTGACAATAGCTGAATTAACTCTTTAGTGCATGTCAGTAATCCTTGAGTAATGATCCTTTCATAAGCAAATTATACAGGCACCTGTCATTTCATGTCCTAGTTTTACTATTACTTAGGCACATGAAGGTGCTGCGAGCTTTTTTATGATATTGTTTTGAAAGAGGTCATCTTACTAGCTTGTGTTCAACTTTCCTCATAACCCGCTACAGCATTTCCCCTTTGTTCCCTGCTGCACAAAAGATGACTTTGATCTTTTGCATATTAACTATTAACAGGCTTGTGTTACAGTTGGTGATGGGGAGAAAATTGATAGCATGTGGACAGAACGGGCAAACTTTATGATCAAAAGATCAAGATGCTCATTCTTTGCATCTACTTGATCCACATTAATTTGTTATAATACAGAGTTGCATAGCAGGCTCACCATCTGGAGCACTGGGAGAATTCACTGTGGGCCATTGGCTTGTGAGCTGGTGGCATGAAACCAATACAGATGGCACAACTCGCTGATCTTTCTTTCGTTGCCCATTAGTGAACAAGGAAAAACTGAAGTGAAAGCCCTGCAGTTTTGTTTGTTGTTTGCTTTACCCCACAGCAAGCTGACATCCAAAAGTGAAATTACTTCAAATTAGACAAATGAAATGGTTACACAAACCTGCTCTTTAAGAGTGTGACTTGCCTGTTGTTGTTGATCATTAATGCAACAGGTTACACCATGCTTTTTAGAGGTCAGCAGCACTCATCGCCAGAAGCTAATGTTCACGTCCCCCAAATGTGCAAATGGGTTGCACATTCTCTGGAGCATGCAAGCTTGGGTGGGGGCAGTGTGGTGGTTTGTTTGTGTGTGTGTGTTGACCTATTATATTTTGTATAGTATACTGTGCAAATATGTCGCACATGTGGTGAGTAGTTAATGAGGTTGCATTGATGCCAAAACCAAATGTCTGTGGTGTTAACGACTGGAAGGTAGTATTTGGCAGTGTGGCTGCTCCATTTTTACTATTAATTTTTTTAGACTCCTAGTAGGCTGCGTTGTTGTTAGAATAGGCACTTGAATATATGTTTTAACTGTTTTCCTAAAGAAGAAGAAAACTAAACATGCCAACAAGTGTGAAATGTACAAGACAAGCTCATGGCATCATCAACCTAAAACACTCTAGAAATCTTTGTGAGACTGTAGCTTCATGAAAATACAGAGCTCTTTATTTTCCTGAAAACATTGGCAGCTATCAGGCACAAATGTCGAACAACGCCCCTCCAAGCAGACTGAGCTGAGCAGTAGTTTGAGTCTGTCATGCACAATAAGCCCTGGTGTGGAGGATTTGGACTTGAAACAAAATGCCCCAGAGACACTCACATACATTGCAATAACAGGATATGTCATGCCACTTCATTTTCGTTCCTTTCCTGTTATTTTGTTACATACTTAGTGTAAATTGAACACTGGATAATCAACTTAAAAGCAGCGGCTGATACTTACCAGTTTTCTTTTTTCTGCAATATCTTTTTTCCCCATGGTGGAGTGTTAAATAGAAGCTAATGCTTACATGTTACATTTGATTGTATGAAAAGTGCTATATAAATAAAGTTTGATTGATTTATTGATTAATAATGCAACTTCATTATTGACTGTTACAATTGATAGTATTGGTGTTTATTTGATGTTTTGTCAATGTGTGATCCCAAACACAGCTAAAATACAAGGATAGTATTTATGCCTCTGAGCCTCAGTTTATGTTATGTGAACACTGCTAAAATAAAGGGTACAGGCAGGAATTTTTTTTCTCTATATAAATGAAGCTTGCTGGTGCTTAAACAACTGGTGTACTGTAGGTCTGTGTTGGTGTGCTGATCCATGTGAGTGACGGCTTCTAATTAATGGCCTTGTAAAGGAAACCCAGACGGGCCCTCTCTTCCATAGGCCCGGCGGAATGAGGTACCCAGTGTTTGGGATGGTTTATTAATGCTTTGACTGGTTAGCCCAGGGTAAAAAGGACAATTAGCATTATCCGCTGCCATATGCTGCCCATTGAGCTTCTGACAGAGGCGAAAGACAAAAGCCCGGGCTAACCTGAGATCCTCCATGGAACTACGATCAACCCCGGTCACATGTGTAAACCAGAGGGACCCATGAGAGCCCCACCCTCCTCCCAGAGCACTTTAATTACACACACCCAGACGACAACACGCTGGAGTCCAGCTCACTCTAACAGTCTCACTTAAGCGGCGTCTCTGGATTGATATCATGCTCATGTGTGTGCTGATGTGTGTGTAGCGAGTGATTGAATTTATATACTTGAATTTGTATACTTGGTTGTGCGGAGTATTTCCCATCAGTGCTGTGTGCCATAAAGCATCTTAAGCAAGTAAACAACCTTTGTGGCCCAGCATAATATCGGCAGGCATTAAGAAAAACAATCTTTGAGGTGTGAGCTGTCTTAAATGCCAGTGTGTGGACATTTAATAAGGGGATTCATAGCGGGAAATGTGCAGGTGGAATGTGGCTGGCAGGTCTGTTACACAGCGGCAGTATGGTCATCCATCTCCAGTCCGTGTGAGGGAGAATTTGTTCAGACCTTCTCTCCCTTCTCCCACACCCTCTCTCCCTCCATCTGGAGTGGATGAAGTCAGAGACCACATCACTGGTGTTTGGCCTGCACGTCTCTTTGATCTTCTCCGCCTAGCTTGGCACACGCACAGCTGTACAACAGCGTGCCCATTGTGCCTCTCCTTGCGCCGTATAGCCACCACCAGCTCACAGGTATACAAACATAAAGAAAAAGCAGAGCCGGTTGTTTTTGTACCACTCATTGTCATTGTCTCTCTGGGAATGCTGTACTTTGCCAGGCATTTAGTCTCTACGCAATGTAAGCTGGTATCATTATACTTCCATTAGATGATGAGCTGATCTGAAATGCAAATACCCCTGATAATCCTCTCCTCCCTTCATGAGCTTGATTGCCCGCTAGTCATTAAAGCGTGTGCGTGTTTGTGTTTTTAGGGCCATATCTGTGAGCTTGTGAGATCACATGCTTTTATGTACCCGGATTCCTTACTGTGATTGTACTTTTCATTTACGTTGTAAATTGTTTACTTTACTAGCATTGAGCTAAGGTAACTGACAGCTTTTATGGGTTTCAGCATCATGATACTTGGCACTAAGTTTGTGTGAGCGCCCATGCCTCTATATTCTACACTTGAACTATTCTAAACAAATAATCAGTTGGGTTAGACCCCACAATGTTTTACTGTATGAAGTCCCTCAGGCTGTTTTTGCTAATAACATCCATGTTTTCTCCTGCAGGTGTACGCGCCATCTCCAAACTCTGAAGACTTCAACAGAGATTCAAATTCTTACTCTTCTCCCAAACCCTCCAGCAGTATGTTTGCAAGCACTTTCTTTGGTAAGATCTGTATGTGCTGTCATTTGGAGCAGTTATCAGAAAAACCTGAATATTCTATCAAACTACTTTTAATACTGATATTTTAATGTTGCCGGACAGATTCAGTTTTCTTCTTTCTTTTAGCCTGTTTCCATTTCCATTTATTTCAGTGGGACTGACTCCCAGATCTAGACAGAAAAACAGACTTGTTTGTAGATTCTAGCTTTGTAATCTCAGCTGTGTTCAGAACAAGGAACATGTTTCAGTCCCAAGAGCAAAAGTAAGGTTCCTAGGGTTGTAGGTCAGCTGCCGTCTGTGTCAGAACTAAAGTGCGTGTTGTGTATTGATAACGAGCTGAAACCATTAATTTATTGTTTTTTTAGATGGTACCCACAGTTCGTCTGACCCTTGGAACTCGTCCAATGGGATCAGTCAGCCCGCCTATGGGGGAATGCTCGCCGGATCTTCATCTCACATGCCGCAGTCAGGAAACTACAGCAGCCTGCACTCACACGACCGTCTGGTAAGCAGTATACCTCTCAGCTGGTGATGCCTAAGCATGCTGTATAAACGGGTGATAAACGATGTACAGCCGCTCTGTTTGGCTTCACGCTTACGTCAGAGATCAAACAGGACTTGTTAAAGCCCATGCTGCACGTAAATTACCCCAACCCCTCACACACGCACACACACACACACACACACACACACACACACACACACACACACACACACACACACACACACACACACACACACACACACACACACACACACAGTTGGAGTGAGCGTGTGCGTCTTAAGTTGTTGTCTGGTTTTTATCAGTGGAGACTCTGCTGCTGCTGACCCTCTTTGTGTCATTGTTTGATCTTGTCCGGCCTGCTTCAGCTGGCTGGGCATCACAGGGAGCCTGCAGATGCTGCCTGCCCTCTCTGCCCCCCCCCCCCCTCTCCCACAGTTACTTTTACTGCATTACAGCCTGTGAGACGTTAAAGGAGAATAAATAATTTAGAGAATAGAATAAATACACTACTTCTTTCTCAGTCTCACACACACACACACACACACACACACACACACACACACACACACACACACACACACACACACGTTTGTTACCGAAAATAAAGCGTTTCTGTTTTTCTTTATATTCCAGAATTACCCCGCACACTCGGTCTCTCCAGACATCATTGCCAGTCTTCCTCCAATGTCCAGCTTCCACCGGAGCAACAGCAACACTTCTCCATACGTCAGCACAGCACACACCCCGTCCGCCAACACAGGCGATGGGGTCATGGGTACGTTATTTTGTTCACAGTTCAGCTACCTGCTCATAATGGCAAATTCAATGGCCCCTGATGTAATCATTTCTGCAACATCCATTCTGTAAAAAGTTGTGAGTCAGGCAGTTGGACAGCTGCATTGTGTACCATGACCACTCTTCATTTGTCTGAGTTTGCTGTTACAAAGCCTCCCCTCTGTGTGTTTTTAGCTGCTGCAAATCGGGGGAACGCCACTGGGAGCTCACAGACTGGAGATGCACTGGGCAAAGCTTTAGCCTCGGTGAGTTACAACCCCACATTTAAATTGGATTTGGAGTTTATTTTGCCTGACGAAAGTGAACGATGGGCTTGGAATTGAAACAGAGTTGCACTCTACTATGTATAAATGGCTGCATTTATATAGAACATTTATCCAAAGCTTCACTAGGTTTTTGCCGCTCATTCATCCAGTCATACACACACACTGATGGCAGCTAAGTACCAAGCAAGCGGCTGGCCTGACCATCATGAGCAATATGGGGTTGGGTGTAATCCAAATCTGATGTTAAACATAAAAAACATATTCATATGCCCCTGTAAACATGATTATAACTATATCTAATCTGTGCACAGCTGTGTCCTGATTTCTCAACATCTCAGTCACTTATTTTTCTGCACCAACAAAGAATCTTCTAATGCCTATAGACAAGGTGTTTGTGTGCCACAATATCACGATTTCTATCGGGATTCTCCAGGTAGCATATCCAGCTTTGATATGGTGTTTACACATGGAACACATAACCTCCTAGAACCTGAACATAACCAGGATACTCATACGCTGTTAACTCACTCAATCTGGTTTAACTGTTTGAGAAGCTATACTGTATATTCTTCTGGTCTGACTTTTTCTCAGGGCCTGAAACAACTTAACATCTACAGTATGCATCCATTCTCTCAAATCATTTTATTTAATTTTTTTCTCTGCAAAATAGAATAATGGTCCGTTTCTGTCTCCAAAGAAGGTGACCTGTGTAATCATGCAGGGAATTCAGTGCTATACTGACTGCTGATTAAAAAAGCCCAGAGGAGATGTTTGTAGTTGTTTTTTGGTCTAAGCCAGGATAATTGTGGGCTTAAACTAAGAGTATTCAAGAAAGGGAATTGTATATTGAAAAATACTCCTTAAGCCAGCGGATTACACTTCACTTTGGAAAACCAGCGCTTGATATTTGTGCCATCCTGTGACGTGATGTTAAATAGACAGTTGGTTTTAAGTGTGATTCAGACTCTATTCTGTAAAACGGCACGTCATATCATAGTGACAGTCTAACTGTATGTAACAATGTATACTGTACGATGGTTGGAAGGATCACGCTAGACTGGGCACAAGACTCATTTTCAAGTTTGATTGAAAAGAAAGCTTTGATTTTTACCTAAAAGGGGAATTTCCCCATTTAATTAAAGTGGCGAGCTAAGCAATCCAAGCTATGGCTTAATGTTTGCCCTATAACCTAAACAGTGAGGGAATGGAGAGATGTGTCAGAGACATGATGCAATAAGGAGACTGTGAAGCATAGGAAGCAAGAAATTGACAACCTGAAGTTAGCACAAAATAATGAACTTGAGTTGACATATCTCACAGGTCCACAAACTGTCTAATCGGAATAATAATAATCTTTCTTCTGGGAATGGATTTCTCATTTGTCTTCTTAAATACTGTTGTGTAAGATTTTACGTGTGCTCGTTTTGGAAGAATATTTCTTACCAGTGTAAAGAGAAAATATGAGAGTTGAGCGATGGTAAAAAAAAAACAAATTAGGTTATTTATATCTGCAGACTCAATTCTATTAGCATGACAAAGCTGGAGTGAAATGGACACGGTTGGACTGGGTTGTGGTGGGGGGGCTGGGTGGATGGAGATGAGCACAGAGGGGAGTTTATAACTGCTGTGGCTCAACTCCACGGGCCACCCTTTGTAGAGCTTTTTGTTATCCGCCCTTTTAAATTGGCCTTGCTTATTGGCCCCACGCCGCCTGCGGGACCGTAACTGATGAGGAGGCGCGGCTTCATTTATTCCAGAAAAATTAGCCATGTTTCACTTCTGAAGGCAGTATAAGTAGCCAGTGAGTGAAAAGAATAGAACGTCGTCATACATTGTCCGGTCCGAAGTCACGCTTATAAACAGGTCGCTTTGAGAAAACCAAGCAACATTTTGAAATCGGTCTGTCCTCATCTGTTTCCTCATTAGTTTGTGACTAAATAGTGAGAGAGAAAATGCTGAGGTATGATAAAAAAAAATATATAATCTCAGAGTGTTTACAGTAAAAGCAAAAGTACTCCTTCAACAGCCAATCCCCCTCTACACTCAATGAAACACACTGAACACAGCACAATGACAACCGCTGTCCTGATGCGCGCAAGTTGATTGAAAAACTAAAGCCCAGAGATCAAGATAGAATAAGGAGATTATGAATAATGAATGCATTCTATCATCCCCATACAGAAGTCCAACAGTTTCTAGCAAGCTCAATTTGATCTCAACTTGTAGGAGAAATCTCTGTGGACTCGATATGCAGTTTTTTTCTCTGCTAATTAGTCAGAATGCAGCAGTAATACCCTGAGTTCTCTGAGAAATGTTCCATAATGGCACAATATCCTCTTATTTCAGAAAAAAAAACCTTAGGGATGTGTCTATGCTTTAATCCAGCATTTGTTTAAATATAGGAAATCCCTGTGGAAGTTCTGAAGAGGTAATCTCCTTTTTCCCTTGTGATTGACATGTCATCGTAAAACCCAGTGACCTCGGTCAAACCGAGCGGAGGATGCACTGCCTGGCACAGTGAAATTACTGTGAATTGTTTGTTATTGTAGAAAGAAACCTGAAGCAACTCAAACTTAACTTGGAGCATCAAGCGAAAAAATAATCAATGCATTCGTACTAGTTGTTCTCTTCAGAAAGTTTAGAGACATGCAAAAATATCCAGAAGTTCAATCATAAAAGATACTGATATAATAGATGCTTCACAATAATACAGCATCCGATGCAAGCTGTAATGAGATTTACTTTTGTTGGCTTAGCCGGGTATCCAGGTTTAGCTTTGAGCGCACTTTTTTGAAGCCACAGGGGAATAAAAACTGAGGTGACGTGTACAGGAATAATTGAATTTACAGTTTA
Source organism: Ammodytes marinus (assembly GCF_949987685.1). NCBI lineage: Eukaryota > Metazoa > Chordata > Actinopteri > Uranoscopiformes > Ammodytidae > Ammodytes > Ammodytes marinus. Next base: position 16,899,050 of record NC_137230.1, read on the forward strand.
AATTCAGTGTCAGTGCAATAAACAGTCGCAAACAAACAGCAACCAAAACTAAACTAAGCTTTATATTAACACTCCCTAATTCGGCAACATTTGTTTAAAATAATTAAAGTAATCCAATATACAATGTTTGTCTCTTGGTGCTCATTCATATAAAGCAAGACACAAGACTTCAAAGTTTGTATAATATAGTTCATTTTGTCGATTATTCTGAGTACAGATGACTGTTAATGGTCCATATGTATGCTCTGAGCATTTTATGACATACATGCACCGTAAAATCATCCACGTGATTGATGATACATGTTTGGCTTGAAGATGGTAATAGCTGTAAAAAAAATATACTGTATATGAAGAAACAGTAACAAATGGATGATTAATGTTACCTCTCTCTCTCTCTCTCTCTCTCTCTCTCTCTCTCTCTCTCTCTCTCTCTCTCTCTCTCTCTCTCTCAGATTTACTCACCTGACCACACTAGCAGCAGTTTTCCCTCCAACCCGTCAACACCCGTGGGTTCTCCTTCACCTCTGACGGCCACAGCAGGTGCTGCCTCAGCAGGCTCTGTGACTGCAGCCGGGATCCCGTCAGGACGGCAAGGTAGAGAAAAACTGCTGCTGTTAAAGACCTACACTCTCATACCAGAATATAACATTTTGTGAGGTGGTATGGGATTAACATTTTTGAAAATGTACAATGTTTTTTTTTCTTTAGTAGAACTGTTATCCTAGTTTCTATGGCTTATAATAGTGGCTCATGGCACCCAAGCTACTTTGCAATTTTGATGTATTATTACATAACCCTGTTTTTCCAGAAAGTTCGTGTTTTCATGGCAGCGTGATTTTTGAGGATGGACAGACAAGCTTTCCCTCCGAGTTGTTTTAATGTTGTGCAACAAGTGCAGAGAACCAAAACAGGAAATATATATAAAAAAACATACATTGTATAGCCCGTGTTGTAACCCATACACAGGAGAGACGACGTGAAGGATGTTCCTGTTTATAATTTTGGGCACAGTGAAAATTGATTTCTATAAGAACAATATAAATTGTCAGATGTGTTGACAGAGGCTAGAGAGTAATGGAGAACCAATAAGGTGGGACAGCAAGGGAAAGCCCAGCGTGTTGTTTTAGCGGGCAGTTGTGTCATGTGCGGTAATGGAGTGGCGACAGCTGTCTCTACGTATGCCCCCCTCATCCTCAGCTGTTGCCCTGCCCCATAAACAGCTGTTCCCCAACACACACACACACACACACACACACACACACACACACACACACACACACACACACACACACACACACACACACACACACACACACACACACACACACACACACACACAGGCTGCAAAAGGCCTCGTTTATCTGCCAGTGGGCGAAGTAGGGTGGCTGTGACTCAGCTGATGAGGAGGACTATGACAGCACATAGGGAGATTCCCCCTCCTGACCTATTTAAAGTACAGCACGCCACACCTGGCAGCGTAACACTGTCCTTTATAGCCTATTATATGTAATATGTTGAGAAATTGAAAATGGATGTGACATGTTCTTATCGGTGTTTTATAATGGGAAAATATATATATATTTTTTAAATGAACAAGTTCAGTGTACATTTTTGTTAATAGTTTTCATAAATGTAGGCACATAAAACATGAATACATCTGAGATTGTAGGAAATAGATATTATGTATCTAACTATTCACCCTGATTACGCTTCTGGGCTTAGAAAGAGAAGGACACTTTGAAATTGGCACCAAATTTGGCTTGCCGTTGAAAATCCATTCATCATTAGGATAACACCAACATACAGCACATTACTCAAGACCGGTTTGTTCAATTAGCCCTCTCCGGAGCACACAGGGACCAGGGCCCTTGGATCATTTTTCATTCTAACTATGAAGAACAGGCTCATCTGGACTTACCGTCTCACTCATTTGGGATATAGCTCTCTTTTTTCTTTTTTTCTCTCCTCGAAAGTCACTTTGTCTGTTAATTAAAGCCAGATTTTTTTTCAAGATTGAAACGAAACATTAAAAAACTTGAGTACAGAAAAACACAGAAGTTTAGCGAGACAGGAATGAATTAATGATAAAACTTATTTTTTTTATTTTGTTTCCTGAGCCTAATGGATGGTGAGATTATTCTTTTCTCTGTCCCAAAATAAACTTATAATTAGGTGCTTATTCTCTTTTCCTGTCCGTGCAATTTACTCATTTAATTTTAGGCCTTGATTTGTTAAAAAAAAATACCAATGAACAGTTGGGAGTAAAAATATTGCATCATTCTACTCACATAACAGCAGTCTATTGTAGCTTTTAGAGACACCCTAAATGAGAGATCACCAAAACAAAGTCTCCATATGAAGAGTAAGATGGGGACTTTGGCAATTTACCAGAATGTAGGCCGGGCTTGGCATCCTTCCACCATAATAGACACCAGAAGAGCACCGGGAGCTCTGAGCTGGAAAGACCCACGGACATCCTATCCTGTAAATAACATTGAAAGCTTCATTATTGTCAGAGTACATTAAGGTTATTTGATTGTATAATGTATTGCCTCCTTTAGCACATGTGCACGCAGGAAAAAAGATAAATGTTGATCAGGAAATGTGACGAGCAGATGTGCATTCCTTTCTCTTTGCGCTAATTTACACCAGATCAAATCGGCTTGCTTGGCTTTCCTTTGCTGGCCTGTAGATTAACTTCTTGGCTAAGAATGAATGTACAAAAAAAATCCACTGTGAAATTATTCCAGGCAAAGGTAAATTGTAATATCTAGAGCAGAGTATATTTAAGTTCCTCCAAATTTAGAATGCCATGATTTGAAAAAGCATGATTTTCTTTTGGAATGAAAAGAAGAAAAGTGCATCATGGATTTGGCTTCATGAGACATACTAGTATAAATGATGAAGCAATGCTACTCAGATGTTTCCCAAAAAAATCAATTAAGAAGTCCAGTCAAATAGGTGTTTTACTGACGAAAAAACTGACTACAGGGATAATTTGACAACACTATAAATGAATTGGAATAGTATGAACTCGATTGAACTCAGATGTTTGGCCTATTTCTTTCAACATCGCTTCTAGAGACTCAAAAGTTTCTAGTAAAAAGGAAGTGTGAAGCAAAACCAGTGTTTCAAAAATCCGATCTGTCAGTGCTCATATATTGTCCTCCATCCTTTTTCATAACTGCACTTATTAATGTGCAGAGTGGAAGTGGGCATGACACAAACTCCTCCGCTGCCTCACTTGTCAGGATGCGGTCCAGCCATCAGGAACTGATGCAGTCGAGCCCCGCAGGATACAAATATCCTGTTATAGAACAACGAGAAAGCAGAAAATCAGGATGTCAGTGTGTTATGACTGCGTGTTATTGTTGTTACGGTAGCTGGTGGGCAGGCAGGCAAGAAGGACCCAGATGCAGACGGTTAAAGTAAGGGTCATTTATTAGCTCCAAATACAAAGCAACAGTTCCAGATGGCAAAAAGGGAAAAACACAGAGAACACAGGTATCACAGGTAACACAGGTAACTCACAGGACAAGAACTCACCAAATTTGACAGGACATCAAACAAGACAGACATACCAAAATAAAACAGGAAACACAGGGACACCACCAAAACAAGACAAGACACAGACAGACCATGACACATGTGTGTGTCAGTTAAGCTTTTGTATGGGTGTACCCCAGTAGAGGCAGGATATATCGACCATGTTGATATGAAACTGACTAACACCTGAATTCTGCTACATCTCCTGTTCTCTCTCCTCAGGCACCAACCAGTGGCCCCGCGCTAGTGGACAGAGCCCTGCCTCTCCAAATTATGAGAACTCCCTTCACTCACTGGTAAGCCCCGCCTCCACCTCCGTCATTCAATCAGATCCGGATATAATGATATGATGGATGCTCACTTTAAGATAAGTTCTTTGGGAAGGACTGAGCTGCTGGGAGATTCCTGCCTGACAAATGTTTTGCTGGGGAAGGTGGGGGGTGGGGGTGGATATCCAATCAGAACAATACCTATCCCTAGGGGCTGGCCATATGTCCTCTACTCCGCAGGCCAGGACAGGGATGACAGTTGGAGGATGGGTTTAGTTAAAGGGGGCTGGAGTGGGGTGGTGGCGGGGTGGCAGCTGTTTGGTGAACCACTTCTGCAAAATTCCTTTGCGGCCATGCGACCAAGCTGCAGATCAGCTTTCATCCAGGCTACTACCTGATGTGAATGTAAAGAATTCACTTTACCTACTAGATGGCTTATTATAGGTTATATGACAAACAGTATAGAGCCCTTATTATATCAGAAGTACAAACAGATTCTTATTATGGATATAAATAAATAATACAAAAAACAGTTTCAGGATCATCAAAGCAAAACAATATTATAATAATAATAGGTATTTTATCAATGATAATATTGTTTATTAAACTAAATTCATGAACCCAATTTGTTTGCCCCAATAAACCATTTTCTTATCGCCTGGCCAAACTTTATAAGGCCACGATCATTCATGCCACAATCTTATCACATTGTTCCATTCAATCAGCCAATCACATGTGGTGAGGATAATGAACATGGCCGTGTGGTTGTTTCCTCCCACTCTGCCTCCAGCATTGTTTTGTCTCGTCATGGCCCCTGGAGATAAGCCAGAGAGCAAGAGTGAAGCTAACAGTGAAAGGGGATGCTATCAGATAGTGCCTGAAAATGAACTACTGATGAAAGTAATGTGGGAACAAAATTCAATTCACGTCCAGTTTGACATGAAGTGTAACAAACGCAGAACTACAGTCAGTTGCTTGAATATTTGATTTGACATCTTATACTGTAGCTGTTAAAACTGGTTCCTTTAACAAAGTGTACAGTAGTGGGGCCATACAATCACTTCACATTGCTGATTTTTTCCCTAATCTTAACTGTAGGAACTGTAGAGTCTTAATAGTTCTTCAACTACCTGAGGAGCCACGTTAATTTTTACTTAAAAATATTCCATTACTGTTTTGAATGACTAAATTATTCCTCTGGCGGGCAATGAAGTAGAGTTCAATTGACAACGTATTCTCTGCTGTTTTTCAAGCCTGTGTTGAAAAACAAGCATGGATCAACAGTTCACTGGTAGCTGAGTCAAACTCTTGGGAAAATTGGGATGAACAACTACGTAAACATGCGGGTTGAGGATTAGATTACAGTTTAAATTACTAATCCCGTTTGTGAATAGGGTTTGTAGGCCACTGACAGTCCTTTATCGGGTATATCTGTATTAATTGATGTAAAACAGAATGTTTTTATCATCCACAAAACATTCCTGTAAAGTGGCCCATTGCTTCTTATCAATTGCGTAAAGCAAAAGGCACTGCTGGCTGCTGGGTATAATGAATATAACAATGCAAAGGGATATTGTGCTGTACCACTGTATCCCTCAGGTGAAACAGGACAATGGAGAAGGCATCGAACAAAGACATTTATTCCTACAGAGAAATAACAAAAACTTATATAATGTGGAGCAAGTTAACTTTGTCTGCAATGGCATACGAGGCCAAAGAAAATGAGAAAAGACCAATACTGTAGAAGCATTGATTAAAAGTGCAAAAAATAAACACTTTCATCCTTAAGAAGTGAATGGTCAGCAGCTTAGGGCTTTTTTTCTCCAAATGTGTTTACAAAAACAATCTTTATCCACAGTGTGTTTAATATTTATAGATCGTATTCTGATCTTTTTCTCATAATCCTCTCTTATTCTTATTTGACTTTGCCAGAAAAACAGAGTTCATCAGCAGTTACATGAGCATCTCCAGGATGCCATGTCTTTCTTAAAGGATGTCTGCGAGGTACTTCTTCTTCCAATGGAGCCTTTTTTCAATCCATTACGTGTTCCATACGTCTTTCCCCGTTTAATTTACTCTCACAAGTTTAACTTGCCGTCACAGTGAAATTCAGTTTTATTTTTTATTACCTTTGTTGCCATAATGCCATGTTATGTTGTCTTTTTTCTTTTTTGCCATTCCAGCTTGCAGTGATCAGTTCAGATGTTAAAATCTAAATTGATTGTTGAAGCAGTCCCAGAGGCTGTTGTGCATCTGTCAATTATTCAGTCTTAAGGAAATGAAGACATTTGTTGACTTTAACAACTCAAGCTGAAGCGGCTCAATTGATCTGTTGAATTTGCTGTCTTTATCATGTGTTTCTGAGTTTTTTTTGTTTCATGTCCACACCATGCAATCAGTCTTTTTGAATTTCTGTTCTTATATGATTATACTAAGCTGCTCTGCCCTTATTTCCCTCTCTTCTTCCTCTCCCTCTCCCTAACCCTTCACTCTTCAATCCCTCTGGTCCTCCCAGTCTCGAATGGAGGATCGTCTGGACAGACTGGATGATGCAATCCTCGTTCTGAGGAACCATGCAGTGGGCTCCACCACCAGTCTGCCCAGCGACATCCACAGTCTGCTGGGACAGGCACAAAACGGGCCAATAGCAACAATCGGAGCAAACTTCCCTGCCTCTGCATTGGTTCCAAGTCGGACAGCCGCGATGGTATGAGACTTTCACATAAGTATCAGGTTCTTAAATTTGATATGTATTCGGGATGTTGCATTAAGTGAAGGGGAAAAGTAGTTTGCTCTTCTATGGTATGTGCGAGGCCTCGGCCACCTGCTCTAAAAACGTCTGCTGCCATGTGTAAAAACTAGACATTTTCTACTCATGACCGGCTGAATTTATCTTGACATATTTTCCATAAGTGTAATGGCTGGCCTAAAACTCACCCTGCTCTTGAGAGCGGCTGTATACACAAGGGTGAAAGAGAAATGAGAAAAACAGGCATCATGGAGTGGAGTTGTGCTTTGTTTGTGTGTTGCGCCCCTTTTTAGAGTTGAAGAGCAAACCTTTTGAGAAACAAGGGATTGCATGTCTCAGTATAAATCATTGTGTGTTGTTCACCCATTCTCCACCCGAGGTATTTCATTTGAAAGAGCCCAGAGACTTGACAACATCTGCAGTGGAAATTAAAAAGGAGCAACTCGTCCAACTAATGCGGAGGTTTTTGGAAATAATTTGGGTCACACAGGAAAAAATCTAAACAATCGGGATTAGCTCAAAGTACGTTGTTCTGATGAATCATCTGGAAAGATCCTGTATATAAATTATGGAAGGCATACACAATTAAACATAAACGCTCGCACACACACACACACACACACACACACACACACACACACACACACACACACACACATAATTATCTCCAATATTTAAACACCCTTTACCACATTTTAATGTTTAATTTTCACCAAAAATATTTCTTGTTTTTGGGCAGCTTGTCAAAGCTGTACTGTACTGTCCCAAAAAATGTACCTCTCTGGTCTGTCGTCCAGAATCTCCTTGTCTGTTGAAAGACTCTGGGTTTTTCTGTCACTCAGTGTTTTCACTCGGCTGCTAAAGTTATTGGACCTTTCTGTGTTGCTTGTTTTGTCCCCCAAACAAGAATTTTTCTGTGGTTGTCAGAAGAGCTCAGTTTGACCTATTTGTTACAGAGAGCTGTGTTGTAGCAGTGACGATGACCGACTGCTACTGTGAGATGGATAGAAACATACTGTGTCTGCGCGAGCACAGCACCTCCTGTGTTGGTAGAGCTCCCTTCAGACAGAGCTCACCAGCCTCGGCGCGGCACAGCCCACAGGCTCTTTACTCTGGCAGACACCCCTCTCTCCACCTCCTTCCAGCCCCTTTTCATCACTTCTTTTTTAACAACCCAGGAAATCTGAATCGTTGGAAACGTATGTCTGAACACACGGTCTCCACCCAAATAGCGCCTCCTCAGCTGTATGCTAATCAGGCCCAGCCATGAAAATGGCAGTGTTCTTTTCTTGCCCCCCCCCCCCCCTTGCTTCTCTCCTCCTCCTCCTCCAGACAAAGAGTTGTTTGGACACCTGTTGAGAGCACAGCAAAGATTAGCGCAGCGCGGAGGCAAGGGGAGGGGTTCTGAGTGGTGGGGTTAACACAGGCCAACAGTGACTGTGGATCACATTCCTATTAGAAAACAGGGGGAAGACGCTCCACCATCAGGGTTTCTAAATCTTTCATAATCTTTTTTTTTATTTTGAAAGTATCATTACACAGGTGGCTTTTATTTTGTGTTTTCCACCCTTGGTTGTGCATTTTCTTTTTTACAACATACTACTGTGAATCAACCCCCCAGTGTTGGAAATACAGAAGTGCTTGTTTGACACCCACATTGTATTTGCAAAAAAATCGCTTTCCATATGAGTACTTAAATCTTTTAAATATACGCAGGGCTGTCCAATAGCATCCAACCAAACCTGTGAAAACTTTTTCTAAAATCCTTGACCTTAGAGGCTCTACCATAAAACAGTATCTCCCTTTTTTTTAATCAGGCCCTCTTCTTCTGCTGAAAAGTTTTGTTTGATATTCATTGTTGGATATGTTGTCTCCAAAGAGTGCGGCTTCCTTTGTTGACACTGGCCTTCCTGTGTGTGTTGCAGCAGGGTGGTAGCCACGCTGACGATGCTGCCAGCCTGAACAACAGCCACGGAGGTTTGCCCAGCGCCGGCTCCACATCCACCGCAGAACTCATGCACCAAGTGGAAGTGTTCAGAGGTCAGATTGACCCTCCCTCACCCATCCAATATTGTCAACTCTTTATATGGCATTATATGGGTGTGGCACACTTTATTTATTTTTTATAATGTCTTACCTTTACATTTAACATTGTCTGCTGCAGGTCTTACTTCTGTCCTGGCCAGCCACATGGAGTTGAAGGTGGAGAAACAGGATAAAGATGAGATGCACGATAACTTCTCCAACGACGACAAGTCAGACGATGACAGCGACAGAAGAGAAATGAGGACGCCCAGAGATAGCACACGCACCAGGTGTGAACATGTCCATACACAAACAGACAAAAGTGTTATGATTTAAGGTTGAAGTGTTGACATTCTTTGTCGAACCAGCGGAAATATTGGATTAGTTTTTAGTTGTTTCCAGTTTCCCTTGATGTTTAATAATGATGTGAACCTACAGTACAGTTAACACTGAGAGAAGGGATAACCTGTTTGAACAAAATCTTGAACTTAATGACAGGTTTTCTGACATCAGTGAATGATGAGTAGGGTTGCAAAATTCCAGGAATTTTCAAAGTTGGAAACTTTCCATGGGAATTAACGGGAATTTATGGGAATTATCGGGAATTTTGGGAATTAACGGGAATTTACTCAATTTAAAGCAACCCAAATGCACTAAATCCTTCTAACTATGTTATTTCAGTCCTGGCAAATGTTCTAGACAGTAAAAAGCAGTTTTTTCAACTAAGTATTATAATATTTATGAACATTTGATTTCAAATCAGATTTTTTTTAAAGCCTATTAAGAAACCCAACTTGATATCATACATTGATTTTTACTAGACCGGGTTTACAGAGGCTTAAACAGTGATTTTAAATATAGTTGTGGAAAATATATTTTAACATAATCTTGACTTAAAACAACCAGATTTCATGCAAGTACACTTGGCAAGTTGCACATAGCACACTGCTTACTGCAGGGGTACTGAGGCCACGCCCCCTACATGCACTGTGCATTCCTCCATCACATGGGGGGGCATTTTACTTAATTTATTGAATGGGTGGGGTCAGACAGATGAGTTATATTTTACTCAACATTCATCTTTTTGTTTTCAGTGAAATTATTGATTGTTCATAAAATAATCAAAACTTGATAAAGTTCTACTTACAAATAAATCTGTTCAAATGTAATGTTTTTTAATTGTTTTAGTTTGCATGAACATCTGCCTGCCTATGACAAAATATAGTGTTTATATGTTTAGATTTATGTTTGGATATGAACAAAAATTATTTAAATGACCGCCATTTAGTTAATTCCTATAATTCCCAATTTTGAATATTCCCAAAATTCCCGAACGAAAGTTCCCGTGGAAAGTTTCCGGAAACTTTCCACCCCTTTGCAACCCTAGTTATGAGCTCCACTTCAAACAACACAGAGAAAGAGAAAGCAAAATATTTTAAAGCAAACATACTATCACTCATAAGTTGAGCTGGATAGGGACTTTCCTCCCTGTTCTTCTTATTAATGTAGCAGCTACAATAATTTGGGAAGCAACTAGTTGAAACTGAATAACGTAAAGGTTCAGGTCGTTAAGTCAATCTATGTAATGTTATATTGATAAGCTTTCATTTACATCAGATGGGAGTCATTTATTTGATTTAATTAAGTTAACACATTTAATGTTGTTGTTGTTGCTCACCCAGGTTGTAGTGCTTAATAATCTTGCTTGCCAACTGGTCCTTCAACATAATGAGTTCTCACATTTAGAAATCAGTTGGTTATTATCATTTTAGCTAATTGTTTTTAGGCCGTAGCACCCTGGTGACCTGTGAATTTAAGGCTGTTGCTCTCTCATCTCTCTACTGCTGTCTCACCATCTAAGGAATAAAATGTCCCCTGAACTAATATTAATGAAGACAATATTTTTCTGCTATCCCTTCTGACTGCAGGTGTGTCTCCTCACCATCACGCAGTATCACTGAAGACGAATCCGACTTGAACCCGGAGCAGAAGGCTGAGCGTGAGCGCGAGAGGAGGATGTCTAACAACGCCCGCGAACGCCTCAGGGTGCGAGACATCAACGAGGCCTTCAAGGAGCTGGGCCGCATGTGCCAGCTGCACCTGAAGAGCGAGAAGCCCCAGACTAAACTGCTCATCCTCCATCAGGCTGTGGCCGTCATACTAAACCTGGAGCAGCAAGTCAGAGGTCAGTATCCCACTATTCAAAGCGTTATCCTGTTTAGCCCTTTTTATCAATGCTCACATCAATTCAGTTTTGATACACACACCTTTCCTGCAGGTGGTATTTTGATTTAAGTGTCACATCCTGGGAGGATACTGTTATGTATACAGATTTATACAAAGGAGAGCTGCAGTAAAATGTGCTGCACTAGTCTGATTTATAGGAAGCTATTCCACTGACTGAGCCTCCAAATATGGATATCACAACACTAGTAGGGAAAGAGCTGCTGAAGTCAATTGATGTAATGCTGTTGCTGATGAACTTTTTGTTTGCTTTGTTATTATATTTATATGATAATTTTACAGCAATGCACAAATACATTTGAACTTATATTACATTTGGTTAGTCAACAATAGTTAATAATAAATGAATGCTTTATTCACTCATGGAAATGCTTGACTAGTATGATGTTATATAATAAAAGGAAGATGGACCGATATAGGAGCTCACTATTGTTAAGAAATCTCTGCGTGTCTGTCTGAACCCACAGAGAGGAATTTGAACCCCAAAGCGGCCTGTCTTAAGAGAAGGGAGGAGGAGAAGGTGTCTGGCGGCTTGGGTGATGCCCAACAAGCCCACACAGGGGGCCATCCAGGCCATACCGACGCATCAAACCCCATGGGCCACATCTGAGTAGCAGACAGGTACTGTTACCTCTATTTTCTACTCTCCCTATTATTTTGTGAAGGGGCAATAATTAGAGGAAAATCGCTTAATTTCTGACTTTGAAGTAATATATTAAGAAATAAAAGTCTGATATGTTTCTTTAATGAAAGTGGTACATTTATAAAAAATGTACCACTTTAATTAAAGAATTAATATTCCCTGTGATTATGAAGTCATTCATAATTCTTATGAATCAGCCCAATTCATGTCCATATCTCTTAAAAGTCCAGATGCTTAATGTGATGTGTTTGTACTAAACACTAACTCAGTTTATTAAAGGAGAGAAGAGACGGTTTAGTCACATGATGTAAAGGTTCTAACAAGCCATGCTGAACCTGATGCACATTTGCAATCTGTCCTAATAAAACAGCTTTATTTCACACTTACCTCTGTTTAAAATCGGACTTAACGCACAGCAATTTGTGAATTTGTTTGAGTATGGCAAAATGTACAACTTTAATCTGGTAAAGTTTTTTCTCTGACTATACCCCTGCCTCGGCTCCAATTTTTTTTTTAAATATCCGCAATGGCCCTTATACACTTTTAAATAATTTATGTTTTTGGATTTTATTTACTTTATATTATTTCTGGTGTCAGTTTTTATTATTGTTATTGTTATAAAATGGTAAAAATTGTCCATCACAATTTCCCCCTTGATGTTTAGCATTGTTGCATGATAGATGCCTTAAACCAATAATCAAATAGTTGCTGATTCCTTTAATCAATCATAATCATAACAGTAGCAATATAACCATAACATCAATGCTGTTGAACCACAAATATAAATAGAGTGAGTTTTATACCTTGTGTGATGTATTGATTATTTTGACCTCTAATCTGTTTGTTTCTCCCTCTCTCTGTCCAGATCAGAACCATCCACTTCACTTCTGTCCCGTCTGAGTGTGTGACCTTGCTTCATTGACAGACAGGACTCACAGTTTGTGACACCAATTGAAGGAGACAGACCACTTGAAGCAAACCTATGAGACTATGAGACACAATCCAATCCTGAGATTGAAGAGGAGCCTAGCGTCCAGCTCCCTGTGACCAGTTTCCATCTGCAAAAATTCTCCCCCAACAAAGATTACAGAAAAACCTTCAGCACAGATCACTGTCTGCAAGAAGTGTTTTGCTTCTGAACAATCAGAGACGTTGCAATCTCCTTCAAACGTACGTGGAAATTGCCTTGTGCCTAAACTGAATTGACGAATGCATTGTAACAGCAATTGATTTTGTTTGTCTTGTTTCTTTTTTTTTCTATTTATTATGTTACTGAGCTATGAAGTGTATGTCCAAAGGGAAAGTTAAGCAAGTATGTAGCTTTATCAGTTGATCTACAGTTTGCCTGGGTCACCATTTAAACTGAGCACTCCACCCCTGTAAAATCTTTGGCGAATACAAGATGTAGGGAAAATATTTGAGCACTGAGAAGATTAATTTATTGGCCAGTTTACAGTAATATTTATACCCAATGAAAGTAACCAGTAGCTCTTAGAACTGAAAACTTAAGCGACCCCACATTTAAAAAAAAAAAAGATGATATATTATTTATATTTATATTTCTATTCATTCTGCCATTGGCCACATGTGTAACCAAAACTACCTATGTTTGTTCCTGTGTAGTTTAGATGCTGTGCTACTGAGCAGCCGATTAAAAGGTCCGTTTACATTAAACACAGTAAATATTGTCCTTAAAGGTGACAGATGAACGGCAAACTCTAGGTTTACTGAAAGCTCAGATTCAGTTGTGTTGTTTTTTTCCCCCTCTGGTAATGAGAAGTGAAAACACAAAGAGACAACTTTTTGCAGACCTTAGCATTCCCTGAATATTTTTTAATGTGTCTTAACTAAAGGTAAAGGGCACTTTGTCACCCTTCGGCTCCGTCGCCATATAGTGTTAAATGTAAAAGCAGTGACATGTTATTTTGCACATTCTTGTCTTTGTTAAGCCTCTCGACAGTTACGTGCTCCAGCCAATCAGTGACTTGCTTGCTGAAGATTTACTTAGAAAACGAAACAAAACAAAACAACAACAAAAAGATAACGACGACCACGCTCTCTCCTGGCCCGATGAACATGTCACTCAGTTTTTCTTTTTGTTTGTATCTCAAGGCTTTACATTTTCAACAGCAGTAAAAAATGTAGTTAGGCTTATTTGTGTTGATCTTTTGGGGGGGTTCCAGCGTCATAATGTCCACTTTGAGTTCGCGGAGGAACCTTCTAAGTTATTTTTCAATTATGTTTTTTGATCCGAGCCATGATATACTCAGTACAATAAACCAGACTAGATATTTCATGGACTTTGTTGAATATCATACAGCTTTAGCACAATAATGAACACGTTACAGGACTTTTCTTTTATGTTTCATGCTCATGGCTTTATTTTTGTTTTCATTATCAGTGTGCATGCTTTTTGTTCCTCCTATTATGAAGTTGTTTTGGTCTTGAGACTTGCTTTATATTCCAGTTATTTATTTATATACTGTCTTCTATCCTAATCTACACCTTAAACAAGGCTGCCACAGTAATAATATCTATTCTACACCAACACGAAAGGGACTTCAATTAGAGTAGAATATGCCACAAATAAGAGTTTACATTAAAGATTTACAATTTTAACAACTTTGTTTTAGTGGGGAAAAAAACAATTGTTTGTGTATTCTGACTGAATGTGGCCTTGTTCTTCATTTCATTATTCATTAGCTTGTAATCATGTTGTCAGACTTTGACTGAAGGTATAATGTACACCACTTCCTGCTCTCTTTCCTTTTCTTTTTTCTTCCTATATTTCTTTACTCCTCTGTTTGCCAAGTTAGATTTTGCTGTATACCCAGATGCTTTCCCTTGTATAATATATGAAAAAAAAGAAAATCAAAAGGAAAAAAACAACGTTTGGCTTATTTTTCACTGTAGTTAGTCTTTTATACAATAATACTGTAAGCATATTTCTTGAATTCTGAATATTACTCTTTCTAGATTTTTGAAAGCAAAAGTTTTGAGTAAAAAGTTTCTTACTTTATTTTACTATATTAGATAGTAAAATGTACGGTTATTTACAGTAACCTGTCCATTATTACAGGAAAATTTACAAACGGCATTTACAAACATAGCTGAATTGTTGCTCATGGTCTAGCATAAAGCCTGAACGAGCTCCAGATTCCTAAAAGTGCGACCTCTGTCTTATTCTTCCATCTCCGTTGTTGAGTGATAAAAGATTTGTTGTTGTGTCAAATGGAAAAGGTATTGTTGATGTCAAAAAACTGCGACAACGAGAATTTAAATTTTCTGTCTTTTTCAACAGAAAAACACAATGTATATAACATTTATGTTGCAATAAATGTGCCATCTTTTTTTAAACTCAATGTATCGTGCATTTATTTCCCTCACTAAGCAAACACATTTATTTACATTTCTTCTCCATATTTACATTTGTTTAAACAAGTTTTATTTTATTGAAAAGGAATTGAAGGATGAAGTATCAGGAGGTTCAGTTAGATGTTTTTAGTTTTTGTTAGTTTAAAAAAAAACATTTCTACAGTGGATTTAGGCTAAATGAGTGTTTTATAAAACAAAACAAATTTGTTGACCATTGGACCATTGTAGTCTGTATGAAAAGTGCTATAAAAAAATTCTATTTTTAATTAAGCGTAATAAAGCGTGTTAGTAGCATACTGTACATGTGCTTTCAATTGTCAACTGCTTAATTTAGATTTATGTTGTATGAAGAAAGGATGCTAGCCATCCCTGCAGAAAGAAAAAGTATTAATATATCTCAACAGGAGAAATGGAATTATCTTTTATTATAATCATTGAATGTGATTTTTTTACCATGAATAATGTAACGCTGAAGCCAAAAACATAAACACAAACAGAGTTTGCCGTTCTCTATATGCTAGGAGTACTCGTTGTGACTGAATCCCAAACATGTGGTGAAAACGCCACTGTGAACTAGGAGGAACTGTATAGTGCTGTAAATCTCAGACCCACGTACACATCTGCACAGTATCATCCTGTAGATCCACCTCCTGAGAGCGAGGCCTGATCCCGGTTCAGCTTTCTGACAGAGGTGACACACGGCAAAAAAACTGCTGACTGCCGTCCTGGCTGTAGTGTCCACGTAAATCATGACTGTCTTCTTCAGATACTCTTCAGGGACAAAAAAGAACGCCCAATCCTGTGGGGATGCTTCTGCTGTTGGTGGTGGAGGGTGTGTGCACGTTTTCCGTAGGAGTGGGGACCACCATGTCTGAAGAAGAATGACTTCCTCTCATGACTACTGGGCCAGCTGACACACAAAGTCCTTGGCTCACATCCTTGAAGCTCCAACCAAAGAGCCTGCTGCTGCTCCTCCTGCTCCCAATAGTAAGATCATCCGCCTCTCTGGATGCATGCTGCTGCACCTAACATTAAATCTAAATTTTTCATTCAAGCAAATTCATATTGTCCTCCTCACATAGGAAACTTCTCGAAATGTACAATGAAATAAGAAGAGGCTTGAGAAATTGAGTGTTACCTTTTGTTTTTTTTTCCCTTTACATCCTAGCTGCACAGCATGCTGAGTTAACTATAACATTTTATGAACATTCAGTCACATTAAACAACAGTACAGGAACATAGAACCTGCATCTCAGGCTCTGTTTGGTGATGCAATTATATTTCCTATAATACCTGTTCACAAGAGCGTCAGTGTGGATTTGCTGTTTGCAGATGTCATGCAGCCTCTCTTCATCTCCAGTGTGAACTAAATACTTTAACTCCGGATGCACTTTCTGAAGCAACGGCAACACTTGAGAGCTCTGGTTCTTCTGTGACATGTCTCTGAAGGACATGTGGATGGGCCTTGCCTTTCTCATGTCTGTGCCCTGCGGCCTTGGTATCTCATAATCAGTCCATGATAGGATTACAGCCCTTTACGAAGGAGAATAATAGCAGCACTTTGGTCATTTAGGCCATTACCCGCAGTCTTTTTAAAAGAAAGGTTGTTTAGTTGAAAAAAAATGGTTAGCAGGAGGAGATGGAATCCATGAGAATCTTGTGTCTTTCCATTTCAACAGGGACCATGACTTGATGCATTTTGCAGAGTTTTTGTCCATATGTTTCCTGTCTTATTGTGCTGAGGTGTGTCAGCACCACCCAGTCAATCCAGAGGTCAGGATCAATCCCAGCGCGATTAAACTGCATCACACCGTCCCCCTGTGATGCGGAAGCTTTTCCAGCTGCCATAAGAAGTAAACATCTCTTTGGTTTTCTTCTACCGCTGTACTGTTGACTTCCCATTTTAGAAAAAGACGAGATTTTGTTACACCCAAGGATTAGCTGCTCTCCATCTGTCCAAATTCCTGACCAAAGGTGGATCACTTCTCTGATGATCCATAACAAGTCACATTAAAACACTCAGAATATTCACAATATTCACAATATCTCTTACTAAAAAGACTTGTACCTATACAGATATCCTGTAAACTGTGCTCATCTTTGACTTGTTAAAATAATATTGCCTGGTATTCTCCCATCATAAAACTCTTGATGGCAGACTGGAGGTCTCACACCTATATTGGGTCATTTTTTCACCAAATATTCAGTTAACAATTGCCAAAGTAACTTATACACTACGGTCAACAACTTCTCCAACTCCAAGTTGCACACTAGTCCACCAAACATTTAACAATCAAACACACAGGGAGTGGGAAATACAATTCCTGTCAATCATCCACAATGGTACAGATGAAATTCCAGTGAGCTAAATGCATGCACCTCTGTGGCATCTTTGGCACATGTCACTTAGATTGAGTTGCCTGGAGTCCTTCTAATCAGGATAAGACTGAGCTGTGTACTGAGCATGCCCAGAGGTCCCAGCTGTGGCACCTCAGCAGAGAACAGAGCGCCCATTGTGTGCTGCTGTAACCAAACGCAGTGGCACAGAACTTAGATTAAAGGCTGTGCTGCTGTGCGGCTTCTCTCTGTGGACACAAACACAAACAGAGGCTCACTACAAAAGGCACAGGGGCAGCCGGGCCTCCAGTTTGATGCAGCTTGTGCTGCCATGGTGAGGTTTATCAAAAGTGTGTTTGAGTGAATCATTTCTTCACAATCTCAGTATCTGTCACAGTAAACATTACAATTCGACCATCTGTCATAGTCAGTGATGGAAATGAACTAATTAGGTACAGTACATTCACTAGAGTACTGCGCTTAAGGTTGAATGTACTTTAATTGACTGTTGTCTTTACAGGCTAACAGTGTGTGAATAGTAACAATTTCCCCAGCTACAACATTGAATTGTTTCTTACACGTCAATGCATCAGTAATAATGATCCTCTATGTACAGCATATATACAACCCTTATTAATCAATAATTATTAATCAATATGTTGAGGTAATAGTTATTTAATAAAACAGTTTTATACAATATAGCTCATAGGTATGACTATTTTTAGATGTATTAAAAACTAAATATGATCAGATATTGTTATTGTTCTACGAGATATTTTGCAGGCCAGTTTATGTGGACATTCATACACATCTCTCAGTGCTCCTACAATATCCACGAATCTATCTGTAATCCTCCTGCTGCTACCTACTTTAAGTCACCCATATTATTTATTGCTGCTCACTGTTGTTTGCTTAGTCCTGCACTTCCTTTTTAAAGTACATGTACACCACATGCGCTTTATTTCTAAAATAAACTCGTCCCACTCAGCATAATACCTGCTTCATGTTGTATCCTAATGCTTGACACCCTCACCAGCCCTGTGTGCATTCCCACTGGGTGTAACCACGGCGAGGCGTTTACTGCACGGCCTGTGTGAGTTGCATGAGCCACCAATACAGCTCCTCACTAACTAACCGCATGGTCAGCTCACTGGCCACTAGATGACGCTCTCGGTTTTTAAAGACATGCAACTGCAAATTGCATTTATGGAGGGTGCACATCATTAAACTGATATCGAGTTTGAGACATATAATTACGCATGTAATTCCCCACAGGACGTTAAATAATACATACAACGTATAGTTTGTACAAGAAATTAACATTGATGAAACTTAGGTGCTTCACCTATCATTTTATTCTCCCAATATGTATTAATTATTTCAGGGTGTTTCTGTATATTTTATTTTATTTTACAGTATTCCCCAAAATGATATATTGGGTTTATGACTATCTACTGGGTCCACCCATGTAGCCTACTTATTTCCCACTCACCAAAAAGTGACTCATAGCTCAAAACCTATGCACTCAGCCATTTTTTATTCATTTATTTCCCGTTTTTTTTATTTGTCCAGCTTCTTCCAAACAGGCATTTATCCTATTTAGCCTACTGTATGGATATAGCCTATAAAATCAATGAGGTGTAATAATAAACTGAAACATTATTTCACACAGTGAGTGTCAGCCTGTTCCCGGCTGCTTTCAGAGCCTGTCAGGACCCTGCTGAGCTGAACCGTGCCGGTCCAAACCATGGTCCAAACTCTGCAAGTCGTGCCAAAGGCCTCGGGCAGGTTTGGCGATGTGAAATCTGTTTCTGGACCAGCGGGCTGCTTTTTGAGTGGGTGGGCGGGTTTGTGTGCTTGTTTGGAGGCGGAGCGGCCCGGAGGGTCGGACGTCCTTCTCAAACTGTCTTTCTCTCCCTCTCTCTCTTAGAAAACAACACAGGACTTAATAAGTTTCTTAGCAGTGCCGTGGGCATTATTTTTTTCCTTTTTAAAAACATTTTTAAACAAACGAGTAAAAGCTGCGATAACTGCACTAGGGAGAAAAACTACGCTGGTGAGTAACGAGCAACAACTCTTCATTCAATCTGCTGTGGGAGCGTTAACAGGCTTTTTAACTCGACCATAGGCAAACTACTCAGCATTTTACACCAAAACAGAACATTTTACTTGCTCTAAACTCGACTTAAATGAAGTGACGTGAGGAACATGTGAAAGAAAGGTTTGAGTTTTCCAATAAATCTAAGGCTGCAATGTTCCATGCCACCTGTTGCACTGAGCAGCAGAAACTGCGCCAAACCGTCGTTTCTTCCCTCTGGTTCACTAATGAGCTACTTAAATGTTTCAGCTGGTCCTGTATGATTGACATATTAGCGCTAAGATTTGACATGTTGTTTAGTCTACAGCTGCTCCCTGTGCGCTCACGGTGCCTTCACCTGACCGCTGCAGATTAGTGAACTCCCATTCACGTTACGTAACTTTAACATTTTCCCACAGTGTAAACCCTCGATGTCTTCACCATAGACTTTGGGCCTAATGTAAAAGGTTTTCACTGACTTGGTTATTCTTTTACATTCACTCTTTCAAGGATGTCTGCTCTGAACTGATTTGTTGACTAGTGGTGCGAGTCACTGCGGCTGTGTAAACTCTCTGTGACACAAAGAGCTGATGAGTTCACATGAGGAGATAAAAATCTGCATGGTTTAATCTTTGCAGTCCCCCCCCCCTCTGCACAGATCAAAGGCAGGGCCTTGACATCTAACCTGTGCTCCCTGCTGCTGACCTCTCTGCTCTACCGCACTTCCGTCAGTGAAGGCAGAACGGCCACTAAATGTAGGACAGTGCTGGGACAGCCGAAAAGGGTTTCCTCCTTTTGTAGATACAGATACAATGGGAGAGTGGAAAAAAGCTGCACATTTGTTTTGGATACATGTAACACTGAGGATGAGAGTCCATTGTGTCACTCTAGCTTTGATCCTCCACTGTATTCCTCCTGCCTAACAGCACATTTCACCTGTGAGCCCTCTACTACTGTCCTGTGTGGGCTAAGGAGTGTGAAGCTGACTTCCAACACATTCATTCATTGACTTGTCAAAACCAAGCTGGGGTAAATTATTCTTGTGGTGTTGCATGGGAGTGACCGACGTGTGTATTCTAATTGGTTTCTTGCAGCGACAGAAGTGAGCACCTCACCTGGAACAAAGATAAAACTAACATTGTTTAAAAAATACACTTACACCAAAAATTGTACTCTTGGGGAGGGGGGGGGGGGGGGGGGCGCTGGCGCTAAGAAAATATCATATGTTTAAGATCTGACAGGGATTTTTCAACTTGGGTACATGTGATTTTAGATTGCAATATCGATATATATCCGAATGTGATACATTTGTTTGCGAGAAACCATTTTATTGATGACACCACCATATCTCCCAACACAGTGCTGTATTTCTTTTCTCTCAGTTCAGTCCACACATCTTTTTGACCCATTCTATGCTCATGTGCTACATCCTGCCTTCTCCTTTGTTGTCAGTCTTATCAGTGTCCTCCTTCCTGGCCTATGTTGGGCCTAGTCTGTAGTGTGACCTCAGGTAGAATAAGGTGCTATCAGCAGGGTAAACAGGAACCCTTTAGAAGCCCATTGTCCAATGAAACACATGGTCACTGCTGATGGCTTTGTCTCCAGCTGCTTCCCAGGCATGAATGTGTCTGAAGAAACATTCAGCAGCTTACTTTAATATTTTGTACACAGTTTGATGTTTATTAATCGCCAGCTGTGTTCTCACGATTGAGTTACCAAATCTGTCAACTCTGACAACCGTGCAATTAATATAAATGCGACACCATTTTGCTTTTTCAGGGTATTTCCTTCACAAGTGTGGGCTGCAAATTACAATGTCATTTACAATCAACAACTGCACGCACGCACCCACTGCATAGTCCTAACACCCTCTAAGCTTAGTAGAGATAACAGAGCTCATACACTTTTCTTAAGTCTGAATGACTCATGGTGGAGTGTTAATCTTTTCTAACCTCTTTCTTAACCTGTGAAACCTAAATTCTATGTCACGCACCGTAAACAGTCATTATTATCATACTGCACCTGTTAGTCACACACCTGTAAGGCCAGTACCTGGTCATTTTTGCTGTTAAAAAGAATGTGACTGTTACATTATGAGCTCTAAAATGCTATGAGCAACACAGGGAGCTTATTGTTTCCATTAGCTGAGCAACCTGATAGAAAGGATCTCTGTGTAGACACAACAGTGATACCAACACAAAACAAGGAAAGAAAATGAAAGCAGACAACATAATTACTAGCCACAAAGCTTTTATGTTTCATTAGAGGCTAGTAGAGTGTGGATCTGAGAAACATTTAGTTGATAGTACTGAGGTATGTACTGCAGTGTCTCATCTCTGACTAATAGTGTTGGAAATCTTTTGCTTGCAGAGGTGGACCACTTGATCCGGGCAGAGAGGGGTTTATTTTCCTCCTGCATTCCTGATGGAGTCGTACAGAGTGACTGGCATTCCTGGCAACAGCGGACCGCAGCGGGGCCTCACTCACCCGCCCCGCCCCTCCAGGCCCCACAGTAACGGAGCCGGTACCTACGGTCTCAGCATCCGAGTCCAGGGTATCGGTGGACACCCCTACGTAGTTCTCAACAACCAGGACCGGGCTTCTCAATCCTATGTCGACCCCAACAGTAACGACTACATCGACACGGAAGGCTCTTTCATCGAGAACTACAGTGAGTATGACTTCAGGGGATCCAAGGAGGCTGGATCCATCAGCCCCTTCATGGAGTACAGGTCTCAGAAGATGGTGCAACACCCCGGTCCACCTCACAACGGCCTCGCGGACTCACAAGCGAATAAATCGTCCACGTCCCTTCTGAACTTTCAGAAGCACCCCGAGATACTGCAGCCGTACGATCCACACACCAACAACCTGAACCTGGATGCTTTCCACAGCTTGCCGTCAAGGCCTCTGCCTGGGTCTGACGTCGGCAAATCTGTGGTACCTGCACCGTCCAAAGCTAAGTCCTCCAGCCCGGAGCAGAACAAAGCTCCTGTGCAGCGAGACAACAACAGGCAGCTTCCATCCCAGAGCCGTGTGAGTGAGCCGGCCCTTCCTCAGCCAAAGTCCCAGCCTCAGTCTTCACCTCCAGCACAGCCACAGAGGAGGTCACAACCGCAAGCTGCCACTCAACCGCAGATCAAACCTCATCTCAGCAACCTCAATCCAACTCAGTACAAACCAGGCTCTAAAGCTCAACAGCACCTAGCAGCGCCTGCAGCAGCCCAACCTCAGCCTCAGCCCTCCACCGTGTCCAGTCCCACCACTGAGCCCAGCAAGACATCATGCAGATCCCCCAGTTCCATGATGAGCAGCACCGAGTCCAGCCTGGAGCGCAACAACAACCGGCGTGAGCCTGACGTGCTCCCCCTGCGCAGGACGGACTCCAGTGGACCTGTTCTCCAGACCTCCTCCTCGCGCTCTCGCCACTCCTCCTCGTCTTCCACCTCTAGGGCTGTGGTGGACGAAGAGATGGAGGCCCTGTACGCGGACACCATCAACCGCCACGAGAACCGCCGCTACATCCCCTTCCTCCCCGGCTCAGGCAGGGACATCGACACGGGCCCCATCGCCGGCGTCGACGAGCTCATTGACAAGTTCGATGGCAAAGATGACGGCGGCAACCACCAGCGCAGGGGCCGAACGGGGCGCAGGAACCGGATCAATCCGGACGACAGGAAGCGGTCGCGCAGTGTGGACAGCGCCCTGGGCCTGAAGCAAGGCTCCAGCTTCATGGACGAGTTCAGCCCTAAGCGAGGCACGTCGATGGAGCACGTGCTGAGGCCCTCGCAGCTCCGATTGCAGGGAAAAGCCGGCAGTCAGGACTCCTGGATCTCGGCAGTAGACGGCAAGGCCGACTCCAGAGCTCCCTCTCGTGCCACCAGTGAGCCCGGCTCCCCGCAGAGCACCGTCTCTAAAGGTGTGGGCCTCATCCAGGGTTACAAAAAGCCACAGACTCGGGCATCTTCACTGCCATTCAAGAGCAGAGAGCAGAGTGTGGACAGTGCCCCTTCCGCCGCAAGGTCTTCGACAACATCACTGTCGACATCTCTATCCAAGCCCTCCGCAGACAAGAAATCAAGTGCAGAGGCAGATGTTCAGGTAAAAGTCTAGATGTCTGTGCTGGGCCGTAATGATCTGATCTTACACTCGTTTCTTATCACTTGTGTCCTAATTTATGTCAATTAGTGTATGGTCCAACAGATGATGGCGTCTGATCAAAATGAACATCTGTGAGAGTAGAGCACCTTTTTTCGTTTGCTTTCTTAACATCTCTAATATCATTAAAATCTCACTCTCATTTCCTGTCATTTCCAGGCAACACCTGATCTACTGAAAGGTCAGCAGGAGCTTTCACAACAAACAAACGAGGAGACGGCAAAACAAATTTTGTTCAGCTACCTTAAGGACGGGTGAGTTCTCTTACCCATAGCTTTATATGCCCATATTTGTTTTAAAAAAAATATATATTTTTTTTTACATTGGTTGTGAAGTTGTAACAGTCCTAATCACTGGCTGTTAGTTGAATCATGAGCAGAGCTTGTTGTCGTCTCTAAACCTTCCACTTATTGCACCATAAGGCTATGCATCATAAAGGAGGAGACTGTTCTGTGGGAGCGTAAATGGTTTTAATCAGAGCTGGACTGTTTGTGATAAAACGAAGGAATGCACTCGTCCTTCCCTCCCGTGCAGGCTGCGAGGTATCCAGCTGTCTGGAGTTTGTTTTCTTGCGAAATCCCACTTTTTCCCTCCACTGTTTTCTCTTTGCTGCAGTGTGAAACGAGTGCCCAAGGTTCTGTTTGCTTCTGTAATCAGATACTTGCTGCCTGTTAAGAAAGGTCATGCTGGGTTAAAAAGTTAAATGCAACTTAGCCAAATATGATGGTTCATGTCTTAATGTATAAGTTAAGCACACATGCCAGTAGAACTCTGCTCATTGGCAGGTTTGTTAGTAAGTTGAGCCTTGATTTTACAGTGAAAAACAGTTTTCATGTTTATACTGTTCTTGCGAGAGCTACATGCTCCTGATAATACAGAAACGGGAACGGGAAGCAGCTTGGGTGTGTCGAGCCACAGGTCAGGAGTCACAGGACAAAGGAAAGGAAACACAGATGGAAGTACTGGGGCTGAAACTGAGCTACATTCCCAAGGCCCAGAAGATAAACATTCACCAATAGGGGCTATATAAAGGTTTAATGAAAATCATCTGTATGAGGAGAAGAGATGGGGAGTGGGGGGGCGTTTTTTCTCTCTGTGGCAGCATTGTAATTTATTGAAATAATACATCACTGCTGTCGTGTGAAAGTGGGGTAACTCCAGTCTTGTGGATTCTGGTGTTTTCTCCACTTTAGCAGCATGATTAAATATTGTTCTGCTGTGGGTTGAGAAAGAAACCCTCCCATCTTTGGGATTTCAAACGTCTGGCAGCAAACTCTCAGAAATGCTCAGTGTTTCATACCAAAGCAGAAACTGCTTTTCTGAGCTCCCGGGAAGTTAATGATTGGAAAGACGTTTTAACAAGACTGTTATCACCTTGTTATTTTGAAACACAGAACATAAACTATATTACCATCAGAGAGAATGCCCCCGAGGTAGAAAGTGTATGAGAGTGGCTGGTAACACAACAACACTACTACACCATTGTTTACTATATCATACACTTTTTTATCATATTATTGGAATGCCACTAGCAAACAATCCTTTAATAATTATAAAAAAGAATCTCACAATTCTCATGATGTTTGCATTTGAGGCGTTAGAATTTGGGACATTTCTTAACCCCTGCACAGGAGCTGCTACATGATTAGGCTCTGGTTCTTACTTATTACCAGGTGATGATATGTGACTCTTCAGAAATCCCATTATACAGCCCGTATGTTAGATTCTTCTGCTCATGTGCCTTATAGTTAGCTAGACGGGTGAAATGGGGCTGTATGTGCTGTGAGGTGACACATCAAAGCAGTGTGATCCTTCCTGACCCTCGCTAAGCTGGGAATGACCTGCTCTGTTCCCAGAACAGTCTGGAATTCATACCTACCCCCAATGTTTAATAACCAGAGTATGTTAACCTGTGTGTGTGTGTGTGTGTGTGTGTGTGTGTGTGTGTGTGTGTGTGTGTGTGTGTGTGTGTGTGTGTGTGTGTGTGTGTGTGTGTGTGTGTGTGTGTGTGTGTGTGTGTGTGTGTGTGTGTGTGTGTGTGTGTGTGTGTGTGTGTGTGTGTGTGTGTGTGTGTGTGTGTGTGTGTGTGTGTGTGTGTGTGTGTGTGTGTGTGTGTGTGTGTGTGTGTGTGTGCGTGCGCGTGCGTGCAGAAGCACCGACAATGATGAAACGACAAAGAGAAAGGTCAACCTCGTCTTTGAGAAGATACAGACGTTGAAGTCCCGGGCCACAGCAAGCGCACAAGTCGGCAGCAAAGTGAGACATGTCACCTATGTTGTCGTTAATTACTTACAGATAATCTATGCACCAAATGTATTTGTGCTGACGTAAAATTTCAAAGTCATTCTGCTTTAACGTCCTATTTGATTCAGACCAATGAAGAAGATTGAGATCTCAAAGACAGTTTTTGGGACTTTTTAAAACTGTGTGCATATAATCCAAAAGCTTGTTTACTTTGCAAAACAGACACTGTCAGTGTCAGCTATTGAATATTTACTATTCATTAATAACAGTGCTAATGCTGTAGTCCAAATATTCAGACTGTATTTTCATTCATAATGGATCAATAGGAAATAACCGACTCAGTCTTCTCCTGTCAGTCACCGGACCTTTCTGCTCAGACCAAAGCTCTACAAGAACAAAATGCTGAACTGGAGAAGGAAATGGCCGACCTGAAGAGACAGATAGAGGTAACCACAGACTCGGCTTAAACTGTGCCTTTGATACCAGCCTGTTGTTGGCATTTCAATTTATTGCTAAACGTGTTGTTGTTTGAAAATACCCTTAAACCAACGGTTTGGTTGGGAAGTAGGTTTAAGGGATTACTGCTCAACTAAATTAATTCACAGAGATATTTTGGTACTACTGTTTGGATGTAGAGTTAGCTCAGCTTAACACAAAGGCTCATTTTCATACTCATGGACAGACTAACAGAAAAAAAAACTCTAATTCTATTGTGTGTTTGTGGGTGTTTCAATAATAATAAGTAAGTAGGAATTTCAAACATTGATTTGCTATGCATTGAAAGTTAAATAAATAAGAAAGTCAACGAGTAGATCGATTCAAGCCAAATGCCAAAAGCTCAGTGCAGGACATGTAAAAGACAAGGTGTGCGTATCGACTTTGAAGTGCCAACATACACATATGTTACGTTAATAACAAACAAAACTAGAACTGCAAGCAGTTGTGAACGGGGGCCAAGCCTCCCACGCGACTCGGGATCGGGCGTCGTCGTCCGCAGCGCCGGCCCCTCGCTTCACGGAATCCGGGGATGTAAAGTTTTTGAATGTGGGATGTTCGGCGTGGGAGTTATAGCCCCAAACGCGTTTTCTTTGCTTTTTGCGGTTTTGGTGCCTCCTATGGATGACATTCGCAAAACTGTGTTATGTAGAAAGATGCAACTGACTTGTGGGCATCTGTGGATATAAAGTGTTTGACTGTGGGATGTTTGGTGTGGAAGTTATAGCCCCAAACGCGTTTTCTTTGCTTTTTGTGGTTTTGGCGCCCCCTATGGATGACATTTGCAAAACTGTGTTTGATAGAAAGATGTTGCTCAATGTACCGAACAAGTGGATGTCAAGTTTTTGAATGTGCGATGTTCGGTTGGGGAGTTATAGCAAAATGAAATTGTCAACCTCTCCATTGTAAAGACACTTTTTTGAATTTTCCCATTTTCCCGCCTAAAGACTTAGAAAATGGCGAAAACAGGCAAAAAAAATTAAAAACTCTTTTTTTTAATAAGTCCGGCCCACATAAAAATTTCTTTCCCATATTTTTGCCATAGGCTCAGGTATGCCCCATGATAGTCTCCCTTGAGTTTCAAGAAAATCCCTCTTTTTTTTTTTTTTAACGGATTTTCGCAAATCTTTAAAGCGCTACCGTTTGGTCTTCCGATGGTCGTAGAAAAATTATTTGACCAACTTTTGCTCGTGGGAGTCGGTAGAGCATAATGCTTTTGGTTTCGTCCAAATCGGGCGAAAACTGTAGGAGAAGTATGTTTTGGTGACCGACACAGTTTTTGCGATGTGGCGAAAAATGTATATATACGCAAATGGGCGTGGCCTATCTCAAAAGATGCAGCTGACTTGTGGGCATCTGTGGATATAAAGTTTTTGACTGTCGGACTTTCGGTGCGGGAGTTATAGCCCCTAATGCGTTTTTCTGCTGTTATAGCGCCACCTAGTGGCCGGCATGTCTGAATTTTTTTGTCTGCGTACGTACCATGGACCTGGATAAGCCATGCAAGTGGCATGTCCAAACCCTTTACGGTTTGGGCTGCAGCACCACTTTTACGCATGGAAGAATAAAGAATAACTAGAACTGCGAGCAGTTGTGAACGGGGGCCAAGCCTCCCACGCGACTCGGGATCGGGGGTCGTCGTCGTCCGCGGCGCCGGTCCCTCGCTTCACGGAATCCGGGGATGTAAAGTTTTTGAATGTGCGATGTTCGGTGTGGGAGTTATAGCCCCAAACGCGTTTTCTTTGCTTTTTGTGGTTTTGGCGCCCCCTATGGATGACATTCGCAAAACTACGTTAGATAGAAAGATGCAGCTCAATGTACCAAACAAGTGGATGTCAAGTTTTTGAATGTGCGATATTCGGTTGGGGAGTTATAGCAAAATGAAATTGTCAACCTCTCCATTGTAAAGACACTTTTTTGAATTTTCCCATTTTCCCGCCTAAAGACTTAGAAAATGGCGAAAACAGGCAAAAAAATGTAAAAACTATTTTTTTTAATAAGTCCGGCCCACATAGCAATTTCTTGCCCTTATTGTTTCTATAGGCTCAGGTATGCCCCATGATAGTCTCCCTTCAGTTTCAAGAAAATCCCCCTTTTTTTTTTTTTTAAGGAATTTTCGCGAATCTTTAAAGCGCTACCGTTTGGTCTTCCAGTGGTCGTAGAAAAACTATTTGACCCACCTTTGCTCGTGGGAGTCGGTAGAGCATAATGCTTTTGGTTTCGTCCAAATCGGGCAAAAACTGTAGGAGGAGTATGTTTTGGTGACTGACACAGTTTTTGCGACGTAGCAAAAAATCTATCCTATCGCAAATGGGCGTGGCCTATCTCAAAAGATGCAGCTGACTTGTGGGCATCTGTGGATATAAAGTTTTTGACTGTCGGACTTTCGGTGCGGAAGTTATAGCCCAAAACGCCTTTTCCTTTGTTGTAGCGCCACCTAGTGGCCGGGATGTCTGAATTTTTTTGTCTGCATACGGGGTACGGACCTGGATATGCCCTGGAAGTGGCATGTCCCTACCCTTTACGGTTTGGGCTGCAGCACCACTTTTACGCGGAGAAGAATAATAGGAACTAGAACTGCAAGCAGTTGTGAACGGGGGCCAAGCCTCCCACGCGACTCGGGATCGGGCGTCGTCGTCCGCGGCGCCGGCCCCTCGCCTCACGGAATCCGGGGATGTAAAGTTTTTGAATGTGGGATGTTTGGTTTGGGAGTTATAGACCAAAAGACAAAAGTAATGGCAGAGAAAGATGCTCAAGTGTGTTTTTGGCTCCCCCTTTTGGAGCAATTTAAGGAAAAAGTAGAACCAGCCTGAGAACCATAGGACAAACACATGTGTGAAGTTTGGTGTTAATAGGATAAATCGTTTTGGATTTAGGAGCAGTTTGGTAAAAGGTAGCTATGTGCAAATCTTTAAAGCGCTACCGTTTGGTCTTCCGATGGTCGTAGAAAAATTCTTTACACAACATTTGCTCGTGGGAGTCAGTAGAGCATAATGCTTTTGGTTTCGTCGAAATCGGAGAAAAACTGTAGGAGGAGTGTGTTTTGGTGACTGACACAGTTTTTGCAATGTAGCGAAAGAAAATCCCATATGCAAATGGGCGTGGCCTATCTCAAAAGATGCAGCTGACTTGTTGGCATCTGTGGATATAAAGTGTTTGACTGTGGGATGTTCGGTGTGGAAGTTATAGCCCCAAACGCGTTTTCTTTGCTTTTTGTGGTTTTGGCGCCCCCTATGGATGACATTTGCAAAATTACGTTGGGTAGAGAGATGCGGCTCAATGTACCGAAGAAGTGGATGTGAAGTTTTTGAATGTGCGATGTTCGGTTGGGGAGTTATAGCAAAATGAAATTGTCAACCTCTCCATTGTAAAGACACTTTTTTGAATTTTCCCATTTTCCCGCCGAAAGACTTAGGAAATGGCGAAAAGAGGCAAAAAAATTGAAAAACTCTTTTTTTAAATAAGTCTGGCCCACATAGGAATTTCTTGCCCATATTTTTTTTATAGACTCAGGTATGCCCCATGATAGTCTCCCTTGAGTTTCAAGAAAATCCCTCTTTTTTTTTTTTTTTACGGATTTTTGCAAATCTTTAAAGCGCTACCGTTTGGTCTTCCGATGGTCGTAGAAGAATTATTTGACCAACTTTTGCTCGTGGGAGTTGGTACAGCATAATGTTTTTGGTTTCGTATAAATCGGGCAAAAACTGTAGGAGGAGTATGTTTTGGTGACTGACACAGTTTTTGCGATATAGCGAAAAATCTATATATACGCAAATGGGCGTGGCCTATCTCAAAAGATGCATCTAACTTGTGTGCATCAGTGGATATAAAGTTTTTGACTGTCGGACTTTCGGTGCGGAAGTTATAGCCCAAAACGCCTTTTCCTTTGTTGTAGCGCCACCTAGTGGCCGGGATGTCTGAATTTTTTCCTCTGCGTACGTACCATGGACCTGGATAAGCCATGCAAGTGGCATGTCCCAACCCTTTACGGTTTGGGCTGCAGCACCACTTTTACGCATGGAAGAATAAGAATAAAGAATAATCCCAGCAAAAACAATAGGGTTCCCTGCCCCGCAGGGCTTGGGAACCGCGTTGCTCTGCAAAACGCGGTCCCAGCCCTTCTCGGGCTTGGCCCCCTAATAATAATAAAAGGCCCAACAAAAACAATAGGGTTCCCTGCCCCGCAGGGCTTGGGAACCGCGTTGCTCTGCAAAACGCGGTCCCAGCCCTACTCGGGCTTGGCCCCCTAACTAGAACTGCAAGCAGTTGTGAACGGGGGCCAAGCCTCCCACGCGACTCGGGATCGGGCGTCGTCGTCCGCGGCGCCGGCCACTCGCTTCACGGATTCCGGGGATGTAAAGTTTTTGAATGTGGGATGTTTGGTTTGGGAGTTATAGACCAAAAGGCAAAACAATCGCAGAGAAAGATGCTCAAGTGTGTTTTTGGCGCCCCCTTTTGGAGCAATTTAAGGAAAAAGTAGAACCAACCTGAGAACCATAGGACAAACACGTGTGAAGTTTGGTGTTAATAGGATGAATCGTTTTGGATTTAGGAGCAGTTTGGTACAAGGTAGCCAATGTGCAAATCGAAGTAGCGAAAAAAAATCCCATACGCAAATGGGCGTGGCCTATCTCAAAAGATGCAGCTGACTTGTGGGCATCTGAGGATATAAAGTGTTTGACTGTGGGATGTTCGGTGTGGAAGTTATAGCCCCAAACGCGTTTTCTTTGCTTTTTGTGGTTTTGGTGCCCCCTATGGATGACATTCGCAAAACTGTGTTATATAGAAAGATGCAGCTCAATGTACCGAACAAGTGGATGTCAAGTTTTTGAATGTGGGATGTTCGGTGTGGAAGTTATAGCCCCACACGCGTTTTCTTTGCTGTTTGTGGTTTTGGAGCCCCCTATGGATGACATTTGCAAAACTATGTTAGATGGAAAGATGCAGCTCAACGTACCAAACAAGTGGTTGTCAAGTTTTTGAATGTGGGATGTTCGGTTTGGGAGTTATTGACCAAAAGGCAAACAAATTGCAGAGAAAGATGCTCAAGTGGATAAGGAGATGTATACTTTTTGTGTTTTTGGTGCCCCCTTTTGGTGAAATTTTCCAATTTTTTTTGAGGATGTTCATTAGAACTGTACAACCATATTTCTAAAATATTGTCTTGATACGATGTATAGTTTTGGATTTATGATCACTTACGTACAAGGTATTACAAGGAAGCTAATCGGCAAATCTTTAAAGCGCTACCGTTTGGTCTTCCGATGGTCGTAGAAAAATTATTTGACCAACTTTTGCTCGTGGGAGTCGGTAGAGCATAATGCTTTTGGTTTCGTCCAAATCGGGCGAAAACTGTAGGAGGAGTATGTTTTGGTGACTGACACAGTTTTTGCGATGTAGCGAAAAATTTATATATACGCAAATGGGCGTGGCCTATCTCAAAAGATGCAGCTGACCTGTGGGCATCTGTGGATATAAAGTTTTTGACTGTGGGATCTTCGGTGTGGAAGTTATAGTCCCAAACGCGTTTTCTTTTGTTGTAGCGCCACCTAGTGGCCGGCATGTCTGAATTAGTTTGTCTGTGTACCAGGCACAGACCTGGATCTAGTTATGCAAGTGGCATGTCCCAAACCTTTACGGTTTGGGCTGCAGCACCAGTTTTACGCGTAGAAGAATAGAAAGAAGAAGAAATGTTCCAAATCGAAAAATGTAATCTTTAAAACGCAACCATTTGTTCTTCCGATGGTCGTAGAAAAATTATTTGACCAACTTTTGCTCGTGGGAGTCAGTAGAGCATAATGCTTTTGGTTTCGTCCAATTCGGGCGAAAACTGTAGGAGGAGTATGTTTTGGTGACTGACTCAGTTTTTGCAACGTAGCAAAAAATCTATATATACGCAAATGGGCGTGGCCTATCTCAAAAGATGCGTCTGGTTTGTGTGAATCTGTGGGTATAAAGTTTTTGACTGTTGGAGGTTCGGTGTGGGAGTTATATAAATTTTTCTCTTTTTGTAGCGCCACCTAGTGGTCGGCATGTCTGAATTTTTTTGTCTGCGTACCAGGCACGGACCTGGATAAGCCCTGCAAGTGGCATGTCCCAACCCTTTACGGTTTGGGCTGCAGCACCACTTTTACGTAAGGAATAGGAAGAATAAAAGGCCCAACAAGATCAATAGGGTTCCCTGCCCCGCAGGGCTTGGGAACCGCGTTGCTCTGCAAAACGCGGTCCCAGCCCTACTCGGGCTTGGCCCCCTAATAATAATAATCCCTACAAGAACAATAGGGTTCCCTGCCCCGCAGGGCTTGGGAACCGCGTTGCTCTGCAAAACGCGGTCCCAGCCCTACTCGGGCTTGGCCCCCTAATAATAATCCCTACAAGAACAATAGGGTTCCCTGCCCCGCAGGGCTTGGGAACCGCGTTGCTCTGCAAAACGCGGTCCCAGCTCCTGCTCGGGCTTGGCCCCCTAATAATTGTGTGCTTCAACATCAGAAGAATCAGACAGACAAAAGGACTGCAGCAGGTCTGAAGGAGCTGCAGCAGGAGCTGGAGCGGTGTGCAGAGGAGTGCAAGCATCTGAAGGAAAAACTGACCAAAGCAGAGGCCGAGCTGCAGACCACAGTGGAAGAGTAAGTTCAAAGACGATGCACACCTGCTAGCTTAAAGTTGATTGGCTTAGAGCAAAACACCAAAGTTCAGCTTAATTTACTTGTATCTCCATCTTGGTTGTATCTGCTAATGCATGCAATTGGCCTTTGTATGTGGCTGGATGCTGGTGAGGGGTCATGTTCTCATTGCTGTGTTGTTGATCCATACTGATTTGTGGAGGAATCCTGTCCAAAAGGTTGTGGGGAGGCATAGCCTGAACCTACTGCATTATACGCCCTCCTGATGAAACTCCTTGTTGGCAGGTGGAATAAAGAAGGGGCTTATCTAAAGAACCGTGTTGCTGTAACACCTTTTTACTGTCATTTAGTGATAAATAATATTGGTTAGCTAGATATGTTGTGATTCATACCCGGCATTTCCATAAACTGTCTTGCTGAAATGTTGCTGAATGCTTGCTGAAATCAGTGCAGGGTGTTTGTTGATGAAACCACTCAGACTGTTGGTAGTTACAGAAGCTGTTACCATGTCAGTACAATCTATTGTGTCTTGTGGTTTGGTTGGTTTATCTTTCCCATCATTTATATTAATGTGTCCTTGTTGTTTGGTGACTGATTTATTATTCATTCTGACAGCGTTTACTGTCCTGCTTCATTACCTCCCCTTTACATATCATACCACTATTATTTCTATTTCCAAAGTGTTGCCAGTATTCATACCTTTCTGGTTTCAAATACAAATGATCACTTAGCTCTACTTTTTTTTCTTCTTTTTTCTCAACACTAATTTTTGTCAAATTTGTCCTTCATTAGAGAGTGGATACTGAAAGAGCAAACAGGAAATGAGTATTAGCGTATGCTAGAGAGACGTGAAGCAAATGTGCATGGCTGGAATATATATATTGACTCTTAAACTACCGGACCCTTCTTGTCTATTCTAACACTAGGAATGGATGTTCTGCTTGAGCCCACATGATTTGTTTGAGGTGCCTCACATCACTTATCAACCTCCCCCTCAGTGTCGCCAATGCAAAAGCACTGTAGACATTCTTGGCCTACCATCTTGCAGGTTAATCTTTAGGCCTCGCACCCAGAGCCATGCACAGGTGCTGCCATATGTACGTGTGAATTAAAGGTGCAGGTGTGTGTGCTGGTGCATATATGTAACATGTATAGTGGCTGCACTGTGCTGTGACATGTTGGCTGGTTTGTCAGGTTATTCCAGGTGAAGATGGAGAGGGAGCAATACCAGACAGAGATCAGAGACCTGCAGGACCAGCTGTCAGAGATGCATGACGAGCTCGACACGGCCAAGAAGTCGGCCCCCGATGGAGAGAAAGACATCATTATGGAGGTAATGCACAGGGTTCATTGTCCCAGTGTGTTTGAAGGCAGCTGCTCACCTAAACCACCGTGATAGATGAAAGCTTTTTTTGTTCTACCTCTTTGAAACTGAAACCATATTATAAAATGTAGCTTTGGTTTGAGTTTTACATTGAATGTAAAAGTTTAAACATGATTGCAACCAATATAGATAGTAACTGGTCTGGAATGGTTTGATACATTCTATACTACAGCACCATGGTGACATTCTTTTCCACATCTAACTGTCTCAAAGGAAAACAATAATGGAACAGTATAACTAAAATGATCCGATACCAAGATGTTTTAACACTTTAATGAATGCACCAATAAAAGGTATGTGGTACCAAAGACACAAGACAACTCAACGGTCAAATTCTGACAAATTCCTAAATCAAAATCGTATTTTATTTAGTTTTCAAGACATGAAAAAGCTCAAAGTTTTTCATTTGTTGTTGAGTGTTCAAAAATAATAAATAAAAAAACAACTTAAGTGATAAAAAGGTTATTAACTGCTCATTTTCCCCACAGGACCTGATGCAGCTAAAAGCGGAGATGCAGGACGTTCTCTTGGCCAAAGAGGAGCAGGAGGATGTGCTGAGGAGGAGAGAGAGGGAGCTGACTGCTCTGAAAGGAGCTCTGAAGGAGGAGGTGGCCGCTCATGACCAGGAGGTGGACAAGATGAGGGAGCAGTACGAGAAGGAAATAAGCCGACTGCAGACGTCTGTGGAGGAGGCCAAGCAGGTAACCAGCCTCTCTCCTCTCTCTGTTCTCCACTCTCACCCTCCCCCATTGACAGCCACACACCCTGTCACAGTGGAGTGTGGAGATAAGCACAGCATCAGGGCAGCTGGGACTGTGTCTATGAATGTGTGTTTTGTATTGCAACTTGTGCCATATGTTCGCCATCAGAGCAGAAGTTGGGGGGGCGCTGCTTTGAAGTGGTTATTCCAATAGTTTCACTTTCAAAAACATGTTGGTTTTAAAACTGTATAATAATAATAATAATAATAATAATAATAATAATAATAATAATAATAATAATATGTAGAAAGAATTTGCAGGAAGAGAAGGGAAAGGAGGCAATGAGGGCTTGTTTCATTGGCCGTCTCCATTGCACTTGTAAAATACACAATACCAACTTACAATTTACTGTACCAGGCAAAGATCAGAGAGCACAGAAAAGTCCTGAGTAAAACAATAATCTTGAATATTATTAAAACAAGAGATGTAAATAGTTGTCATTCAACATCAGGAATCCACAGACCTGCACTTAGCATACTATTCTTCATTTTGAATCCTAGTAAATAATGAATTATAGCTTCAGCCTATGTACCTGCTGAAAAAACAAGTTAGCAGTTGACTTTTCAATATATATTTTCAATAAGTTCCTCCCACACTGATGTGATGTTAATCTATTTAAATTCCAGTTATATCTGTACATACATACATACATACATACATCTTATAAGGAGCGAAGCAGATGTCTTTGTGTGTGCACATCTGCTGTGTTAGTCATAAATGGGTGATTTGGATATTTGGTTTTGCTGGCTATAGCAGAGAAAACGCTGATGATAAAGACTTTAAACATTACAGTTATTTGATACTAGTTGAACTTCTCAACTTGAGTTCACACACTTGAACTGTGTCAACGCACCATACTGATAATGACAACAAAACACTATGTTACAGTTGAATGTAGCGCGTCATCATTTTTCATGAGAAGTCTTTCTGGTTGGTCATGCGTGGAGGTGTTTTCTTATCTCTCTTTCAGGGAGGAACATTCACAGGAAGAACAAATGTTGATGATACTTTAGGAGAGACATTTATCTGTTACTGATACTTTTAGTTAGTGCTTTACTGGCAAGGTCACTATTGTAGCTTAGTAGCAAGTCTCAATCAAAGGCCCTTAATATAACTCACATTTCGGTTTTTACTACATTGGCAAAAAGTAAAACGTCTGAAAAGCTACACATCCCAATGTAGAACATCAGTGTTACTCTGCGTCATTAGGAGAATAACAGCAGTGGTGAAGCATCCACCCTGTCTGCTCTTCAGGGGGTTTGCCAACTGTTGTGTCGAGTAAAAAGAGGAAGGTGAGCCAAGATGAGAGGAGCACCAGTGCATGGCAGGAGGCAGCTCACTGAAAGGACTGAAGTCACATTGTTTCCAGTGACTCACATGTTTCCTGTTTTTGTCTCAAAGAGTGGAAGTTGTCCTTGTTCAAGGCTTCCTGCAGGCCTGCTGGGGGGTCCACAGCAGCATTCTGCATCAAAAGTCTATGAGAGCATTTCCTTTTGTCCAACAGAGGTACTACTCCCTTGGGGGAGAACGTCATCAGGGTTTTACCCACAGTGCTTTGGGAAACACTTGGAAAGATGAAGTCATTGTTTGTCAACTCTTTAACACATAAAAGAGTTGAGGAACCTTTTGTTTATGTCCTGGAATTAATGTTCTGTCCTCAACTTAGTGATACTTATAGTGAGACACTTGTAGATTGGAAGACTGTGCCTAGCCATTAGTATGCAGAAACATAAACTAAAATGAATACATTAATTAATACAGTGGCACCACCATCTATGGCTAACCTACTTATACAGCTCTGGAAATGCTTTTTATTTTACTCTATAGCCTACTGACAACATTTCTTCCACAATCCAAATAAAAATATTGTCTTTCAATCAATTAATTTAGAAATGTCAATTTAAGAAACAATTAGAATGGCCTCTTCATTCTTTCCAGAGCTGTTTGTGTGCTGTTTATGTCTGTTTGTGCAATATGGAAACAGATGAGAAGATCTGATAAATCAGCATATATAAGACACATTTATTTGAATCATGTTGTAGTAACAGCTATAGAATAAGAGTTTTTGAAAGTATGCATTAATAAATACTGCGTGTGCCTTGTGTGATGAGCACAAATGCCTAAATAAATGAGCTAACTATCCATAGAAAGAAACCATGAAACCCAAAACCTTTTTAAGTCCAAAATGTTCACAGCATGTAGTTTGAGCTACTAAGATATAAGAAAAAAAGAACTTATCATTATCTTATGTACACTTCTGCCAGGATGTCAGACAGACAGGAGAAAGAAGAGCCGATGTGAACTGTGAATCTTTATATGCTTTATGGCTGCCCCCCCCCTCTCTTTTTTTGAGCGGCCCTGACATTTGCAATGACCAGAGCGGCCCATGCAAAGAAGAATGCTGGAAACTGGAGCACTCAATTGCTCTGAATCCTGGTTAATTGCAGTGGCAAGCCATCACTAATCTAATGAGCTGCCATTCCTGGGCTGCGTCGTGTCCCCTCTTCTTTCTGTGGCCCTGAAAGAGTGGGGGTAATTGCGAACCTCAGTCGATGATGAATGATGAGTTTGTTTCACACAATAAAAGCAGCGGGGGTTGGGGACGTGCTGAATAAGTGGGTCAGTATGCTGAAGAAAAGGGGATGCGTGGCTGACCCCCTGAAAGGAGCGAGGGGCCTGTTTTGCATCTTTAAATTGAAAGCGGCATTGTGTTTTCCATGAGCTGAAATCTGTGGAATTTCATGGAGGGTGAAATATCTCCGTCATACATTCTTGAAGACATATGAATTTGCTTATTTAACTTAATAAGATTAAATAGGAGAAACAAAATGGCAGGGGGTGCGGGGGGGTGGGGGGGGGGGGGATGCTTCTGGTATCCTTCATACCATGGAAAGATTAAAGTTGACGGAGAGAAGGAAGAGTTATGACCCAAAAATCATAAATAATCCATGTCCAGTCACTCAAAAGTAGGTTACAAAAATATAAAAAGGCCTTTAATTCATATGGCAAGACACATTAAAAGTACACCGTGTGTCGGCTTGAGACTTCTTCGGGGTGTAGTGACAGGAAGAGAGTCTCCGTTAATAACATAAGATGTCTGCACGTTTTTGGAAGTGGATTTGATGTTTCTTGTCATGTGCACGTGCTGGTGGTATGCAGAAAATGTGGAAAGTAGAGGTGCGGTTGAGGAAAGAGAAGGGCTTGTTTTTCAGGAATGTCGGGGTCAAAGTAGATGATGTGCACCCTGCAGACCTCCTTCCTCACCCAGGCCCAGCTCTGTTACAGTGCAACCCGCTCCCACCTGCTGTGGGGAAAGGGCTCGGACCTTTTCCTTCCTGCCTCTTCAGGGTGCTGCTGCAGTGGCATCTCCATCTCCTCAGAGAGGCCTTTTAATAGGTCTCAGCTGTACACTTCCCTTCCCACCTGTAAAGACAGAGCCTGCTGCTTATCACAGAGCGCCCGTGCCACAGTGTGTAACACAGCCACATTGTTATCACACTCTCATCCGTAACCCCAATCCCAAATGCTGTATTTTTTTCTTCATTTCCTAACTCCACAGTTTCCACACCAGACTATGCAGTGATCTCACACTCACCTAAATGCAGTTAGTTTTCCTCCCTGTCTAAGTCATTCTGGCCCCGTATCTCCAGCCTCACTCCAGTAATCTCTGCCAGTGTGTGTGAACTGAAGTCTCACTGTCTGATCATCAAACTTAACGTATAGCCCCAGTGGAGAGTTCTCCCCCCTCTTATTTTGAAAGCAAAGACTCCTGCACGGGTCTGTGTGTTTGATGATAGCGCTCTATATTTCTCAGCGTAGCTTTAGGAGCTGATTTAGCAGACGACTGGAAAGAAGAGGAAGAAGCAGAGGAAGAGCAGCGAGTGAGAAAGGATTGAGATAGTTTCTGGATCTTGAAAGAGGCGGAAAGGAATCGGCATTTTTTTTTAAATATTTGGTCTTCATATAGCTTGAATGATAACTTTGTAGATTTATGACTTTAAAACTGGAACTAAAAAATGACCCAGCAGTTCAGTCAGGAAATGTTGCCATGCAGACATATGAGGGTGAGTTCTGTGTGAAAGCAGGTAGTGGCCTGGATTTGGGGCGTTTCTTGTTCCTTTTACCTGGCTGCCCATGAGCAATGACGTGGTTGGAGCGTAATCTGCCAAAACCACTTGCAGAGGAGTTGAGTTAAATACCTGTTTGCTATAGAGATGACCAATAACATTTAAAACCTGAGATTTTAACGTTCGGGCAGTGCTTTTAAATGCAGTCGCTGTATATTTTTTGCAAAGTTATTTCATTTTTCGCTTGGCACCTTGTCTTGATGTTCCACCCTCTTCTCATCCACAGGACTATGAAATAGTGAGTCTGAGTATATCTGCATTTTAAATTTCATCTAGATCTTACATTTGTAGCTATGGCAGAAGACTGGTCCAGTGCATGAATTTGGACTTCATTGCCTAAGTGTGGGCTGAGATCTCCATGTTTGAGTTGTTCAACTGCTGTGTGGGATGAGGATTTTGGAATTTTTGGGTGTTCCTCCTCTCGCTCACAAGTTTATTCCGACCATGTCTTCTTTGGCCTTTGGCCTTGAAAGCTGGAACAGGAGTTTTCTCCCCTCTTTGTCTTGCTGCAGAGACTTTGATGGAGTTTTGGCACCATAATGAATCACACTAAGCTTCACTTCAAACCTTCTTTATTTTGACAAACGCCATGTAGTTAATGTAATGCTTCACATATTTGATAATAAATGGCTTTACAAAGCTTTGCTGAGTATTGTCTATACAAATAGATTAAAGATGATAATCTTTGTTTTTTAGATCCAGAACCATGAGATGAGATCACTGACTCTAATGTGATCAAATCTGATCCCAATAAATTGACAACAAATGACTGCTTTTATATATTTTTCTGCATTAACTACAGTCCTGACAGCCTGTGGGAAGGAAACAGTGACTGTACTGATGGCCAGGGAGTGGAAAAATAGTTTTTGTTTTTCTAGTTGTTTTTCTGTGCTGCCCAGAGACCATAGAGAGCCGCCTCTGCTGCTGATCAGTACAGACAATGTGTTCACTGTTTTCTAAAGAATTTGTTGATTTTTAAAAAATCTTGCAAGCTAGGTGCACTGAGATGAAGGCACACCAAAACACCTTCACATCTTATAGCCATGCTTGTTTGTATGAGGATAGTTGTCAGCAAATAGTGTTTGTGGTATCAACAGCCAAATCACAGAGTCCAACTTACACATTCAGGAGGACTTAGAAAAGTAGTAACTAGTAACAAAAAAAAATATTTCATGTAAAGCAATCGTCTTTTAAAAAAATATATATTTCTCAATTTTTCTCGGGAACAGCAGTGTCTCATCTGCATGATCACAGTTCCTGGAAGCTCTGTAATCCCTCTTGTAACCTTACACCCATGCAAGCTTGCAGTTTGGCTCTGCACAGAGACTCCCTCAAAAGCAGGTTTTCTGTTTCCATCTCTTTAAGGACAAGACAGGATTTGATTACTGTCCTCCTTTGACCAAAGGGAGGCCAACGCTTCTCAGCTGTGGCGTTTTAATTTCTACCTCAATCCTTCCTTTCAGTCCACGACTGCCCTCTGTTCCAGCTAACTTCAGGTCTGGGTACCTTCTTTATTGAGGAATGCTGCTGTATTTGTAACACACACTTGGTGCTGGCAAACAAAAAATCAAGGCTCCTACACTGTCAGCCAACAATGTTTCTTTTATTTCCTTACCTGATATGAGGGCTTGGTTCAGATAATGAAACTGTACTCTGAGTAACCTTGGATCACTCGATTTTAGTAAGTCATGTCTGGATTTGTGGCCTCTCCTCCAATGGCAACAAAGACATTTCTTTTTTTCCTTTGACACATCAAGGCTATATCACTTCATCTGTTAAAAAAACTCAAACCCACATTAAGGGGGTGACTTTATCTCTTACCAACACAACAGTGAGCAGCTAACTGGGCAAAACACAGACATATACTTGCAACACGCATGGTGCTGCTGAGAACAATTCAACAAGGGCTAGAAGGCTCAATTTAGTGTTTTTGGTTTAAGTGGAGTTGTAAGAGCATGGGGTAGTAACATCTTCATAGCAAGTAGGCTCATGAATGTAGCCTTAATGAATGCTCATGAGTGCTTGGGGTCTATAGATGCTTGTGGTGGTGCAGCACTAGCAGGTGAATGCTCAAAGCCTCCTATTATGGATCGGCAGTACTGTCTGCAAGTGAAGGCAGAGACGGTGGTGAGTTGGAGGCAATGGTTTGATCCAAAAGAAGGAATCATTATATAGATTAGTTTGTACTGCGAAAGATAAATGAACAGATATCAGTGATTCTATGAAATTTGCGAGTGAGATGAGCATTTGACAGCACAGCAAAGAGGAAACCACTGGAAACGTGTGTGTGTGTGTGTGTGTGTGTGTGTGTGTGTGTGTGTGTGTGTGTGTGTGTGTGTGTGTGTGTGTGTGTGTGTGTGTGTGTGTGTGTGTGTGTGTGTGTGTGTGTGTGTGTGTGTGTGTGTGTGTGTGTGTGTGTGTGTGTGTGTGTGTGTGTGTGTGTGTGTGTGTGTGTGTGTGTGTGTGTGTGTGTGTGTGTGTGTGTGTGTGTGTGTAAAAAAACAGGAAGAGCAGGAAAGAGAAAATAAGAGAGAGAGAGGAAACGAGAGATATATTGTCTTCCTTGTGGAACTTTTGCTGAAGCTTCATATCTGGCATCGGTCGGTCAGTTTGTCAGTGTTGATGTGGTGGGCCTGTTTGTTTTTGCAGCTGCTTGTTGAAGGAAGTCATGTGTTGAATCATGGTTAGAAGTACCTGCAGCTGAGTGCACAAGTGCAATCAGAAACATGTAGCACTATAGCATTTATGATTGATGTGGTTACTGTTCTATATGTTTGTGATATAAATTAGACGTGTGAAAAATGATTTACTGTATTATGAGTCTTTATGGACAAACTGAATCTTTTATACCTGAAAATGAGTTTGACATTTAAGACATTTCCAGAAATATTAAACTAACACGTTCAGGAGAATGATCGACACTCTGCCTGCTGTTGCAGGTTTCTTCAAGCTGTATATCTTTAGACACTCAGCTCTTTCTTCTTTTTGTTATACTGGAAGCTGATTTGGTGGAAATAACTGAGAGAGCCAAGATTTCACTTCAGCACACGACCTGGGGCACATACTCAACTTTCAGCATGCGTGCTGCGCTTCAAAGACTGCACAATGTTAGTTAATGTGCAACCTTAGTCAAACAGTTTGACTACACACAAGAACCCAAGTCAAACTTTGAGTTAGGGTAGAGGAGAGGGGGGGGGGGGTATGATATAACCACATATTCTTCCATGATATTGTACTAATACACTGAGGTATGTGAAGCTTGTGTTTCTAGTGTTACATTTGTATTTAAATAGGTAATAAATAATTAACAAAAACAATAACAAATCACTTTCTAACAGCTGATGAAGTGATTATTTTCAGTGATCCTTTAGTATTTTCAAATAGTGCTTTTAATGAATGATTAACCTTTTGTAGCAGTGAACAAACAAATGAAATAAGTGAAGCCTTTATAAGAAATGGAGTAACTCTTGCATGGGAAATTAGTTGACTTTTAGGTGATATTGCCAGTTCTCAATCATGAGTTTGTCTTGAGATTTAAGAAAAGTTGATCTCTCCACAAGCGGTTTTAACACTTTAGTTGCTGGCGTCACTTCATCCCCTCCCCTTCCTCTCTGCGACAGCAGCAAGGTCTCTGTGTCTGTGTCTGGGCGGCTTTGCCTGTGTGTTTTTATGACCCAGTGTGGGAAGTGGGACAGGCGGGAGAAGTGTGAAGGATGAACTAGTTTGTGTATGTTAAAATGGAGCACTGTCACAATCCTAACAGCCTCTGTCAATGCTTTATTATTGTTGTGAAAGCTGTGTTTAACTCCCACATCCAACCCAACCCCCTTTTTTCCATTCCTGAGCTTCCACGCTCACCGCAATTGCTCTATAAACCAAGACAACTGGATTACAGAATTCTTTCACATGGATGGGTGTGACATATATCAATGTAAACCTTCCTAGAAAATTACATAACAACATTAGCACACTGATGCAGATTTAGGTCATTTTAATTTGAATGCAAGTAAGCAGCATTTGTCCGCCGTAAAAAGAAAAACAATTGGCAACAAACACTGTCATATCTGAATTTTTCAGAGCAACTTGAGAACGCTGCATGAGATCATACCATCTGGGCCCAAACTGCAGAGGCATCAGTCCAGAAAACAGAACAAATCTAAAAGTATACCAAGTTGAAACTTTCATGGAGTTTGATGTTAATACAACAGTATTGGAGTAAATAATTCAACCTTATAGTGGTGACTTGTGGTGAATTGTGCGGCATTAAACTAAAAGGTGTTTCTAAAAATCTACTGGAGTTTAATGTCTGTTATACAGTATGACATCTGCAATGTTTGCAATGGTGATGTGTAACAGGGTTATCAATATCATGGTAGATCTAGCAGGACTGATTCTGTACAGTGCTCCTGGCTCTTCGTCCCTTTGACCAAACAAAACGACTCGGTGAGGTGGAGATGAGGGCG
This sequence comes from Ammodytes marinus, assembly GCF_949987685.1. NCBI lineage: Eukaryota > Metazoa > Chordata > Actinopteri > Uranoscopiformes > Ammodytidae > Ammodytes > Ammodytes marinus. The sequence goes on from NC_137230.1 coordinate 16,942,570, forward strand.
GCTCTGAGCGGATAGGGGAAACGGGTCTGACTGGCCTGTCACCACTGAAGCAGGGAGGCCCCTGTCACCTCTCCAGTACAGGACGTGCCTCTATTCAAGCAAGACCACGAACCAGGCCAGCTGACTGACGAGGGCCTTTTAGCTATAGTCACACAGGCTGCTCAAGGTTATGGAGAAATGAACAGTGGATCCTCCATACAGAAACTAAAATTTCGCATTTGTAAATAAGTGATCACCTTAAAAACTTCCAGTGACACTAACTACAGTGCCATAACTCACATCACTAGAAACCTTTACCCGCTGCAGTTCATATCAGCTATGATCATTTGTTTCTTTGGCATCTTTTTTTTAAAACAGGAACCCACACTTTATGATCCCTTCCTCCTGCAGATAGTAGGTTCTTTAGGGCAGAATTGTGTCTCATCCTGGGACGTAGATTGTCACATCTTGAACATTTATTTTATTTCCTTTTTCACCCGTTTCACCAGCTCTGTTACATGAAGAGACGGTAACAATACATCTGCAGTTCTGTGTCAGTAGGTGTACAGCCGCAGGCCTCCCTCACTGTACCGAGATAAACAGGATTGTCAAACCAGTTTCCTGACATTCCAAAAAATCTTGTTTCCAAACAAAGTCACCTGTGAACAGCAACTGTCATTCACTGGAAGGGTGCTATCACAGCTGAAACCTGTTGTATGGATTGAGCTGTGTTGTAGTTGTCAGTTGTTTCTTTGTCTCTGCTTCTCTTCTTCTCGCGCACAGACATGCATTTCCGACTGTCTCGTGTTTCTTTTGGTCCGCACAGCTCCTCCACCCTGAAATGTCAGAGGCAAAGCGCACTCTTCTCTCATTCAATTGACCCCCTGTTAAATCTGCCAAAGGTCCAAACTAACCAGTGTGTAACTCTGGTATCAGGACACATCTACAAAGCCTTCTGACAGCAGAATATTAAGCCAAAAAAATGTAAACTAGTGACACAGGAGAAAAGCAGGTCTGTCTTACTGACTTTGCGTGGGCCTGTACCAACAAAGGCGAATGAAACCTCCAATTTAGTCTCCTTCATTCTTTTTTATATTTTTATTTTAGTGGTTTTATTTTTTATTTTTTTACATATGGACAAAAAAAAATTCTCAGATGTTTCCATCATTCATCACTGCTCAAGTTGAGTGTCCTGCTCCCTTTGTACTGAGGCCTGGTGTATCTCCTCCTCTGTGCAGAGCAGCGCAGCAGTGGTCCGTGAGAAGGCTGCAGTGGAGGCAGCTAAAGGTGCAGCGGAGGGCCAAGCAGGGCGGCTCAACCTAGAGACGGAGAGGCTGCGCAGGCGGGCACAGGAGCTGGAGAATGAAGTGGCCAAACTCAACCGCATCATTGACGAGGACAAGCTGCAGGAGAGCCGGCTGGGGGACAGAGTGGGTCGACTGGAGGTGAGGGGGTTGCAGAACTTCAAGTGATGCTATAGCTTTATTATATGGCTGGTTTAAGGTGTTTTGTGTGATTGTGTTCTTGTCACAATCCCTTTTTTTTTTTTTTTTTTTTTCAAAATCAGTGAATACCTCCTCACGATCAGTACTGTGTGTGCGCGGGCTTTGTATTAACACTGGATTCTGAGGAGATATTCACTGATTTATAAGGTGTCCTACACTGCCACTTCAGAGTATTTTACTATATGAAAGGCTGATGTGTTCAATTCCACAGAGAGATAAAAAGCTTCTGGAAGAATCTTTGGCTGAGATTAAGGAACAAGAAGAGGAGATGTCACGCGCCAATCGGGCGTTGACCGTTCGTTTAGAGGATGTGCAGGTGAGATAAGCAGCATGTAAAAAAAAAAGTGTGGATTTCTATCAACAACACAGATTGACGTCTGTAATATCACGTCCTTCCACAGAGGAACTTGACCAAATTAAACAGTGAACACAAGGAGATGGAGGAGAGGTTACAAGAGGAGAGGACTCAGAAGGAGCAGTTCAAGAGCATGAAGAACAACATAGAGGATGAGAGGAGGTTGTTGGACCGGACAGTGGAGAAACTCCAGAAGGAGGTGAGTGCACTGGAGTTTGTCCCAGCAGACAGAGCATTAGTAGAGCTGGTCTCAGACCGCAGGTTAAATTTTGGTAAAATGCGCCCATTAATTAATCTTAAATCAGATCTTTTTTTTTTATCAAATTTCTTATCTTTTATTTTTATGGTTTATAGTTCTTAAACAATGATTTAAAAAAAAAAAATCTTGCAGTTAGTCCAAATGACATTATTTGGCTGGTCACAGGAAATAAAATGTTCTATAGGCACTCTTTGGCAGATTAAAGGGTATATTAAAAGCTACATTTACTCGGTCATGATGGTAAGAGTGCCTGAGGAAAATGTTCCGTTTTAAAAGAGATTTTATTTAGATTTAAGGGATTTGGTTTGATATGTGGATCTAATGCATCTTTCCCTCCTGTTTCTTCCTGTCTCACTCCATCTGGCTGTGCCTGCAGATGAACGATATAGTGGATGCGTCCCAGTCGTCCACTCTGGAGTTGCAGGAGCAGATAGATATTTACAAAGAGAAGAACCGGCGGGAGCTGTCGGATCTGCAGAAGCTTCTGAAGGAGCGAGGACAGGAGCTGGACAAGTACCTGCTAGCTGCCCAAACCCTGCAAGAAGAGGTATGGAGGCCTTCGTCAGCCTCGTCTAACTTAATGGAGAGAAACAGAGACTGGTCAAATCAGGGCCATCGTTATTCAGCCCAAGCCGAGTGCTCCCATGCAGTACAGCAGATGATAAAGCCTTTGTGCCAACTCCCTCACCTCAATATCATCCTCCCCTTTCAAAGGGCGATGTCACAACTTCGATATCCCTGCTCCATGCTGCCCCCTCAAACTCAAAATATAGAATTAAAGTCATGCAGGCGAGGCAAGTTGAGCCATAGCAAAAATCTTTGTTCTTTATTACAATTAACGTTTATTCTCAAGATTAAAATTAAAAGGGAAATATGGCAAATTCCTTTAAAATCCTTTGACTTGACAGCCTATGATCACCCTCCATAGTTTAGATTGAAGTAATGTATTCTCGTCAGCACATTGGAATGTGAAGAATGCTTTTTGTTTGCAGTAGAAATACTTGAATGTGAATGATTTATGATGGAAAATATGGCGGCTTGTGTTTTTTTATTTATCCATCAAACATTTATTTAATGAGGCGGAGCCAGTGAGTTTTGAATTAACGGTGACCACACAGAAACAGCTTTATTTGCTCAGTGGGAGAAGAAATGCTCCAGAACATAGTGAGATATAATGCAGTTCATGGAGGGAAAGGGACGGAGTCACAAATAGGTGATCATTTATAGTCACACCTCAACAAACCAACAAACAAAACTGACACTTTCTGTTTTAGTGAGTACAAAGTGGGATGTGTTGGCATTGGATATGGTCATGTTAAAAGAAGAGAAAATATCTAAATCGCACACCATGTGGAGTTTTTCACCACTAGTGGTTCTGCGAAATTATGTTTTTTAGATGGATGGGTCCCTGTATTGTTTGTGCACCACTAGCGCATGATGCACACTTCTGCTGACTTCACAGGGAAGTAACATTTGTTAGAGGTTCTGTGCCCTATAAGGAATTAAATGTGCCAATTAAGGGAGATGAAAAGACAGCTGGAAAGAGGCTGATGTAAACCATGCAGATTTGTTTTAAATAAATGCATCCATCGTGTTTGTTAAGCCGTCAGTACACACACAATGTACCCCGACTCTATCCCTGTAAACAAAACCGTGTCTTTTTATAATGAAAACTCCGGGGGTGCTTTTTTCAACAGAGGTTTTGCCAGGCTACGCCCTGATTTTTTTTTAGCTCATGAAGCTTACAAGCAAAGAAAAAAGAAGAGTATTGACATTCGCTTTTTTTCTCTGGGACTGGAACCTGAAGTCATTGTTAAACATTTTCAGTCTTTATTTGACATAAACATGCTGTCACTCAGATTTACTGATCTGAATGTTTTTGTGATATGGACTGAAGTGTGCTAATGAGCACAAGGCCAGCATCCTTTCTGCCTGTCCATGTCCATGCTGATATATCTTTGTCCAGCTGGAGTACAGGAAGGAGGGGGATGTCAGCGGTGTGATATCATTGTTGTGAGAGCTGTGCTGGCAGGATCCACATCCTCCTCCTCCTCCTCCACCTCCTGAGAAACTGATGGCCCTGCATTGGGCCCAGCGACTCCACTTTTCCAGCTGCTTTCAAATGGTGGCCTGACTCCACCCATATAAACCTGGCAGACTATCACTAAAATTACAAGTGTAGGCCATATCCTTTTAGTCTTTCTCCTCAAGAAAGACCTGGCCGAGGAAGGCATTCTAAAATCGACAGTTAATCATTGCAGGTTCCAGATTTCAATTTGTTAATACAGTAATTTATTCATTTCCACACTTGCTTATAGCCTTTCAGGGCCTGAGCGGATGCATTATTGTCCCATTACACCTATTACCAAGCCTTTGTATGCTAAGATTTAGCTCAATGGCTTAAATTAGGTCTCACTAATGTATTTACATGATGAAATATGGAATCATTCTGCACTAATGGCTAAATATTTGTTCTTTGCGACATATAAGGGCAGATGATGAATTTTCATTGTTGAAGCATTAAGCAGCAGGGGGGCATTTTTCCAGCTGTGTTGGGCCTTGCTAATGAATATACACAGGGGGAAACACTAGCTGAACTGGATTTATTAGTCACTCAAGGGAACCATATAACCATTCCCCTAATGAGAAACTACATGTAAATGTTTGCCATCGCTTCTGGATCAGTTTTCAATGATCTGCAGTGATCAAAAATGCGTGGTATAATATTTCCCATAAGAATATGTGGTTCAGGTGTTTATACAGGGCAATCAAATGTGTTCAGGGACAAGCAATGATTTTGCAGTTCTTCTGCAGGTGTTAATGTAGTGTACTGTATGTCATTGTGGTTTTAGTTGGCACATCGGGAGGAAGACCTGCGACAGAGTGACAGGGAAAGAGACGAGGCCGTGCTCAGACAGAAGATGCTGGAGCAAAAGATTCTTGATCTGGAGGAGGAGATTGATACCAAGTGCAACGCTAAGGAAGACAAATCTCGACAAGTCAAACTCATGGAAGTAAGGAATGATGTCAAGCGAAGCCACTGATGATGAGGCAGTATTAGTGCAGAAATGCTTCTAAGAGCCTGAAATGTAACAACTGCTTGATAATTTAACAAAAATGCTGACCCCAAAATGCAGTTCAAAAATAAACAATAAAACCCGAAATGTATGTATGTATACTGGTTGATACTGTAACAAAATACTGAGCCCTAAACATTATAACTGTTTGCCCATAGTGTAACAGTTAATTGCATTTTGGGTCAGTTATTACATTATGGCCAGGAAATGAAATACTTTTCTTCTATTGGTGTAATAATTTCATTACATTACAGAGTGAGTCAATCATTTATGGATTAAATGGCCAATTACTTCAATGTAGAATGCAGAATCGTACACAAACTCCCAAAATGTTATTTGTTGTTACAATATGGGCAGAAAAGTTGTTGTGTTTGGGCTCAGCATTTTGTTACATCATCGACCAGTTACTGCATTTTTGGTTTTATGAAAAAAAATGTTTATTACATTTCGAGTCGTTGTTACATTTATCTCAGGATACTTGAACACATCAGTAAAGCCCAGTTGTCTCATACTCAATGAACTTCTCCATTTTGCAGGACAGGATGGCTCAGCTGGAGTTGGACCTGGATGAGGAACGTCAGAGTGGAGACCAGCTGATGGACAGGATAGACCGAGGAAGAGAGCAGGTACAACACACACACACACACACACACACACTCTCATTATAAGTGCTCACCCGTGTCAGTGACCCGCTGCCCATTTTCACTTTAGTTCACACAGACGTGTCTCTGTTCCATCTCAACCTGTAAATGATATCCAGATCTCCTGTTGCTTTGTCTTCCACCTCTAACATCATGACCGATATCACTAATCTCTGAATGAATCCAACATCTGATCCACACCAAACAGTGTCAGGTCTCAGATTAAAAAAAAACTCAGGGAGTCAACACATGTAATTCAAATGCAGGCTAATGGGTCATATCAGTGCGTTGGTGCGTGTGTATGTCTTCACATATAATACCCACATGTCCATAGTTTATTTCTGGTCTGCTTAAAGTGGAAGGGGTGATAGCTTTGTTAGATTATCATGCCAGCATGGTCCAAGAGTGTCTATCCAATTTTCATGCATCAGCCACAAAAGACCCTTCTTAACGCACCGCCCCGAGCCAAAATATGCGTGCTGCCAAATGTCTCAAGTTTTTGGGTTGTGGAGTTCATTCGGAAATCGCGAGTAACTTCATCTTGAGAACAAATCCAGTTCTTGTGCTTGAAGTCAGTCTCTTTATCCTCAAAAGCAAATGCTCCAGTTTTCCTTCCTCCCCTATTAAAGCTGCTGACAGAGGCCCTGTGAAGTAACATTTCGATACGGTACATGTGCTTTTAGGATTGTTGTTTGTCCGTCCAAGAGTGCTTACTAATCAGAGGGAGGATCTTGTTTCTGAATTTTTTTTTTTTTTAAATAACACTGCTTTACTGCAACCCTGCTGATTGAATGCTGACCTGTACGTTTCGTGGCAACCTTTCAATTCCTTTTTATATTAAATGTAGAACTATGAGCTCCAAGTACAGGCCTAACACTTTTGGCTTACATGGTTACAGGTTATGACCACAATTTGAAATTAATGTGCGTAGCGACTTTGACAGAAGCTTAGTGTCTGTTGAGTAGAGTATTTAAATCTCCTTAAATTATTTATCTGTATAAAAAAAATTTAAAATAAAAAAATCCTGGCAGGGAGAAAATAGTGACAAAGTGGCATGGGTTTCGGCATTAGGCTGAGGTGGGTTGTCAAGGCAACCCCTGAGCTTTGTGCAGTCAGAGTGGAATAGGTTGAGTGCTGGTGGTGTGTGTGTGTGTGTGTGTGTCTGCAAGTTCTCGCACACACAGTGGTGCATGTGGGTATTTGCTGGCTTGTGTGTGTGTGTGCTCTAATGTCTGTGGGGAGAAGAGGAGGGACTGTATGGCTATGGGGTGGAGGGGTGCTGGGGTTGAGGCAGCAGGAAGAACACCTGCGTCTCTCCTGGCACCAGGTGCTCCTGTCCTGTCTAAATGAGAGTAATCTCCCCTCTCCTCTCCTGCCGTCTTTCACAAAGCAGATTAGTTTCGCTGTATGTTCCAGTCTGCTGATTCAGCTCCCTCAAGCACTGTGCAGGGTGCACCAGTTATAGGGGCCATCGTTCATCAGAGCAGCCCACTGTCACCCACTAATTGGCATAAAATATCACCAATTCTAAGCTCCCCTCACAAAGAAAGAACCATCACCGCTCTATCAATTAGTTTTCACCCTCTTTTTCTTTTTGAACTAAGCTATCACCCAACAGTCATGTTCGCCCACTCAGGTCTCTCCGAGTTTCTTTTGTGTTCAGTTAGTGGATATAAGATGACATATTGGTTTTAAAGGTATAGTTTGACATGACTTGGGATACACATTTATTCACTTTCTTGCCGAGAGTTGGATGAGAGGATCTTTACCACTTTCATATTGGTATCCTGTCTTAGCTGGAGCGTTTATTAGCATAACGACTGGGTACAGCAGGTATCACAATCTGACTGGCAGCACCTCTTAAGCTTAACATCTTTTATTCTTACAATTATTTTTTTAAACAAATGTGGAACAAACCAAACATGAGGTTTGATATTATTTCTCAAAATAAATAGATACGGTACATCATCCAAGTGTCACTGACAGTTGACACTTGGAGAAAAAAAAATGGAATGCAGCCAAACCAGAAAATCCCACTCACCAATTAACTGAGGCATTTTGAGACAAACAACTCTTCTATTGTTTAGCATTTTGACTCACTGAGCACCGCAGTGGTTTCTGTTGCGCGAGCGAGACTCTGGCGGTGTCTGATAATAATTGTCATCAGACTGTGTGTGCAGCGATGATGACAGTGTGTGTGGACTGGGTTTGACAGGTGGAGCAGATGAGGAATGAACTCCTGCAGGAGAGGTCTAGCAGACAGGACCTGGAGTGTGACAAGATGGCTCTGGAGAGACAGGTACACACACACTCCTGTCTGCAGCAAAAACAACTACACACACATACAGTGCTCCTCTACACACTCGGAACAAAGCACCAACTCATTCCGTTCACAAGTCCTTTCATTTTCATTTCGATTGTGTCCATTCTCACATCAATTTTCCAATGGGTAGTTTTAATACACTGATATTATTATGGCGTATTTGCCCAGTGAAGCGCCTCACTAGTTCTCTCTTTATTACCTCTTTAGAACAAAGACCTGAAGAGCAGAGTGTCTCATCTAGAGGGTTCCCAGAAGTCCAACAAAGAGGGCCAGGTAGCCCAGCTGGAGGACCGACTACAGGAGCTGGAGGAGAGGCTGGAAGTGGAGGAAAGGTGAGACCAAAGCTCCCATTGGGAATAGAGATGACTCTGAGGTGTGCTGTGGTTAAGGTAGAGAGCTTCATTTGGTCGGTATGACAGCCAGAGTTGGGACTGCTCAGTTTCAGATGAAAGTTAGAGTTTATACTTAAAACACTGATGGATTTAGACCACAGTGTCGGCGCAGGAGAAGGAGGCACTTTTATAACTATCACAACTAGCCTATTGACTAAAATCTCCCTGACCATTTGGCATTGGGACTTTGGATACTTTTTATTTGACTTAAAAAAAAGACTGCATGTGTTTCAGGGAGCGAGCCAACCTGCAGCTGGTGAACCGCAGGCTGGAGAGGAAGGTAAAAGAGATGGCGATGCAAAGTGAAGAAGAACATAACTCAATGCAGGATCAAAAGGACCAAGTGAGTTATACACACTATCACACTCAGACTTACAGTCAATAAACTCAATGACATAGCCTGTCAATCTGTCATAGAGTCAAAACACGTGTTGGTCTTTGTTGGACCCTTTTTAACCCTGTTTGTGTTGATTCTTCTTGAAGTTGAATCTGCGTCTAAAGGCCTTGAAGAGGCAGATGGATGAGGCTGAGGAGGAGATCGACCGGCTGGAGCACAGCAAGAAGAAGCTTCAGAGAGACCTGGACGAGCAGCAGGAGGCCAACGAGCAGACCCAGAGCCAGCTCAAAGCTCTGCGAAACGAGATGAGGTAAACAAACCACTATATCCAGTTGTCCACTTGACAATATGTCATCATTGGTAACTCACACAGATCAATATTTATAAGTTAGTGTGTCAGGATGGTTTATTTTCTTAGTATTAAAAATTTTAAGCACCTATTTTGGGTTTCTGGTCTGTTTGTTTTAATAATGGTGTCTTGTAAGCTGTTGTGGGCTGGGCCTATTGTTTATGCATGACGCAATAATACAATTACATCGATCAATCAAAATCCATATGATTCTGTCTCATCCAGGCGTAAGAGCAACTCTGCTCCGCTGCTCAACAACCTGGATGATGATGACGATGACGATGACATCAGCACTGACGGGGAGACGTACTTCAGCTCAGCGTCAACCTACAAGCGCTCCTCCAGTCAGGACAACATCCTGTCCACCTTCAATCTGTAAAGCAGCCCACAGCTCCAGGTTAAAGCTGCTTCACATGCCGAACTGTTGGACCCAACAGCTTTTTTTGAACAAATGTGTAGATATTGCACCCAAGCATCTGTGTGAATATTCAGAGACTAATTCTGGGTACAATCTTGATGTCCATAAATACTCCTCAGTATTATTTGAGCAGCTCTGAGATGAATGGATGAAAATCACAAAGGCTTTGAAGTTTTAGGCCATCCCGTACTAATCAAATGTACAGTATATACTTTTTAATTCGTTTTTTTTTTATATTCCCACATGTCATTTTCACACCTTTGTAAATGTGTCAGTTCCGTCCCGAGTGGATAACCTTTCACACACGCTTGTCAGTGATTATCTTTGGTAAACTTGAAAACAAACTTTTGAATGCACTGTATAACAACCAGGTCTGCGTTCCTGAACAAATTGATTATTAACCCATTTCTATGCCTATCAAATATGTTAAGCTTACATACAGTAACTGAATATGCATTTTTGTACCATTCACTCAAAATATATTTTCCTTTTTTTTTATATAAATGAAGATCAAATCCGAATATATGAAGCAGCGAGGATGTTTTTTTTTAAATTTATTTATTCATGGTTGAATTTACAAAATTCTGGCTCAGTGAGTGTTTTAGGGAACAGAAAATAAGGGATTTTGGACACATCCATTTTTATACAGTTTTATATGGTTTGATGACAACAAAATATTAAATAAAATGTTATAAACATGCATTTAATTGTAGTTTTGTTACACAGGTTACATACACATGTTTGTGACATAACAGTATTGCTTCCACATCTACTGGAAAACGCTGCATCATATAATCATATGACAATATGTAAATTAACTTCCTACAGTCTTTTCCATGATTATTCCCTCCAAATTGGACTCGATTGCAGCATTAAGCAAAACTATTTAATCTCTAAAACCGTTATCATACTGGAAACAATTTGATTACATTTTCTTTATCTTAAATAGCAATATCTCTCCTGAACGAGACTTTGTTAATACTGAATCCCTTTCTTTCACCTAATACGTGTATATTTTTATTGTACCACTGTGTATACACATTAAGCCTTGCAATGCCTTCCAATAAACAGACAATTTATGTTTTTGCTACACTGTGATGATTTGCACTCTTTGTTGGCTCTGTGCTGTGGTCTGACGCCCTATGCAGGGAGAGTGGATTGAGACAAATTCCTGCCGCTACCTCTCTGTACACTTTTGTATGTTCATAAATCCTGCTGAGACTAAAATAAAGTTATTTTCAGTTACTCTCACATGCTTGTTCCTTTTTGAATAACATCTGGCAACTGAATCTAACTTCTAAATATCCCCTCCAGGCATATTTTAAGACATATAAAATGCAAAATTACAATGCATCTACTTTTTTTCCCCTCATTTAAAAATATGTCTTTATGAATATGAAAATGTTGTAAATGTAAATTCAAGTGCTTTTCACTGGTGATGGATGAATTATTTTTGAATTAAAGTGTAATTCTTAATTCTTCTTAATTAAGAATGATCAACAAACTATAGATAAAAGAATCAATATCAATAGGTATCATTATGCAGAACAGCTGTTTTCAGAGTTTTTCATTACATGGCATTACATTTGTATCACCTATTTTTTTATGTATGCAGCATTTCAATGTTGCACAATCCAATCAATTGCGCTGATAGCTGTGTATATGACAATCCAAATGTGTTTCCTTTCTAAAATAAATGCTGGTGGATTATTTGACACCTGTTTCTGACAGCAAATTTTTAGTTCAAGATGTCAGATTCAAGAGAATTCATAAAACTATCAAAAACACTAAAACAGGTTGAAAAGGTTGTATCACTTGTATGAAGAATGTAAGAGTATTTTTATTTTGTATACACTGTATATGTTTGCAGTATTTGAACAGTGCAAATTGTGAATCTACGAAGTAACTCAAGCAATCAGATAAATGTAGTGTATTAAAAAAGTACAGCACCTGAGTAAATGTCCTTCCCATCAATGGTTGAGATGATTTTATCAGACTCTACAGTCTAGTGATCACTGTGCTGTCTTCACTCCTCACACCCTTAGATCAAATCTCTGCTGTGTCAATAGTAGCTCCTTATCTTACATTTCGTGCTCGGCGGGCCAGTATTTTCCCTGCTGGGACAAATGAAGCATACTGTATGTACCACTAGTTTGGGCCTGATCACCTTTCTATGCAGAGCTTTGACCTCCTTCAGTCTCTGAGGTATATTATTAATAAAAAAGATCGATTCCTCATTAAGAGCTGGAGTTGTCAAAGGTTTATGTATTTTCTAATTAATCCAGATCACTGAATTCTGTTTCTGTTGACCAATAACGCCACATTAAATCTACTTTGCTTTAATGTTTTAAAGTAATAAAACATGTAAACGGCCGGTGTAAAAGTCCCAGTCTGAAAACGTTCCTCACATTGGTTCCTACTACAGCAGAACAAGGAGTGAATAGATGGGGCTTTTCTTATTCGTAGCAGCTGACGGGCTATTGTCAGCAGGGCATGACCTTCATTTGTTGCTATTCTGTGTGGAACAAACAAATCAACCTTTCGAGTGCCACAGTATTATCTCCCCTCTCTCTTGTGTCAAGCCAAGCAGTAAACTAATAGAGGCTGCAGGCTGGACAGCTTAAGGGGGGAGGGGGGAGGGGGTTCTTGTGTATGCTTAACAAGGTGATCATTCCTGGGATTCCTTAATGTGCTTGAGTGACTTCAGCCAGAGTGACTGTAGGGAAGTGGAGAGGTGGACAGCTGAGAAAGAGAGTTGTCTTGGAGTGAACGTATTGTTACTGATACTATATGTGAAGCTGTAGATTTAGAGGTCTGTAAAGCTCCCCTCTTTCACACACAGCTCCCTGTTTCACTATTGTAAAAAGGAAACATACAAGTTTTACAAGTATTTCAGGGATTTAGAAACAACTCTTCAAGGTGGTTCAGAGAAGGCGGAGAGAAAATGTCACAGTGCCATGCTGCCCCCTAGCTTCCACAATTGGACAAAAATAAATAGATTTCTAAATCCTGGTTCTCAGGGTTAACATTTCCTAAAAACTGCTGTAAGAGGTGACAGACGATCAGAAATAAACAGAAACTAAAATGTTTAGCTGGACTAATAATGCAAAGTCATACATTTGGAGTTAATTGATGCCACAAATGTTGTCATTGTCAATGTAAAGGGGCTGTACTACTTCTATGCTCCTTTGCTTTCCCACAAGTACACTGTGTGCACAATTATTAGGCAAGTGAGGATTTTGGCCATATCATAATTTTTATGCATATTTCCAAACTTCAAGCTGTATAAACCTGTATAAAGTGCTTATTGGATTTAAGCATACCAGGTGATGTGTATTTGTGTAATGAGTGAGGGTGTGGCCTAAGGAGATCAACACTCTATATCAAGGTGTGCATAATTAATTGGCAGTTTCTCTTCCTGAGGCAAAATGGGCAAAAAAAGAGATTTAACGGACTCTGAAAAGTCAAAAATTGTAAAAAGTATTTCAGAGGTATGCAGCACTCTTGAAATTGCTAAGATATTGGGGTGTGACCACAGAACCATCAAACATTTTGTTGCAAATAGCCAACAAGGTCGCAAGAAACGTATTGAGTAAAAAAAGGCGCAAATTAACTGCCAAAGATTTGAGAAGAATCAAACGTGAAGCTACCAGGAACCATTATCCTCCAGTTCTGCCATATTCCAGAACTGCAACCTACCCGGAGTGCTCAGAAGTACAAGGTGTTCAGTGCTTAGAGACATGGCCAAGGTAAGGTAGGCTGAAACCCGACCACCACTGAACAAAACACACAAGTTGAAACGTCAAGACTGGGCCAAGAAATATCTGAAGACAGATTTTTCAAAGGTTTTATGGACTGATGAGATGAGAGTGACTCTTGATGGACCAGACGGATGGGCCCCATGGCTGGATCAGTAACGGACACAGAGCTCCACTTCGACTCAGACGCCAGCAAGGTGGAGGTGGGGTACTGGTATGGGCTGGTATAAATAAAGATGAGCTAGTTGGACCTTTTCGGGTTGAAGATGGCCTCAAAATCAACTCCCAAACCTACTGCCAGTTTCTAGAAGATACTTTCTTCAAGCAGTGGTACAGGAAAAAGTCTGTATCTTTCAAGAAGACCATGCATTTTATGCAGGACAATGCTCCATCACATGCATCGAAGTACCCAACTGCATGGCTAGCCAGTAAAGGCCTTAAGGATGTAAAAATAATGACATGACCCCCTTCCTCACCTGACTTAAACCCTATTGAGAACCTGTGGGCCCTGCTTAACGGGATATTTACAGTGAAGGAAATCAGTACACCTCTCGGAACAGTTTCTGGGAGGCTGTGGTTGCTGCTGCACAAAAAGTTGATCGTCAACAGATCAAGAAACTGACAGACTCCATGAATGGAAGGCTTGTTATAGTTATTGAAAAGAAGGGTGGCAAAATTGGTCACTGATTTTTTTTTTTTACATGTCGGAAATTTTTATTTGTAAATTTTGAGTTGTTTTATTATTCTCACTTTAACAGATGAAAATAAAAAAGTGAGATGGGAAAATTTGTTTTTTTATTTAGTTGCATAATAATTCTGCACACTAATAGTTGCCTAATAATTGTGCATATATATATATATATATATATATATATATATATATATATATATATATATATTCTCGTAAGAAAGACAAAACCTCACTTTTACTTTCTTAAACATTCAGGTTTATGTTCATTAACATTTTGGATTGACCGAGAGCACTGTAGTTGTTCAATAATAAAATTAATCCTCAAAAATACAACTTGCCTAATAATTGTGCACACAGTGTATGAGCATTACGAATTAAGTCAATATGTTGAAAGGAGGAGTGGGGACTGGTTTTTATCACAAAGCAGAGCTGTCAGATCTCTGCAGACCCACAGGGACGTAAATGGGAGAGGTGGTCTCCCCCTCAAAACAACTCACATAACTCCCGTACTCTCCATCTTATTGTAAGGGCGCACGACTGGTTGTTATTTATTGTTGGTCTTCTGAACATGTTAAGAGGTGGATTAGCTTTTGGAAAGTTTAATGACAGAACTTACTTCCTGATCGACACCCTCAACAAGTTTATTGTGTTTTTTGTTTGGAGTAATACTCGTAGCATTACTCAGAGTCTGTACAATAACAAGCCTCGGGCACTGAATACCTCAGTGCAGCAGGACTAACCTGCTTTGAGGGCTTGTGTGTCTATAGAGTCACTGTCATTTTTCTCATGATAAACACTAAGTTCTTCATATAACTCGTATGTACTTTACACTGCTGGGTCGTCCAGATAAGCTTAACCTGACCCATAGATTCAGATGAATTGGCCTGACAGGTTATCAGATTGGTGTCAGTTTAGTATATTTTTACTGCTACTGTAGGCTACATAACAATATTCAACCCATCATTATCACAGTGTCAGTCGTCACAGGACCGTGACGTGCGTATTAAATAAGAACGTCAACAATAACCAGTTCAACGTGCCCCTCCCTGTTTGGATTAAGTCAGTGAGCAGGTGATTAAACTAGAGGCTATACAGCCACAATGCTGTTGTTATTTCCTTTTTATTTTGGAGCCTTCCATTGAAAAAACTTTCTGAATAAAAGTCTCTGTACTTCCTTTCATTGGGTAAGTTAAAGGAGAGTTTCTTTTTTTCTATTTTTTGGCATCTTTATGCTTTATTGATAGTGTAGAGACAGAGTTGAAATGGGGCAGAGAGAGGAGTGACATGCAGAGTACGACCGCGGGCTGGAATCGAACCCGGGTCCGCTGCTGGCCGAGCCCCATGGGGGGGACGCCCTACCAACTGAGCTAAGGGCGCCCCCAAAGGAGAGTTTCTTCTTCAATTCTATTTCAATGCATTGAATGTGATCTGGCTTTTCATCGAGTTAATGATCGCTGGGCATTCAACTTGAAATTAAAATGTTATAGTGGTGAGAAAATCCACAGTCCTCATTACATTCCAGTTCAGCCAATGATAAGGAAGCTTTGGCATTTGCAGAAATCAGCTGGAGATCTTCCACATTTTCTTTGTTTTTAGTGCCATTATAGTTAACAGGCTTGGGTTGAGTGCCCCTAAGCACGACCCCCCCCGTCCCCCCACACACACACACACTTTATTGTAATGATTTTTCACTTCACAAGACACTGAACCGACTTGTGTTTTGAAAATTTTAATTTAAATTCAAGTAATGTACGAAATAAGCATGTAAAGACTTGTAAATCCATTTGGGCTATTCCTTCTGATTTTCTTCGTTTAAATCTATTCATTTGTAGTGACACAGTTCCAATTGTGTTGATTATAAAGTATATATTTTCGGAGACCAGGGGGCCTAACCAACTGCTTTCTTGCTTATCGTGTAGAGCTGACTCTGTGAACAGACTATACACTTTAGAACACCGGAAGATCATCTCTGCTGAACTTTAGAAGTTTACAGAAAAATTAGTGTGGAGTCTGTCCACAGTCACTTACATGAAACATTCCTGTCTGGAAAGAGAATATGTGACCATTAACACATGTTGGGATTGTTTTAAGACTTAATTTGAAAAAAAAGAATGTACCTATCCCTTCAAGAGTACATATTGCTATGAACATACATTTGTTCAGGCTGTAACATTTGGCCTCAAATGTTTCCGTCTGGCTTCACATTACCAGAAAAGCATGTTTATGAACAACCCCAAAACACGTGGACCTAACTGTGGACTGCTTTTTAAAAGTTGCCACACAGTTGAAATGGTGCTTTTCCATCAAGACATCACCAAAACACAAGTCAAGCTGAATTCCACAGCTGCAGGGATGTTGAACAGACAGTGTTGCTGGTCTCAACAGCAAAATATCACACAAGCAACTGCTGCCACACAGGAGGGTGGATCAAACAACTGTACTGCAACCTGCACACAGCATCAAAGATCAACGCTAAATTTTACAGGGACACGGTGAATTCCTAGGTATCACTATCTTTCAGTTGTGGAGAAAGATACTTAACTTAAGTAGAAGTAGCAAACACCACGCAGAAATGATGACCTGAAGTCTGACTTGAAAATATTGAGTAAAGGTCATTTCAAAATAATCCTCCACTCCCTTGAGTGTGTCATACTATTATATGTAACACTATTTGATTGTATTGAAACATTCAGGTTCAAACAGCATTTAAATGTGTGGTAAGTGGAGCTTATGTTTAATAACCACTATATTTAGGATCAACTAATGGTTGTTGTAATTTGTGGATTATTTCCTGGATTAAATAATTCATTGTTTGAAAAAAGTCACAGCGGCCAAAGGGCCACTTTCATATTGCCTATTTTGTTTGACCAATACTCCAACACCCGGTTTATTGTAATAAACCTTAAAGAATTGAGAACCATGGTTAATCAACTAATTGTTTCAGCTTTAATGAGTTATTATAGGGAAGTTTAGTCTATAACAAATCATATTTTATAAACTCTTCGTGTTCTTTTGTATGTTAAATGATAATCTGTAACGTGACCATTAACTAAAGCTGTCAAATAACGGTAGAAGCTTAAAAAGTAAATATTTCCCTCTGAATTGTATTTAAGGTCCTCAAATGGAAAACTTTAACTACAAGTACCTCAGATAAGCACTTAAGAACCAGTACTTCAGTGAATGTAGATGTTGCTCATCTGCTTGTTGGCATGAGTTAAATGAACATGCAGGAGCTTGAAAGAGTGAATGAATGTAATATATTGGTCGTTTTCAGTTGTATTTCCTTAATGTTAATTGGTCGTTCTTGTAAATCTCGCCTGGTGGAATTAATTTTACGCTTAATCAGCATAACCACAAAACAATACAGTTGAGTACAATCACTACAACAAGTGGTTATCATATGTTTATGCAAAAATATTTGAACATGACATTAGATTTGGCCTGGCAGAGGCCTGGCTGAGAAACTGCCTCACTGATTGCATGAGTAAAGAACCGCATTTGTTTGACGTCTGGCTAATAATTAACTACTCAGAGTTGTAAAAATGCCTCATATACTGTTCTGAGAATTGTTGGACAATAGCAACAGCCGATCTTTGTCACAATATAATGTACGGCTCATCAAGCCATTGCTTGGCAACGTCAGCCTATAAACTTGGCTCTTTGCCTCTGTGTTTCTAGTTTCTATTAAAAGGGAGTGACTGCAGGCTATTCACACCAGGAATGTGACCTTGTGGTCAGGATGGTTGTCTGTGTGTTCCTTAAAGATATTTGACAGGACGAGCGAGTATGAAATGATGAGCATCAATTAATCTTGCCAAGTGACAGAGTATTTGTGGGGCTGAATGTAACAATTACATTAAAAAATGATGTACTCCTATTCATCACTATCCACTATCAACATCATCAATAATGAATTGGCTGAAGACACTCCTGCACTTCAAGACACCTCATGTACCTTTAGTATCAAACCAGTTGACTTTATTTGAACAGATGCCAATGTTTTTACTCCCACAGCGCTGGGAAAGTTATTCACATCATTTCATTCAATAATAGCTTTACACATTATAAAAAATACTGAATTACATGTCAAAGTCATACATTCAAAATGGTATAGGTGTAAAATAACTATTAGCAATAAATCAACTAGAAAATGAATGTATTCACAAAGTTCTTATTATGCAGAATGATCCCTACAGTATCAGTTTTCTATTACTATATTCTTCTTGAAGTAAGTAGTTCTGAAATTGATCATGTTGGTCCTCATTTACATATATTATGGG